>NC_057945.1:20450631-20801631 GCF_018555375.3 Anguilla rostrata
AGCTAGGGTCACTACTAACTATGTTGTAGGTCACTATTAGTTTTTAAAATTAAGGCCAGCTGGAAGTGGTATTAATGGCTGAGTTTCATCATGTATCGAGGTTTTGGCAGAAGCGAAGCAGAAGTATGAGGAAAGCCAGGCTGAGCTGGAGGGGGCTCAGAAAGAGGCCCGTTCTCTCAGCACTGAGCTCTTCAAGATGAAGAACTCATATGAAGAAGCTCTGGACCAACTGGAGACATTGAAGAGAGAGAACAAGAACCTGCAGCGTATGTACACTTAATATAGACAAACATTTACAAGGTATATTGCTCTCCTGACCTGCCTATCAAAGCAATAAGTCAAAAAGGCAATATGCAGGGAATGGATACAGAATAGAAGTTCTAGCACAATCATATATCCTGGAGAGCAAGTAAGCTATATGAATAGTAATAATGAAATCATTTCCAAATGTATGTCCTTGTAGAGGAGATTTCTGACCTAACCGAACAGATCGGAGAGACTGGAAAGACCGTTCATGAGCTGGAGAAGGCAAAGAAGACTGTGGAGACTGAGAAAGCAGAAATCCAGGCTGCCCTTGAAGAAGCAGAGGTAATCGCACGTATATGAATTGATAATATAATCGATGATATAATCTATATATATATATATATATATATACTGATAAGCAATGATATTTATTTCACTTTTTGGAATAAACAGTATAACTGATCTATTTTCTACAGGGAACTCTGGAGCATGAAGAGTCCAAGATCCTCCGGGTCCAGCTTGAGCTCAGTCAGGTCAAGGGTGAAATTGACAGGAAGCTGGCAGAGAAAGATGAGGAGACAGAGCAGATCAAGAGAAACAGCCAGAGGGTGGTCGAGTCCATGCAGTCCACACTTGATGCTGAGGTGAGAAGCAGGAACGATGCTCTGAGAGTCAAGAAGAAGATGGAGGGAGACCTCAATGAGATGGAGATTCAGCTAAGCCATGCCAACCGCCAGGCAGCTGAAGCTCAGAAGCAACTGAGGAATGTCCAAGGACAGCTCAAGGTATGTTTCTAGAATATATGTTGACAGTGCTGGGCCCCAACCTGTTGAGGCATTCATACACAATTAATTTAATCAATCTCTGTGTCAGGATGCCCAATTGCACCTTGATGATGCGGTCAGAGGTCAGGAGGACCTGAAGGAGCAGGCTGCCATGGTGGAGCGCAGGAACACACTGATGCTGGCTGAGATTGAGGAGCTCAGGGCTGCTCTGGAGCAGACAGAGAGAGGCCGCAAAGTGGCAGAGCAGGAGCTGGTGGATGCCAGTGAGCGCGTGGGTCTGCTGCACTCCCAGGTGAGTCAAAAAGGCAATCATTTCTCATTTTATCAGACATAGTACAAATCTGCAGGGTGGATTAGATCACAACCTAAAATTATTCCATTTTGTTCAGAATACCAGCCTTTTGAACACCAAGAAGAAACTGGAAGCTGATTTTCTTCAGATTCAAAGTGAAGTGGATGACACTGTCCAGGAAGCAAGAAATGCTGAGGAGAAAGCCAAGAAGGCCATCACAGATGTGAGTGATAATTGTTTTTCCTGTATTCATTCATTCACTTCAATTTTCAACTTTATCCAGCGTGATCTAGATAAGCTTTGTTTGAATAAGGTACTACCCTCGGAATTAGTTATTTAGATTATGCAAAATGATTAATTCCAAGACATAGTTTTTGTTTGTGTATTAAAACTGCAGGCTGCCATGATGGCAGAAGAGCTGAAGAAGGAGCAGGACACCAGCGCTCATCTGGAGAGGATGAAGAAGAACCTGGAGGTTACAGTCAAGGACCTGCAGCACCGTCTGGATGAGGCTGAGAGTCTGGCCATGAAGGGCGGAAAGAAACAGCTCCAGAAACTGGAAGCAAGGGTAATCCATTGGTTCCATTAAGGGGCATTTTGATAAATATCCCCCTAGAACATTGTTCCAGGCACATGCAAATGACACATTGGCATAAAGTGATGACACAGATTAAAGTAATGGGAAGCACTAAAACCTGATACTACATGAGGCCTGTACATTTTCAGCTGTATATTTCAGTATTACCTTAAAATGTATTTTACATCCAAGGTACGTGAGCTGGAAGGTGAAGTTGAGGCTGAACAGAAACGTGGAGCCGATTCGGTCAAAGGTGTCCGTAAATATGAGAGGAAAGTCAAGGAGCTCACCTACCAGGTAAGGTTTTATACATCTTTATTAAACATGGTGTACCAGACAAAGACCATGCATGGCACCTCTTCTAAAACATATTTACCCTCTGCAGACTGAAGAGGACAAGAAGAATGTCCACAGACTGCAGGACCTGGTGGACAAGCTGCAGCTGAAAGTGAAGGCCTACAAGAGGCAGGCTGAGGAAGCTGTAAGTACAATATTCACTAAAAAATTCACATGGGCAGGGTGTGAATCTGTTAATAATTTAGTTCCACCACATTTAATTAGCATACATTCAGGTGTGCTTTATAACAAATTTCCTGTGGAAAATTAAAATATGATACATTTTTTGTAAATAATTATACATGAGATCAACGTTTTTTCATTAGTTTGACTTAAAAAAAAATAGTCATCAGCAGTTACGACATGCAAAATCACATGAGAAGGTTTCCTACTCCTATCTTTGCATAAAGCCACAAAATATGTAGCTATAAAATGAACAGGGATAGGTTAAATAAATAGAGGTCAATGAATAAAGCAGTGTATCAGAGGTTAGTTAGGTTCTGCGGTTGAATTAAGCTGTTTTAGGCTATGCTTCTGGCACATCGTCTTGATTATTAGATGAATTAATAATGATAATCAAAGCCTTGAACTGGGTCTCATTAAAGCATTTTTCTAGATCAGCTTTGGAGAAGATGCAGCATAATACGACCAAACAATATTGTTGAAAACTGTCTTTCAGGAAAATGAATGAAAACATTATAAAGCAAGTTAATACCATAAAGAGTGTGTATGTTGATTATAGTCAAACTGAAAGATATCAATCATGAAAAGCACTAGTGTATACATGGTGTGGCAGCTGTGAGTTCAAAGCAAGCTATGGATGGTTGTTGCCATAAAGAGACACATCAGTGATGTTGAAAGGGGAGCATCTGTCTGTGGATGCATAGGCTTCGGACTGCCCGCCTTAACTGAAGCCATTTCTAGCACTATGCATAAATAAATGTTTCTGTCAATATGTCAAGAAACCCATGTTTTATTGTATGAGAAAAGGTATTTTGGTCTTCATTTCATTATGCTGGCCCTTTGCTGATTTTAGATGGCCCCAACATGCATTTATAGAGAGAGACATGCTGTTCCGATTTTTTATCAGGACGAAGTATGATTGTTTCTGTTTAATTTTTTTGGTAATAAAAATTTCTGCATTGTAAAATGAGGAGCTAAGGAGCTTTAAAATGCAGAATTGAGTTTGCTACCATGTTGGAATGATCAGCCAGTATGTAACTCTGATGTTCATATCTCGGAAGTTCTAAAGTAAATGATAACTTTTGCTTAAGTTTAATATCATAACTGTTGATTATGTCTATGTTATTCACAGGAGGAACAAGCCAACACTCACCTGTCCAGGTTCAGAAAGGTGCAGCATGAGCTGGAGGAAGCTCAGGAGCGTGCCGACATCGCTGAGTCCCAGGTCAACAAGCTGAGAGCCAAGACCCGTGATGCTGGCAAGGTACTTTCTACTGCAAGCTGTTAATAATATTTTATGCACTTTAAATACTTCTGTTATATGTCTTTCCTACCATTTTACTGTATGTGGAATTGTTGTGTTTATAAAACAAAAATTAAAATAAGAATGCCTTGTTGATTTGAGTAGAGGCAACAAATGTGCACAATGTTTCTTTTCCAAATATGATTATTATTCTAAATGCTTGTTTTTCTTTTTTTAAGGGGAATGAAGTCGCAGAATGAGAGATGTAACACAGATGAAACGCAGTAGCAAGCATTCATATAATATGGACTTCTTGTGAAATGTTCTCATGTAAGCCATCAGTCAATAAAGCCAGTTCAGTCTGTCTTTGTCTGGGGTTCTGGTAGTATTTTTCATAACACAAAATGCATCTAACATAATAGAAAATAATGTCAATAATAATGCAGTTTTAAATAAAATTTCAAGTATGTTCTAATTTATTTCCTTTAATAAACAAATATGCAAACATAGATATTAATCAATCACATTACTTCTGTCTTAAGATAAGCACAGTTTTACAATATTTTATATGATTGTAACTCATTTCAGCCATAGGTATGTCTACTTTTTTTAATGCCCTTCCCCCTGCTACCCACTTACATTAAGCACCTTGTTCCAACTGTGAATACCCAGAGTAGTGTAGTCCTGATACTGCTGAACATTGGTCAGTTAGTTGATAATTGGAAACTCAAAGCCAGAATAACGTAGCCCCTGTGGAGTGTTAAATCTCCACCCAGAGTAGCTTCAGAAATAATTAAGGGAAAAACATTAAAAAATAAAAAATAAAAAACACCTAACCTGAGCACTGTACAGTACAGCGAGCAGAGTGCAAAACGTGAGTCGAGGACAAGAACGAGCGTACGGTCAAACATGAAATCCAATCAGCAAACAAAGCAGAGGGGCTCGGCGAGAATTGGAATCAAATATGACGGCGAATGGTCAGAAACGCAAAATCACGGGGCAAACAAGCTAGAAGGGCTAAGGCAAGAGGAGTCAAAGGGAACGAGTCAGTGGTCATAAACGAATAAGCAATCACTAAACATAACACACCAACCACAAGTTCAAAAAGCTAGTCTCCCATGGTAGGTTGCAAACTGCAGCAGTAACCAGAGATGGAAACGGCCAATCAGATGACAACCGGAAAGAAAAAACACGCAGCAGTGACAAATTTAAACACAAACTTATGACTGGGGTCATAACAACACTTGGAATCAGTCCTGAACACATGGTCTAGAAACAAACCATCACAGCAAAGAGAGCCACAGCAGTATAACTACAAACTGCAAAAATGGTGACACAGGTTTTCAAGGACAAAGCTGACTAAGTTGGCTACCACACCAATACCCATCTGGATTCACACCATTTCTGGACCATAGAGCTCCTAAGAAATTTCCAGGTGTGTTCTTGGTGGAATTACCTCCATGCACCTTAAGCTCAACAGACTGAGAAATTTTTGCTTTGCCTTCACTTGGATTGTTCCCCAAGAGACTCCTCACCTGGCTAATTCAGGATTCCTGGGCTTCCCCCTGAGTCCAACAAGTAAATAATCAAAAACTTTAATTATCCTTGGGCTGGTATCATTAAAAAACAGTGTATGATAATTTGAACATTTGGACAATCATTATTTATCTTTCATTAGAATGAAATATAAATTGAGCTGTCTGGCTAGCCCCAGCCAGCTAGCTAGACAGCAGAACAGTTGTACTGTAGATAGCTAACTTGCCCGAACAATACAAAAATTCTGTGGCACTCAACTAACATAAGCAATTATAGCAAGCAGGCTGGCTGCAACTTCTGACTGATTGAAATCCTACAGTCAAGAACTGTGCACTGTCAGCCATTCTGTGTTATGGTACTAGTAGCCAGCTGCTGTTTCAAGGATATAGACAAGTGACTTCCAAAATAAACATAAACATGGTCGGTGACTCACAAATTCGATTGTAGTCTAACAGATGCATTCTAAACCCGTAAATGACTTCCCTATGGTACCTAGCTATCCCTAACCAACATTACCCGGATCTCAAACAAAATGCATTGTTGTGAAAAGCAATTGCAGACAGGAACAGCTAGCTACAGTAATATAATCCACTTGATTTATCTACTTGCTTTGTCTTGAATGCCTGTGTGTTGCAAGAGAGAAAGCAAAAGTCAGAAGAATTCAACGTTCAAATTCTATGCAAGCCCACAACGCTGTCATTGAGATGAATGCCCTGCCATACATGAAATTTATTAGCTCAAAGCCCCCTCTAGCACTCAGTGCCTTCAGTAGATTCTTCTGAAGCTAACAGACCCATTTGTGTTGGCTACCCCTGTAGCTGTGTCTGTATTTGCGATGCAGCGTGGCCTGTTTCATAGGTTTTGACACTTTGATACTATTGAGACTTGATGGTACACTTGTGCCCTTTAAATACTGCCATTGTCCATGTTTCTGGCATCTGTTGCCACAAAGTTAAAAGGCTTTATTTAAGAGCAGCTGCAAACCAAGAAAATTGCCATTTTATATAAATTGGATCTAAAGGGTTAAAGCTGACAGCCTGCACCCCATATTCATTGTTTTAATACAAAAATGGTATTACTGTCAAGTACTTTTAGATTTAACTGTATATATGGTACCAGTGTAGGAGAACAAGCTTGGTTCTTGGGAAAAATGTTGAGACACATTTCTTGCATTTTTTGGTGCCATAAACTAATTTTTTCAATAATAAATAATTCAACAAATTGTCATAAGCAATAACTCTATTTTTTTTGCACTTTTACCAGTTGTTTTCAATCACCTGGTGTGAATATTATCAGATTTTTATCAGAAAAAAAGTGTAAAATATATTTTTTATTATTTTAAATTATTTTTTACACATTAACATACTGGAATTTTGTCAAAGTGACACTGCATTTATCTCATTATGCAAAATTCCTTTTCATAAAACTCACTTACTTTTTCAGAGCACTAGTAGTCCAGTTGTTTCCTTCCTTTCCAGAGGTACGAACCTCAGGTCCACTACATTTCAAAATGAAACTTTCAGAACGTACTCTACAATAAAGTTCAGAGCAATCACTGACAAATGGCACAGAGTGGTGTAAGTAGCTATATTTGTATTTACTCCACATAAGAATATACTTTTAAGGATAAGATATCAAGTAACACATTTTATTGAACATGTGTAACCTCTTCAGAATTTCCCTGGCATACCCACTTTAGACTATGTCATATCACCTTTCCCATAGTAAAGCCCTGTCCTATTATATCATAAATCTTGTATTCAAATTGCTCATTTGATCCCCCGTTGACTAAATACTTGAGAAAGCTACTTGGAGGAAGGTCATGCTGAAAAATTAGCCCAGAACTAAATTTCTCAAAACACATCAGTAGGAGTTGCACGACTGAATCTCATGTGGATACATTTCATGATTATGTGCATAGCAGTGATAATGTAGTGGATATTCTTTGCATATATTTTTATCACATCGTTCAGACTCATACATACATTTCACAGAAGAGGAAGCTGTTGGTGAAATTCAGGATTCAGAGCTGGCAAGCAGCCTTACAAATGTCATTTAGCCTACAGGTGTGCATATCTGCACTTGATTGTGGCTCCTCTCCTGGCAGATCTGATTAATTTGGGTCCAGACAACATTGTGAGTTAGACGTCTTCAACAATTTGAAGGAAAATAAACAAAAACATTAAAATAAATATTCCTTTTTCGTATCCAAGTCCAGAGAGGTGTAGCCAGAGACAGAAGGGGCAAAGATGCTTACCTGCTCCAGTCCATTTTTGGGACATGGTGCGGCACCCATGGGGTGTGTCCGGCAGGTCCTAAGGAGGGAGTCCGATCTCTAGGAGGTTGTCTCAGCACTCCCTGTGAAGAGGAAATTGGTGGCAAAATCTCAGGCTTAGAACACGCAAGCAGCATTCAGAGATTTATTTTGCCTACAAGTGTGGTTGGTTGCAACTTCAACCTGGGCAGATTGTGTGCTTATTGCAACTCACATAAGTGGGATGTGTGTGTGTGTGGGTGGGGGGGGGGGTGGGGGGATGTAGTACCAAGACATGCCATTTTTAAATTTTGATAGTATTTCAAGTTTGTAATATTTTTTAAAATCAAAGAAATGCATTACATCATTATTAATTCCAAACTGTTTGAAAAATAGGTCGGAGCTATAGAAAGTAAATAATGTGAATTGTTTATACAATACAGGATAATTTGGCACATGCTGTATCAGCATATAAAGGACATTGGGACTTACTCCATTTTACGAACAGCAATTATAATTACATGAGTCAATCTAGCATGGAATCATCTTTGATAACTGTACACACCTGCTTTGCTATAAAGGGGAGATGAATCATGCCAAAACAGGATCACACTGATTACATAGACACAAAGCAAGGAGAGGCTGAGGTGTACTGATGAAGACTCTAATGCAGGCTCGGGGGCGTGGGGGGGGGTCATTCGCTCGCCCTTTAACCTCTGTCAGAGAGTTAGCCTGGATATCACTCAAACTGTGAGACCCTCTCCACTGGCACTCATTTGGATGAAGTAAGTACTTATCAAAAAAACATATTAACAATCCTGAATACATAACAATTTGACATGTCAGTTAATTTTATAGGACTTGGACCCGAGGAGCTCCCAGGAGTGGTGCAATTCAGCTGATAGGGCGACTAGAGGGAGGCCATTTGGAAACGCTGTAGAAACATTAATTACTGATTATCTAAATATTACCATTGTGAAACCTACTTGGAAATGACATAAAACGTCTTTGCAAATGCATAGAAATCTTTTGTAATACTGCTCACCCTTGCATGGCCAGGAAATCTGATGAACACACTAATATGCCTTTTGAAAGGTACACTTTGCATACTGTGGCTTTGATGTCTGTCATTTTATTTCTTCTTAGTTTCTTTTGTCTCTGCTCTGTTTTAATGTTCTCACTTTTACTACTTTATTTATTGCTTAATTGAGTATCCCATTTTTGGGTTGCTTTTATTTTTGTTTGTTTTAATTCTTGTCCTCAAATGTGAAACACCTTGCAATTGTGTGAAAGGTATTATACAATTAAAGTTTATTATTATTATATTATTTAAGCATTGCAACACTATATGCAAGGAAGCACACTGTTAGTGTCAGTGTCACTGTTAGGGCTCACTCTGCTCCAAGTTGACAATGTGCCCTCCTGTTAATTACTGGTGGTAAAGAATTCCCTCACAACTAAATTGGTAGCTCTCATAAAGATAATTATCTAAGTGCCTTAAAGGATTATGTCAACCTCTAAAAACACGCACCCTTCTAAAAGCTCTTCTTACAATGATGGCCCCTTCATCGACAAGAACTGTTTACAAGCGATCCATTCATTTCTGCTGTTGGTGGGTGAGTGTGTAATTTCACTTGGTGGCTTACATACTATGTTCATGTTATCCAGCTAACTTCAGCTTAAAGCTGAGTTTTTGCAGATTTCAGCTTAAGACACTGTAGCCCTAGTATCAAGTCTAGCTAAATTATGAACTCGCTTTGCGAAAGCAAAAATCCTGGGTTTATCCCAAATTGTCAACAAAGTAATCGGGTTAATGCAGTTAGCCATGTATATGAAACTGGGCCCTCGTCAAGTCAATTAATTCCCCTTCTTTCCATTGGGGAGTCTCTCTCACCACTGCCTGGGTGTTTTTTCTTTGCACTAGGGTAGTGATCTTTATTTCTGGTCCTGGCGGGCTGCAGGGTCTGCTGGTTTTTTGTTGTTATTCGGCACCTGATTGATCAATTAAAGCAGTCGATCACACAGTTAACTCTAACTTTCTTTCTTGGGGATGAATTGGGTGCTGATATTAGGGAGAAAACAATAACCAGCAGACTCTGTGGCATGCCAGGACCAGGAATAAAGATCACTAGGGAGTTTTTCCCCACTTTAAAAATTTATCATAAACATTTATGTATAAATACAACTGAATTGAATTTTACGCAATTCATCGAAATGTTGAAGAATAAGCCAATTTGCTATTGGCTATTAAAATTATCTCAGGAAATGTAATTCATTTAATGCAAAGTAGTACATTAATATCTGGCACAATGATGTTAAATCTACCATTGATCTAATGTTAATGTTTCTGCACGTGGACACTGTGGATAATCACATTCTGCCAACATTCAGTTTTCTTTACCATGGTGACTTATCTGTATTGTGTGGGTTGTTTCTAATTTTTGAGACCTGGTTCAGTAGAATAAATCAACCTCTAAAACACATATTTTATAATTTCAGCACAACATGGCTCATTTTGGCTTTGTGTGTGACAGAACTCATACAAAATATGTGCACGGTCCTATGCTGTTAACATCAAGTTCACAGAATGACCCCTCCAAACAGTTTTTTTCCTGAATAAATATGCAAGACATTCACATGTCCTGCAACATTATACCAGTGACATTTTACTGCTTCTCCACAACTAAACTAGGCTCTTTTATTGTCAGTGAACATAAAAAAGATGGATTAGACGCAGCTTGGAACCATAAAATAGTGAGGCTATGAGTGTCATTCCAAATCAACTGTACTTCTATACAATAATCATTTAAATGTATGCAACAATATTTTGCAATACAAAACAAACCTCCTGCCCCCCACACCCACTCCCCACCGACCCTTCAAAATATTGAAAAACCTCTGTACTCCGCCATCATTCCTTAACATATTTCTAACATTAAATAAAATGTTGCAACATAGTACCAGTGATTTTCACATTTCTTTTCTTGTTCTTCAGTAGCATATGGTTGCTAGTCTAGAATTAATGCCCATTCAATAATTAATCAATTCTTCAAAGTAAGAATGAAATAGGTTTTTTTTCACAGAGCATTACAACAAATCAAAATGTGGTTAAAATGTCACTGTCAGTTTTACAGGAGAAACTAACTGGTTAGAGGGTACAAATACATGACCAAATAGAGAAGACAGTTTTTGCAGAGTGGACACAAACATCCCTATAAAAGAGGCTTCCCCTAACTCTCCCTGGGACTGACCAGCACCCAGCAAAGGTAAGTGAGATGGAACAGCTTTCAGATTTGCAAAAAGAAGAATAAATGTATGCAGTTTGGTACATTTCTGTACAATATTGAACTTTATTTTTGTTTCAGAAAGTTCTGCCAAATGAAAATTTTTAAGCATTATATATGAAATCAGGAATGTAATTTCTGTCAGCAAACTCTTTTATAGCAAAATTAATTTCTGTTCCTTTTTTAGTATCCAAGTATCCACCATCTTTCTCTCCTGGCATCAAAGGAGGTAGGCTAAGTATAATTTGTTGTATAGTGTATAGTCATGATGTCATAAAGGCAAATAGCACTCTTGAGGAATTAACTTTTTTAGAAACCTTCAAACTGGTTTAAGTGTTAATTGTTTACTGTACACAAAGCATCTACAGAGCAAAGGAAACTGAGGAAAAATCTGGTCTACTCTTTACTAAATATTCTCCAAGATTTAAAGAAAATACAATGGTTAATATAGTTTGATACAGTAGTTACAGTAGTTTGTACAGGACAGTTTGTCAGTTTTTTATTTTCTGCATGTTTTAAATAAGACGTTTTGGTTCAAACAAATGCTTGCCTTGAGAAAAGAAAAAAAAAACACATACTAATGATGCATTAAACATCCTATGAAACAAGATAGTATGACCCTGTCTAATTCCAGTCATCCCACTGTCCAATTTTTATAAATATTTATAGCTGAAGGTAGAGACATTTCAAACACACACCTTAGCTTATACACATTTTAAAATGTAATACATTACAGAGGACACAAAAAGCAACTCAGTATTTTAATGGAAATGGTCTACCAATGATGTAATTGCATATTTCAGATTATTGATATTTCCTTTCTTTCTCCTCAGTAAAGCGCCATCATGAGTACCGATGCGGAGATGGAGGTCTTTGGCCCGGCGGCCATTTACCTCCGGAAGCCTGAGAGGGAGAGAATCGAGGCCCAGAACACACCCTTTGATGCCAAAACGGCCTTCTTTGTGGCTGAGCCCAAGGAGATGTACCTCAAAGGGAAACTCATTAGCAGAGAGGGGGGCAAAGCTACCGTTGAAACTCTGGAAGGGGGGCAAGTAAGCACATCTAACAGTACTAATTATTATTAGCTGTATTATAATAATAATTGTTCACTTTTTTGAAGTTGAAGTGGGAAAGTGGGCATCATGCCCCAGAGGATAGCAAGCTAACACAATTACATTACAAGAATGAGTCATGTGGACTGTTTGTTGGCGATGAGTTTTAGCAATTTACCATTGGAGGAAAAATTTAAAATTAAATTTTGTACACTTGACAAGAATATAGTTCATTTATTTTTTATTTTTTGTGCTGCCTTGCCAGTGTCACTGACTGTGTCTTTATGTGCATTTGTATGTTTGCTTCTTTTAAGTTGCTCTGGATAAGAAAAAATATTGTGTGCCCCACTATAATTTTCATGCTAAAATCATCACTGGTAGACTCCGACAGCTACAACTGTATCCTGGTCATATCTACAGTGGGATGACCATGATGAGTCGGAATGTAGGATTTATCGTCTATGTTCAGGTCCTTTGAAGAGTTGTCCTTCCTGAGTACAAACCTTCTGTTACTCAAAAATAGCTTATAGCCACATAACACAATTCTGGAACTCTCATCCCTCAGGTAAAAACACAACCAATCCTCCACCTTCATTTTCTGTTTCACAGAAATTAACAGTGAAGGAGGATGACATCCACCCAATGAATCCTCCCAAGTTTGACAAAATTGAGGACATGGCTATGATGACCCACCTCAATGAGCCCTGTGTGCTGTATAACCTCAAAGAGCGTTATGCAGCATGGATGATCTACGTGAGTTTTCCTCTATATCTCTTCAATTCATTTGAAAATGTGAATAAATGAATGTCTCCAAGCACATAACTGTATCTTCCTTCACTGTTTCAGACCTACTCTGGGCTGTTCTGTGTCACTGTGAATCCCTACAAGTGGCTCCCAGTGTACGATTCTGTTGTTGTGGGAGCATACAGGGGCAAAAAGAGAATTGAGGCCCCACCCCACATCTTCTCCATCTCCGACAATGCCTATCAGTTCATGCTCACAGGTGAGAATATCTTCATGTACAAGTTGTTCAAGTCAGTCCAAAATACTGTATGTATGGTTTTAAGGCAGCACAATTACCAAAGCAATAGACTTTGTCAGAATTCTGTTCCAGCAAAGATTTCATGGAGAACAGTCATTCACATTATCCCCTGTGAGGAATAGTGTTATCCCTGCCTCAGGGTTCTTGGTTGAAGAAATTATACAATCAACACAATACAATTAGAAAGGAATAAAGAAGGAGGCTTAGAAACAAAGCTTGTTATAGAAACACACAATGTGTGTGCTGCAAGACTCATTAATTGAATATGTGAAGGGAGACAGACAGGGAATAGCAAGCATTTATTGGCACCTAAAGCAAAAGATTCCACATATACAGAACGATAACAATGAGTCCTGTTGAGGAAGGTCTCAATCTCACCAGCATAAAATTCAGGATACTAGCCATTAGAATTTGAATAGCTTCAATCATTCGTGCTCACCGGAGGCAGACAAGAAGGGACTATTTAAGTTTAAAAAGGAAGAAAGATAGACTGTTTTATTAATATGATTGTCAAAAGTCATATTCTACAAGGTCTTTGAAATATGATAATGTAATATACTATATTTACACTCATTCATGTTGCAGATCGTGAGAACCAGTCCATCCTGATTACGTATGTAACCCATAAATTTCCATAAACACAGTTAAAAGAAAACATCAACTGAAATATAATTTTTGTAATGCACATTTTCAAGTAGTCAAACTTAATTTTCTTAGGTGCAACCACTTCAATTCCCTCACATAAACACAATGAAATGGGTTTTTAAATATTAAATAAAATGTTCTCTGTGTTCATCCACAGTGGAGAATCTGGTGCAGGGAAGACTGTGAACACAAAACGTGTCATTCAGTATTTTGCAACAATTGCAGTGGCTGGACAAAAGAAAGCAGAACCAGGAAAAATTCAGGTCAGAGGGAGTCTCTAAAAATCAGCAAATATCTTGGGAACTTCATCTGCGGTAGCACATTTCTGAAGTGTCTGATGTCTACTGTAGGGATCACTGGAGGATCAAATCATTGCAGCGAACCCCCTGCTGGAGGCTTATGGTAATGCCAAGACTGTGAGGAATGACAACTCCTCCCGTTTTGTAAGTTTTAAAATATATAAAATTGATAATTACATACTTATCAGTTTAAAGAGACCATCTCTCAAATTAAGCAATATTTCAACTCCTTCCTTTCATTAAATATTTAGGGAAAATTCATCAGAATTCATTTTGGAACATCAGGAAAACTGGCTTCTGCTGATATCGAAACCTGTAAGTCTCTGCACCTGGTACAGTGTTCATAATTCAGCCAGCGATTATGAAATTAGCGATTATTTGTGAAGGTACAATTTTCTTCCCTCAGATTTGCTGGAAAAGTCAAGAGTAACATTCCAGCTGTCAGCAGAACGCAGCTACCACATCTTCTACCAGCTCATGACAGGCCACAAGCCCGAACTGATAGGTATGAAATCACTAGATTCATTCTGTGAATACCATTTGAAGTTTTCAGAAAAGTCTGTATAACTGATTATTGTTTCTTACAGAGGCTCTTCTCATTACCACCAATCCATATGACTACCATATGATCAGCCAAGGAGAAATCACTGTCAAAAGTATCAATGATGTGGAGGAGTTCATAGCCACAGATGTAAGTTGGATAAGGAGACCCATTTAATTGTCTTTCAGGAAATCACAAGCTACTAAACAATAAAACTTCTGACATTAATAGAAACCACAGAAGAAGCCTTGAGATTCTACAGAAGGTTACTGAGAACACTGATCGCCTATATATGTTATAGATGAATTTACTAATCTCTACATTAAATGGCAAAAATGTTTATACTTCAGATATAAGTATATAATGGACACTGCAGTATTTCACCTATAAAACATAGCTGGGTATCTTATATTAGTTCATAAAACACTGTTTTTATTCACAGACAGCCATTGATATCTTGGGCTTCACTGCTGATGAGAAGATGGGTATCTACAAGCTGACTGGTGCTTGTATGCATCATGGGAACATGAAGTTTAAGCAAAAGCAGCGCGAGGAGCAGGCTGAGCCTGATGGCACTGAGGGTACCTCTTAATACATCTTTGCTTCTTACTGACACATTTTAAGAACACATTTGTCAATCAACATCACAAGGGTTCATCGTATTGATACATGAAAGCAAATGCTGTTTTTGAGTCAAATGAACCTTTTTCAGCCAAACTTTGAAAAACATTAATTCCTAAAACAGAAATATATATCTAAAGGAAAGTAAAACATTTTTTTTTTTGCAAAAATGGTTTTGAACTGAATTATGCATATGAAAACAATATAAATAAATTCAAGAGTAACAAATACAAATTGTACTTTCAACAGTGGCAGACAAAATTGCTTATCTCATGGGCCTGAACTCAGCTGACCTGCTGAAAGCTCTGTGTTACCCCAGAGTGAAGGTCGGAAATGAGTTTGTGACCAAGGGACAAACTGTGCCACAGGTAATGTACCTCAATGTAAAATATTGTTGCTCTAAATTAATACACTGTCCTATCATAAATTATTGCAATACCGTGATCTGTCAAACTCTGCAAAAGTAGTTAAAATACTTTCATATTTTGTATAATACATTTATATATGATTTAAATTGCATGTACAAGTTACATTAAGTAAAATGTTATGATTCAGGAAATATTAAGGTAATAATAGTACATAAAAATACTCATAATAAGCACTTATTTTTGTTGTCTTTGTACTATTAGGTCAACAATTCCGTTATGGCACTGTGCAAATCTGTCTATGAGAAAATGTTCTTATGGATGGTCATTCGCATCAATGAGATGTTGGACACAAAGCAGCCAAGACAGTTCTTCATTGGTGTCCTGGATATTGCTGGATTTGAAATCTTTGATGTGAGTGGGAGCTTCCAATACAGTTTACTGGAATCTGGCTATTAAAAAATGTTTGAGTACCTCAAATAATTGAGTACCTATTATGAGATTTTATTTTTATTTTTATTTCAGTTTAACAGCTTGGAGCAGCTGTGTATCAATTTCACCAATGAGAAACTGCAACAGTTTTTCAACCACCACATGTTCGTGCTGGAACAAGAAGAATACACAAAAGAGGGAATTGAATGGGAGTTCATTGATTTTGGTATGGACTTGGCTGCCTGCATTGAGCTTATTGAGAAGGTAAGTGAGATGCCCTTTATTATCAACAGAGAGAAACATGCCCTGTTGTCCTCCTGACGTGTCCTCATGGAAATCATTCTGCCTTCACCAGCCAATGGGCATCTTCTCCATCCTTGAAGAGGAGTGTATGTTCCCCAAGGCTTCAGACACAACCTTCAAAAATAAGCTCCATGATCAGCATCTGGGCAAAACCGCTGCTTTCCAAAAGCCCAAACCTGCCAAAGGCAAGGCTGAGGCCCACTTCTCCCTGGTGCACTATGCTGGCACTGTTGACTACAACATCAATGGCTGGCTGGACAAGAACAAGGACCCCCTGAACGACTCTGTGGTGCAGCTGTACCAGAAGTCTTCAATGAAGCTGCTGGCTCACCTGTATGCATCCCATTCTTCTGCTGAAGGTAGAGATTAAATCATTAAGGTCAATTTTATACAAAGTGTTTCCATTGGACACATTTACTGTTGGAAGCACTTAAAATACCCAACCTATTGCAAATCATTTATACATTTCTACTGCTTTACAAATGAAATCATATTGCAAACATAACATTCATTGCATGCATTTTCATGTAACAAACTATGAAAATATATGCAGTGACATTAAAATTACATAATCTGAGAGTGTGTAATTTCTCGTGTAAAAACAGATGCAAAAGGTGGCGGTGGAAAAAAGGCAGGCAAGAAGAAGGGTGGCTCCTTTCAGACTGTGTCTGCTCTGTTCAGGGTAATGTATTATAACTTAGTTTGAAAAGTACACTCAACTTTATCTTGAACCTAGTGGTATGAGCTGATGCTCAGAGTTGTACAACATTTTCTCCCCAGTTTGGAATGGCCAAACGTAAACAGCTGTGTGCATGCTGCAACTGCTGCAGCCAATGAGAGAGAGAATAGACAAGCACACACTCTCTTCTGAAGAACATAATGTTGCCAGCCACTTCATAATGCAGC
Source organism: Anguilla rostrata (assembly GCF_018555375.3). Taxonomy (NCBI): domain Eukaryota; kingdom Metazoa; phylum Chordata; class Actinopteri; order Anguilliformes; family Anguillidae; genus Anguilla; species Anguilla rostrata. The sequence continues at coordinate 20,467,574 of NC_057945.1, forward strand.
CCACAAGAAAACTTGAATGAGTCAGAGAAAGACACTGAATTTCCATCATTTAGCAGGCAGACCACGGGTGTCCAACTGACCAATGAGGTTCACTCAAGAGTGATGAGATGCAGATCCCAGCTGGCTGAACCGGGCAATGCTACAGCCAATTAAGCATCACTCTGTGTGGATTCCAGCCACAGGTGGCCCTGGCACAGACAGGATTTGATCCTAAACCATGGGGCTCAACCATGGACCAGAACAGTGCCAAAACAGCACGAGTCACCCAGAAGCCCCTCAGTGTTGAATATTCTAATGAGAAATAAAAGGCACCACTCACATTTACCAATTAAATGTTTTAGTGCATTGCCAACTGACAATACCAGCTTTTCGTATAATGCATGAGTTGTGCAACTATTCAAGTTTAGTTGGCAGGAATCAAATTACATAGACAAACATTTGAATTAACCTGGGAGATAAATGTGTGTATTAACAAACTTGATCAGTCCTACTGTTTCCTTTCAGTTATAATATTATCCTCAAATTCTACAGGAGAACTTGGGGAAGCTGATGACCAATTTGAGGAGCACTCATCCTCACTTTGTGCGTTGCTTGATTCCTAATGAATCAAAGACACCAGGTATGAATTGTACTTGTGGTTATTGTTGACATCTGGGAACATAAAAAACCCATGCCACATTAACCACCTGTGTATTATTGATATATGGCCTTATGGTCCTTTAATAATTCTGGTAAAACCATGTGACCTAAATAAAACATGGATGTGTAACACATGCTTGCATTTTTTAGGCCTCATGGAGAACTTCTTAGTTATCCACCAACTGAGGTGTAATGGTGTGCTGGAAGGTATCAGAATTTGCAGAAAGGGTTTCCCCAGCAGAATCATCTATGGCGACTTTAAGCAGAGGTAATTTAGATAAATAAATAAATAAATAATCTTAATTTTAAAAGATTATCATATTTGAAAATGAGAGCTGTAATTCTGAATAATGAGTTAGATCCTTAAGGTATTTACTGTACCTCAACTCTTCAAAAAATACACTTTTACAATCAACAGTACAGCTCTAAAACTAAATTTAATTGATAACCATGTCCAGTTGTAAAATATAACACTCACTATTAATGACTGAACATTGATATTCCACCATTGTCATCATAACGTTCAGATACAAAGTATTGAATGCCAGTGTCATCCCAGAGGGACAGTTCATTGATAACAAGAAAGCTTCTGAGAAGCTCCTGGGGTCCATTGATGTGGACCACACTCAGTACAAGTTTGGCCACACCAAGGTAAGAGACTTCACACACAGTAATATGCCCAGTGTTAATTAAACTCTAAACGAGTACACTAAGAGTCCAGTAGTGTAAGTGTAACAGAGTCCAGTAGTGTAAGCGTACACTGAACATGATACTGTGAAGACACCAATAATGATAATGTGGTTCTTAAACCTAAAATGTAATTTACTATAACAGCAAAACAAGAAAACTAGAGCCTGAAACTGGAAATTGTAAATGTCTAACTTGGTTCTTCAGGTGTTCTTCAAAGCTGGTCTGCTGGGTACCCTGGAGGAGATGCGAGATGAGAAACTGGCAACACTGGTGACCATGACTCAGGCCCTCTGCCGCGGCTACCTCATGAGAAGAGAGTTTGTCAAAATGATGGAAAGGAGGTATATGTTACTATGCAGAAAACAAGAAACTTTTAATCCTGCCCATAGAAAGAACAAACGTTTCACCCTAGTTTATCATGTAAAGACACTGTTCTAATGTTTGTGTGTACTATTACATTACATTACATTTCAGGCATTTGGCAGACGCTCTTATCCAGAGCGACGTACAACAAAGACTATTACATGACTTTATGTTAACACTTAAATATAACAGTATCTGCATTAAATGTGCTATTTTTATTTGCATAAAATATCAACCAATTTATTTGTCAAGACATGCATGATTCAGAAATATTTTGCAGAAAATCTTTTTCACTATGATCATGTTTTACACAGAGAGTCCATTTACTCCATCCAATACAACATCCGCTCATTCATGAATGTGCAACACTGGCCATGGATGAAGCTCTACTTCAAGATCAAGCCACTTCTCAAGAGTGCTGAAGCTGAGAAGGAAATGGCCAACATGAAGGAAGAGTTTGCCAAGTGCAAAGAGGATCTGGCAAAGGCTTTAGCCAAGAAGAAGGAGCTTGAGGAGAAAATGGTCTCTCTGCTGCAGGAAAAGAATGACCTACAGTTGGCTGTAGCATCTGTAAGTTCAGCTTATGATTGACATATTATAATTACCGTGTTATCACAAGTGAAAGTCAAATTTCTTCCTGCTTAAACATTTGTTTCAATTTTGCCTTTATGCAAGGAAACTGAAAGCCTCGCTGATGCTGAGGAACGATGTGAGGGACTCATCAAGGCAAAGATCCAACTTGAAGCAAAACTCAAAGAGACATCTGAGAGGCTGGAGGATGAAGAGGAAATCAATGCTGAGCTCACTGCCAAGAAGAGGAAACTGGAGGATGAATGCTCTGAGCTGAAGAAAGACATTGATGACTTGGAGCTCACCTTGGCCAAAGTGGAGAAAGAGAAACATGCCACAGAAAACAAGGTTTACACTTGATTAATACTGTGTGTATGTGTGTGTGTGTGTATGTGTGTGTGTGTTTCTCCAGGGTCATGGCATCTCCCTAACATGGTGTGAAATTAATACTTTCAGGTGAAAAACCTGACTGAAGAGATGGTCGCTCAGGATGAGAGCATTGCCAAGTTGTCCAAGGAAAAGAAAGCCCTCCAAGAGGCACATCAGCAGACCCTGGATGATCTCCAAGCAGAGGAGGACAAAGTCAACACTCTGACCAAAGCAAAGACCAAGCTTGAGCAGCAAGTAGATGATGTGAGTAAAAAAACCTCTTGAGCAAAAGGTAAAACCTCTGAAGTAGAAGCTGAACCAAAACAGTCTGTGATGCCAGGACAAAAGACCTAAGTTATAGGTAGTGTTAAACAGAACCTTTTTTAACCTGTATTTCCTACAATAGTTGGAAGGCTCTCTGGAACAAGAGAAGAAGCTTCGCATGGACCTTGAGAGAGCCAAGAGAAAGCTTGAAGGTGATCTGAAACTGGCACAGGAAACCATAATGGACCTGGAGAATGATAAGCAGCAGTCAGAGGAAAAGCTCAAGAAGTGAGTATTCAAATCAATGCAATGACAGCAAATGTAATTATAAAAATGTGACAAATCTAAAAAAAAATCTGAATTTTTATGGGGTGTTCTCCACAGGAAGGACTTTGAGACAAGCCAGCTTCTCAGTAAGATTGAGGATGAACAATCTTTGGGTGCTCAGCTCCAGAAAAAGATTAAAGAACTCCAGGTATCTGTCAAAGCCTTAATTTCCCATGTAATAGGCTACAACTGATAAAACAGCCAAGTATGACCTAAACCTACCCTATTGTGTACCATAGGCTCGTATTGAGGAGCTGGAGGAAGAAATCGAGGCTGAGCGTGCTGCTCGAGCCAAAGTTGAGAAGCAGAGGGCTGATCTCTCCAGGGAACTTGAGGAGATCAGTGAAAGGCTCGAAGAAGCAGGTGGGGCAACTGCTGCTCAGATTGAGATGAACAAGAAGCGTGAAGCTGAGTTCCAGAAGCTGCGTCGTGATCTTGAAGAGTCCACCCTGCAGCATGAAGCCACTGCTGCTGCTCTCCGCAAGAAGCAGGCTGACAGTGTGGCAGAGCTGGGAGAACAAATCGACAACCTTCAGCGCGTCAAGCAGAAACTGGAGAAGGAGAAGAGTGAATACAAAATGGAGATTGATGACCTATCCAGTAACATGGAGGCTGTTGCCAAGTCAAAGGTATGCAGACAGTTTATCTGTTTTACTTCAAAAGCATACCAACCTTGTCAACATTGCATATCAATCTTGCTTCCTCTACTACTTTACATGCATTGGATTTACCATAGTGCTTTGCGCTTCACTACAGGTGTTAAATCCTTAAACCATCATCGTCTCTTATATGAATGGTTTGGCTTGACTTCTTTACGCTAGCACGGATCAGTCCACTGCCATAGATTGATTGATGAAATAATAATTGGTCTACTTCCTTCCTACCTCATCTGTCTGCTAATTTGAAATTGATATAATTATCACCTATAGGAATGTGATACTTTTTAAAGTCTCTCTTCCCTCTATTGAATTTGGAAAGCCGTAGGTTTAAGCTTCATTTATCTGGATAATATGAATATAGCCTATAAGCCATATGGTGAAATTATATATACCTCATCAGCAGAAATTAACACATTGGTTCTTGTATTTCTTGTAGAAGTTCTTATAGACGAACAAGCCATTATTGACAGAAGAGCATTTAGAAAGGACGGTGTTTTTAGAGACCAACAAGACCCTTTAAATAACTTGGACAATTATCTTTATAAGCACTACCAATTTAGCATGAGGGAATTATTTAACTCCAGCAATTAACAGAAGTGCACATTTCCATATTGGAGTGAAGTAGAGCCATAATAGCAACACAGACACTGTACTAAGGTTAATATATATTTTAAAAATGATAGTAAATTTTAATAAACATTTTGTCCAACAGGGCAATCTTGAGAAAATGTGCCGTACCCTTGAAGATCAACTGAGTGAACTCAAGTCAAAGTATGATGAGAATGCACGACAGCTGAATGATATGAGTGCACAAAAAGCAAGACTTCAAACTGAACATGGTACAGGAATCAGAAATACATTTTAAATTAAATCATTTAATGTCAAAAATATGGAATTACAGAATACTTTGCCTTCCTCAGGTGAATTGGGTCGCCAGGTGGAGGAGAAAGATGCTCTTGTTTCCCAGCTGACAAGAGGCAAACAAGCCTACACACAGCAGATTGAGGAGCTCAAGAGGCACGTTGAAGAGGAGGGCAAGGTAATAGATTTTAAAAAGCAATACACAATTTTACAGCTTTATCAAAGCATTAAAGAGAACTTCGAACTTTGAAGAGAACTATACTATACTCATGTACTATACTCACTATATTCATACAACAGCTTTCTCTATCACATCCACCATTAATGTTCCATTTACCTTGACTTTAAGGCCAAGAATGCCCTGGCCCACGCTTTGCAGTCAGCCCGCCATGACTGTGACCTGCTGAGGGAGCAGTATGAGGAGGAGCAGGAAGCCAAGGCTGAGCTGCAGCGTGGAATGTCCAAGGCCAACAGTGAGGTGGCTCAGTGGAGATCCAAATATGAAACTGATGCCATCCAGCGTACTGAGGAGCTGGAGGAGGCTAAGTAACTAAATGGTTTTTTACAACTTCATTCTAGAACCACTGCATGCCACATAATCAGATTTCATGTCTTCCAAAACAAATTAAATCACCATTCTCTATAGGAAAAAGCTTGCACAGCGTCTACAGGAGGCAGAGGAGTCCATTGAGGCTGTGAACTCCAAGTGTGCCTCTTTGGAGAAGACCAAGCAGAGACTGCAGGGTGAAGTGGAGGATCTCATGATTGATGTGGAGAGGGCAAATGCCCAGGCTGCCAACCTTGACAAGAAACAAAGGAACTTTGACAAGGTAAATCACCAAAGCTAGAGTCACAAAGAACTGTGTTGTAGGTCACTATCAGTTGTTAAAATGAAGGCCAGCTGGAAGTGGTATTAATGGCTGAGTTTTATTGTGTAACCAGGTTTTGGCGGAAGCGAAGCAGAAGTATGAAGAAGGCCAGGCAGAGCTGGAGGGGGCTCAGAAAGAGGCCCGTTCTCTCAGCACTGAGCTCTTCAAGATGAAGAACTCATATGAAGAAGCTCTGGACCAACTGGAGACATTGAAGAGAGAGAACAAGAACCTGCAGCGTATGCACACGTAATATAGTAATATATAGCAAATAAATGCTCTTTCTTACCTGGCTGTCAAATCAATATCCAGGAAATTGGTATAGAAATTGAGGTCTAACATGATCGTATGTGCCTGAGAGCAAATATGCAACATAAATTGTAATAATTAAATAATTTCCCAACGTATGTCCTTGTAGAGGAGATTTCTGACCTAACCGAACAGATCGGAGAGACTGGAAAGACCGTTCATGAACTGGAGAAGGCAAAGAAGACTGTGGAGACTGAGAAAGCAGAAATCCAGACAGCCTTAGAAGAAGCAGAGGTAACCACACCTCGATGAATGGATAAAACAATAGTGATAAAGGATATATGCAGATAACATCAGTTGAATATGTTCATTATTTCTTTTATGCATAGCCTAAATGGATATTTCACCCTTTAATAACATAAGTAATTTTGTGGAGCTCTGTCGTATTTGCATAGCGTGAATACTGGTAATATTAGCTGTCCCTACTTACCGTTTACAGCATCACCGTTCTTCCTGGTTGTCATGCTCCTAATTCATGCCCATTCGTTTTCAGAACTTTGCCAAAATTAATAGTTTTACATCAACAATAAACTAACTATAGAGGACATCTATCTACAGAGATCAATGCAATATTTTCTTTTTAAGCAAAGGTATCTGTTTTTTAAACAGGTAAGCTGTTTTCAGGTTTAGGCTAGCTATACAAGGAGGAACGATTTTTAGATTGGCTACTACATAGAAATACAGCAAGCCATACTTTTATAATAACAATGCACGGAACATACAAATACCTATGTGAATCTGTTATTGTGTACAAGGATACAGTACATGACTTTATTAAAACAACAGAACCTTTTTGCTGGATCTGAAGGCAAAACAAACAGATACTTCTTGACCTTAGCGCTCTCTTTATGCATCTATTATCATCTGTAATCAGTCTGTGCCTTAAAACTATTCATTTCAGCGAGGTCCCAAAATGAATAGAGTACACTGGGAGCCTGACAGCTGGGTGGAACAGTGATGCTGATGATGGTCAACAGGAGCATCTGATGCTAGTATTACATGCTATGCAAATACAATGGGGAAGGCTCCAAAAAGATTCTTACATTGTAAAAGGATGAAATATCCCCTTAATGTACTTATTCAATATGTATTAAGGCAAATCATCAAATAAATCTGAATTGTATTTTTCTTCAATATATGATTTTTCATGATAAAGGGTAAAATTGATCTGTATTCCACAGGGAACTCTGGAGCATGAGGAGTCCAAGATTCTGAGAGTCCAGCTTGAGCTCAGTCAGGTCAAGGGTGAAGTTGACAGGAAGCTGGCAGAGAAAGATGAGGAGACGGAGCAAATCAAGAGGAACAGCCAGAGGGTGATTGAGTCCATGCAGACCACTCTTGATGCTGAGGTGAGAAGCAGGAATGACGCTCTGAGAGTCAAGAAGAAGATGGAGGGAGACCTGAATGAGATGGAGATTCAGCTGAGCCATGCCAACCGCCAAGCAGCTGAAGCCCAGAAGCAATTGAAAAATGTCCAAGGGCAGCTCAAGGTATGTTTCTAAAATATATGCAGTGACATTGCTGGGTCCAACATGTTCAGGCTTTTATACATAACTAATTTAATCAATCTGCGTCAGGATGCCCAATTGCACCTTGATGATGCGGTCAGAGGTCAGGAGGACCTGAAGGAGCAGGCTGCCATGGTGGAGCGCAGGAACACACTGATGCTGGCTGAGATTGAGGAGCTCAGGGCTGCTCTGGAGCAGACAGAGAGAGGCCGCAAAGTGGCAGAGCAGGAGCTGGTGGATGCCAGTGAGCGCGTGGGTCTGCTGCACTCCCAGGTGAGTCAGTGAGTTTATCAGACATGAATGAATGAATGAATCATTGCATTTATATAGCACTTTTCCGAAAAGTGCTTTACAGTGATGAGTGGGAACTCCCCTCACCCGCGACCAATGTGTGGCCCCCACCTGGGTGATGCACGGCAGCCATTTTGCGCCAGAACGCTCACCACACATTAGCTAAGGTGGAGAGGGAGAGAACATTTTTTAGCCAATTAAATCAGGGGATGTTTAGGTGGCAAGTTGGAAAGAGCCAGATTGGGAATTTAGCCAGGACACCGGGGAACCCCCTACTCTTTGCGACAAGTGTCATGGGATCTTTAATGACCACAGTGAGTCAGGACCTCGGTTTAACATCTCATATGAAAGACATGGTACAAATATACTGGGTGAATTACATCACATCCACATGCCAACCTCAAAATATCCAATTTTGTTCAGAATACCAGCCTTATCAACACCAAGAAGAAGCTGGAAACTGACCTTGTTCAGATTCAAGGTGAAGTGGACGACACCATCCAGGAAGCAAGAAATGCTGAGGAGAAAGCCAAGAAAGCCATCACAGATGTGAGTTATACTCATATCAGTTTACATGAATTATATTCATCTATTCACAATTTTTAGCAACAACCAAGACATATTAGAAAAGTATAATTTAAATTACTTAGCATTCCAGCAATTAAACAAGCCTACTCCCTGAGACTTGTGTTTCACCTTTTGTATTTCTTACAAAGCTACTAAGCTGCAAATCAGTTAAAAGTTCACTCAAGTCAATGAGTGAAATGATTCTTTTCATTAGTTTTTGTTTGATTTTTAACCTGGCTGTATGAAAACTGCAGGCTGCCTTGATGGCAGAAGAGCTGAAGAAGGAGCAGGACACCAGCGCTCATCTGGAGAGGATGAAGAAGAACCTGGAGGTTACAGTCAAGGACCTGCAGCACCGTCTGGATGAGGCTGAGAGTCTGGCCATGAAGGGCGGAAAGAAACAGCTCCAGAAACTGGAAGCAAGGGTAATTCATTGGTTGGGAACATACTCTATTGCTTTAAGGAACATTTTGATAAACACACCCTAGAACATTGCAACAGGCACATTCAGATAGCAAATGAAACATTGGCATAAAAAGGATGCTAGTTAAAAGTAACAGGAAGCACTAGAATCTTATGTCTTCCAGCATTAATTTAAAATGTATTTTATATTCAAGGTGCGTGAACTGGAAGGTGAAGTTGAAGCTGAACAAAAACGTGGAGCCGATGCGGTCAAAGGTGTCCGTAAATATGAGAGGAAAGTCAAGGAGCTCACCTACCAGGTAAGGTTTTATACATCTTTACCAAAACAGTGGACAACAGGCATGCATGCTACCTTTTCTGAATCTCCTTTACCCTCTGCAGACTGAGGAGGACAAGAAGAATGTCACCAGACTGCAGGACCTGGTGGACAAGCTGCAGCTGAAAGTGAAGGCCTACAAGAGGCAGGCTGAGGAAGCTGTAAGTACAATATTCACTAAAAAGATTCACATGGGCAAAGTGGATAACTTAAATCAAAGAGAAAACAACAATACCATCAATTTTGAGGATGGGTGATTGGAGCCAGTTATTAATTTCATTTCATCTCATGAAATGCACATTAAGTTTTTCATGTGCATTTCATGGGATGAAATGAATTTATTTATTGCCCCATGGGGTAATTTGTCCCTTCGGAGCAGTGGGCAGCCACTGCGCAGTGCCCGGGGACCAGCACCAGTTCTGAAGCCAGTGCCTTAGTCAAGGGCAATGGCAGGCATATACCTAACCTGGCATGCATGTCTTTTGGTGAAATGCACCATCAACTTCAACATTGATGGTGCTCTTGAAAAAACTGCTATGAATAAAATCCATTATGTCTTTCCTACTCAAAGAATACTTAATAATATGCGGTTTCTACTTGAATACATATTTTTTTGAGTCGGAAAAAAGTAATGGACTGTATGTATTGTTAAATTTTAACTTAAAGTGATAATTCACTTACTGTAATTTTTTAATATATAAAATTGCCTTCACAATTCCTTTAAATATCACAAGTGTGCTGTTCATTAATTATAATAGTAATAGTTGCTTAATTCGAGGACCTTAATATTTGTTAACTACTGTTTAGCATAGTAGCATAACTGCTCACATGTCTGCTTTACTCACAGGAGGAACAAGCCAACACTCACCTGTCCAGGTACAGGAAGGTGCAGCATGAGATGGAGGAAGCTCAGGAGCGTGCCGACATCGCTGAGTCCCAGGTCAACAAGCTGAGAGCCAAGACCCGTGATGCTAACAAGGTACTTTCCACTGAAAACTATTAATATCATTTTCAGAAATTCAATGGAATTAATTTCTAAGAGCATCTTGAGAAACTGAATTAAAAATGGTTGCGTGTACATTACTAACTAACTAACTCATGAGAAACAATTCATTTCAAACACAAAAGCAGTTGTAGCAATTTACAATGCACATTATGGAGGATAATACATTTTACAGTAAATACTTTACAGTGTATTTTAGGTAGGGAAGTAGGGAAATTCAAAATCACCAGTTAAATAGGCATTCAAAATTCAGGGATAAAAGATGTGAAACAAAAAGCACACTGCAGAAAATGAGAATGTTTTCTAAATTTACTTTTCATTTATTTGAAGGGAACGGAAGTTGCAGAATAAAGGATGAAACCCAGATGAGACGCAGTAGCAAGCACTCATACAATATGAAGTTCTTGTGAAATGTTCTCACGTAAGCTGTCAGTCAATAAATGTTGCTCAACAAATCATGACCTTGACTTTTTTCATTTATTTTTCTTTGTGATAATGTAACAAAAGTATATCATAATGTGCACCATACAGCTTAAGGGACTGTTAACTTTCTGGGGCTTTTTGATATTATTCCAGTTTAAGTGCATATATTCAATTGGCCCAGACAATTTGTAAAAATACTCCGGTGCATTGCAGCTACATTGCCTTGATCGGGGAGTAAACCAGCTCCAGAGCTCCAGAAGAATGGTTTTAAGTGTGTAGATGCCACATTTGAACTGTTGTCACTTGATCATAGTACACATTAAAGCCAGAGAAACCACACAAATAAATTCCTGCTTCTCTGGATGATGCCACAACCAATTATGCCATACCTTGTGAGGGTGTCAGCCACTGTCAAGACAGTTAAGATTCAGTTCTCAACAACAGGGTGCAACACCACTGGAACCTAGCGTATTTATAGGACAGACCACACCACAGACCTATATTCTGCAAATCAGTGAGAAAGAACATCAATGTAATCAGGTGTTTTATACAATAATGCACAATACGCCCCACAAAATATGAATACTGTTTAATAATACATTCTCAATAATAAACTGTTTGAAAAGTGACAAACACAAAATTTACAAAGTGACTTTCCTTTTTGTGCCATCTGCAAAGAAAGGAGCTGGAACAATATAAACAATCTACCGCTGAAAAACAACTCATTCAAATGTTTACTGGTAGCATTTTTTAGAAATGTTTAGGACCCAAAAGTTTATCATTTCAATCTTGCTTTTCGTTATCTTATTCTTTCACACACGTTTTATACAAACATGGAATTTCCACAGAAGCTTAAGCCATTGCACAGCTGGCTAAAATGTTCTTTTTCACTTTCAGACAAAATGTTGCACACAGAATCTACCATTAAGGGCCAATCCCTGCAGTAGGAGCTAGTGATTGCTGATTTCTTGTATATTCTTGTCTGATGTATTCAATGATGGAACACTGCCTTCACACACTTGCCTCTAAGAACACAACTTGGCACAAGCAGCACAGAGTGCAGAAGCATGATGGGTAATTTAAGAAACTTCCATAGAGACATTTGCTGTTTGCAGCAGAGACTAGACTGACTGCCTCACAGATATCCTGAGGGGATATCTCTACCACAGGACCCCACCAGTTTGATTTTTTTTCTTCTTTCTTTATTTATTTAATTGGTTAACATACACACTACACAGGAAATCCCACAGTGCACTACAACCAGATGGTTTCAGTGGGATGGAGTGTCTACATGGCTCTACTGGAATACCCATAAGTCCATGCATACCAAAAGCAAAAGTTGATCTTTTTCTTTCTGTAAGAGAACCTAAATGTCATCCTGGGCCTTGGATTGCAGCCCAGTAAAAGCTGTATGGGCCATAACCATAAATTTATTTAGAATTTCAACTATAATCTGCCTACATATAATGACACATTTCACTCAAAAAAATATTTATATTAAATGAATAAAGTTATATTAAAGAATAAAGCAAGCTATGGTGGGGTCTGAAAATGAAATTTGCTGTGTGAGTCCAATGTACACATTACCACCTCATTACAATAATGAAATCATCTTTACGCCTCCATCACTTGAGTCTTTGCATGCTCATATCTCAATCTCATATCTGCAAATATCTTTGCACTACCAGTGCACAGATATTTGCAGGGCTGATGCTACATGATGCTGCAGCATTAAAATGCAGCTTGTGGATTTATAAATTCATACAGTACTATTATAATTAATTGCTAACAAAAAATGCAGCTTAGCTGAACTTTATGGACTGAGCCACAATTGGCCCGTGGAACCTCAGATTTAAACAGTGAGAAAATGGACCATGAAATTCTTTGGAACAATGACAAGCTCAAACTAGCTGCTGAAGGATTAATGTATGTCCAACCAAACAGGTTCCTTTGGAATTAACCCTTTATCTCATTGAAGCCATGGCCAAAAATGTCCATCTTTCTGGGTCCATCAATTACTACAATTACATTACAAACTTCAGTATAAATGTCCCACAATGTCAAAATGGCTTGGCAATGAGTGTTGCCTTCCTAGCAACAGGTCCACAGATGACATTTGTGCTGTCGACGAAAAAAAAAAATGTCTTCTAACACGGCTGCCACTCCCAGCAATGCAGTTCTTTCACAAACAGCTGGTTTTCTGCTCAAACATATAAGTTGGGAGGGCAAGTGGTGGGAGGGCAGGGGGTGTTCTGTGATGTGTGGGATGGAAGTTAGCCACAGAGGTCAGACTCTCACCACATAGGCTTGGGGGCATGTTGTGTACATGGTGTCAGTTCATCATTCCTTTTTCAGGCACACGCAAGCACTTGGCTCTTTTCAAAGGGTCCAGTCGGAAACTGAGAAGAAGGAATGAGCAGCAGTTAACTCTTTGCTTGGCTAAGCCTTTCACTGGGGCTATTCATGACTTTACATCATTTTGGCATTATTAAAATTCTGCAACCCCACCCAAGCCCTTCCTCTGCCTTCCTGGAGGGCCACAGTCCAACAGCCCATCAACGTGTGCATCTATGTTTACAACATTTTTAGGAGCAGAGAGAAGGGTTGAGCTGAAGCTTAATTATATAACAGACTTTATGCGGTGATAAAATCTGATACCTCGTGGCCTTCTGGGGTCAGAGCTGAGGGGACCAGCTGAAGTCCATACATAGACCGGCGGTTTTACTGGAGCGCTCAGTGATAAGAGCCAAACTCGCAGATGCAAATCCACAATGCAGAGGTGAGAAGCCCAGTCTATGCAGCCAGTACTCACAAAGCCAGCATCCCTCAACAACACTAGTGAACTACAGTAGGCCTATTTGAGGGAGCTAAATTAGGTAGACAGTTGAGTTGTTCCAAATACAGTAGAACCTCAGAGTCAGACCAACCAGCCAACCGAACAGGGTATGAACCCAGGTGTAGCATAAGAAATGACACCTTTTCAAGCTCCTTATTGTACGCAGATACTCTTTGCTTTTATCACTGATGTTATGAAATCAGAAAGTTTCACACTCAATTTCCTCCTTGCTGTGTTTCATTGACCAATGTTTCAGCAAAAGATGCCTTTGTCAGGATGATTACCAGTGAGCAAGCACAGCCCTTATATAGGACTAATTGGAGACAGGTGAGACAAAACCATGTGACACGACAACACACACAGATATATATATATTCTTCACTGATACATAATCATACTTGTAAAATATGTTCTTTGTTGATACGCTTCAATATCTAGGCCTATTTATAGTTAATTGTACACAATGCATAATTATTTTTATTTTACATGTACAATGTTTATTAAGAGATTATATTATCTTGTTTTGTACATACGAGAGATCTGTTGTATACAGGTATATTTCTTTAAATGTTGAATTGTTTTCGTGTCACAAGACATTCAACACCTTTGCCAAAATGTTGGTCAGTAAAACACAGCAAGGAGGAACTTGAGTGCACAACTTTAATTTCTTAATATTAATGATAGTCTGTTAGTCTGTCCCTCTCTAACTTTTGAGTTTTGTGTATCTATCTATCACTGATGCAAAAGTGAGCATTGAACAGAAGTCATTAAATGCAGTCACCTTCCTCTCATTAAAAAAATGGAAATACACCACTCCCTCCTTAAGTGCATGTTCAATTAATATAAAATTAATGAATTGGAAGAAAACTTCTGAGGGAGTGGCATTGTGAAACTAATACCATGTGTTTTTCATATACAACAAAACATGTTAAACCTGTTTTGCAAAATACAGATAAAATTTATAGTAATAAAAGTAGAGTATGTTTAAAAATTAAGCTAAGAGGTGTGCAAGCAACCATTCCAATAAACAAGTAATAACATTTCAAAGTTCTGAACAACCCCCATTCCCGGAGGGTTCTAATCTCTGTGGTTCTACAGTATACATCTGTGTGTATGTTGTATGACACACACACATACACGCACACACTCGCATGCACGCACACACAAACACACTTAAAACAATATTTTACAACCATTCCATTTAAAATATGAAGTACAATAAAAACATTTTCCATGTAACCATTCATTTAACCGTAAGCCATATTTTTGTAACGTGCCAAAGTTTGCACAAGCTGCATTCCCTCCTGAGCAAACAAAAACAACGCTGACCAATTTGAAATTAACCAGCAGCCCCCATTCATATTTTCATAAAAACAAAAGATAATTACATGGTTGGAACATGTGATCTTCAGCAAAGGCAAAAGTGGGTTCTCCAACAACAATTTCCATACAACAGGCATATTTGCAATTAACATTATTTTTCATAAGGCCAATTATAGGTTGGAAAGCACTGGGATATTAATTCATAGACAGTAGTACCTCAGAACCTCTCTGAACAGCTCTTCAGGAGCCATAGGTCAGAACTACAGATAACTCACATAAAAGAATCCAGAACACCAGGATGGTGTTTGGCGTGTGTTAAAGAGACAAAACAGCTGCACTGTGGAGATGGATCTCTGCTGAGCGTTGTGTGCATTTGCACTGGAATGCAAAAGGCTCAGAAGTATATGACCCAGATTACATTAAATGACATATAACCCATTATATATTTCTGCTATTATATGCAATGTCATTTATGTCTCAGCTGTCTGTGTGCTTGTCTGTTGTGTGCTACAGCTATGATTGTGCTGTTATGTGCAACTGCATTTTACCTAGCAGAGACTACAGATTAAAACTACCTGGCACTCGTATACAGACACAACTGTGGCAAGCTTGATTAATGTGTCTGAAATTAATGTAATATATTAACAAAAATGTTTTGTTGCCAGCCACTGTAGCTATGCCAGCTGGTTATTCAAATTCAAATTATGTATATCGGAACATGTTTGTTAAAAATATATATATTCTTGAATTTATAACAATGCATCGTAACTGCAAATGGCTGCATGTCAATTCTAACATCCAGAAACATCCGGCCAGTTAAAACAGGTTAAAACACAGTCATGCCACAGTAACACAACGATGACTGCCAGTTGAACTATCTCTGTTGACAGTTGTACAAAGTGAACAATTTTAAGCAAACGGTCCCCTGAACGCGGAAATGGCAGTTACCAAGTATTGCACCTTTTGAACGCACCCCTGGGTGCGATGCTACCGTATTTTGTTAGATATTTTAATTTGAGACTGAACTCATCTGAACACATTTAACTTCTCTCTTCCCCAAATTAAGTCTAGCAATGAAATTAAATTAAATGTCTCTCAAGTTGGCAGGAAGTATTCCTTAGCAAGTAAATGAATGTTTGTAGTCTGTACAATTTTACAATTTCCCTTTTGAAAATGACAGCCTAACAAAGGACAGTAGATTGTGTCTGCTCTGTCTGTCTGAGGCCCTGTCTCATGTGTCAGCAGGTGTTCCGGATTAGTACGGAAAAAGCGAATGCCAGGCCTCTGAGGCCAGCTGTCCCTGGATCCTTCAGCACGGAGGCCCAGGGTGAGGCCCAGACAGGGAGAGAGAAAATGAAGGAGGGGGGGAGGGAAGGAGGGAGAGAAAGATACTGCGGGTCCCTCATAAAAGCAGAGAGGCAGAGAAATTTGAAAAAGAACGGGAAGACTGTATTGCGGAAAGGCCAAGAGAGAAAAAGAGAGAGGAGGGAAGGGAGGGAGAAAGAAGGACTGCTAGTATTAGTGTGTGCCAGATAGGGACAGAGCCAGCGGACAATCATCTGTCATGTGCAGGAGGAGCAGTTGGAGACAGAACAGGAGCCCAAACATTGGGCGGAAAGAGTGGCCCCGCCCACACTCAGACGTGTTCTCCTACAGAGGAGAGAGAGGGAGGAGAAGAACAGTGAGAAACAAGAGAGTGTAGTACTTTGCAGCAGTAGCACAGATAGAGATGGCTTGGGGCCACCCAGTGGCCAAAAGTTGTAAGTGTCACACAGCCAGTCATGAGGTAAATTCACTTATTCATGACCTTACAGTACTGACCAGGCTGACACTAATAAACCAACAGTCAGGAACTTCTGATGCATCATGAGCTCACGTAAGTAGGGCAAGACAACATAACTTATGCAGTACACTTTAAAGGAGTCCATTTGTACTTCTGAAAACATACCTGGCAACACTGGCAACTGGTAGCTAGCTACAGTAGGTATAACAGCAATTGCTGGTTAATTATCTTACTAATGCTTGAATATACAAAGGAGTATTCTTCCTTTCAATGGGATCATATCAGGTGGTGAGTTCATCTGTGACTGATATGCTTCAGGCATTTCAATACAAAACCAAAAACAATTTACATGCTTACGGACTTAAATTTTCCACCTTTTAAAGCGGATTATATTATCCCCGAGTCAGTGTAGAGAAAATAAGCATGGGTGTTTTACTGTATTCTGTGGTTTCATAACTCACTGTTTAAAAGCTATATCTCTTGTGATGACACTAGAGTTCTGCCTCTGTAATAAATGAAACACATCCTCTTCCTAATAATTGCAAATAACAGAACCTTCCTAGAAACACTGGCCCTACATTTCTATACTCGCTGCAGTCTGTGTGCACTGCTGTTTCTTACCCTGATGTTGTAGTCGAAGCAGGTAGATGGGCCTTTGCGATATCGTGCAGAGTTCAGCAGCTCGCAGGGGTTTTCTTCCTGGACTGGAAGGCCAGGTTAAGGCTTCACATACAGACTTCTCTTTCACAGCTGGTAGCATAGGGAGGACGTTGCCTTAGCGGGAGTGCCATAGGGATTTTGGCGCTTACTCTAACCACACATTCTACAGATTTTCTAAAAATTTTCTCTGTAGAGAGTGCGCACTCACTGATCTGACCATTTACCACAATCAGGTTCAAGAGACAAAGACACAGCAACTGGGAATATGACTGTAACCACTTCTATCTCTATATATGCACCAATAAGCTCTAACCAATCCAGATTCCAAAGGCCTAACTAAGCAGCGAGTGAGGCTGATGGTTTGCCTGAAAGGACAGCGCACTGGCTCTGGGGGAATGAGGCTTAGGGGGAAGTCAGTGGTGGAGGGCTCAGGGCAGCTTGTGGCTTGAGTTTCATTCAGTGATGGAGGGCATTTTCAAAGGAAACTCATATGTCCTCTTCATACATGAGTTACTGAAGGATACACTCTGTCTTCACTGGTGTCAGTTTCTCCATCTCACAGGAGTTGCAGGGCACCTTCTCTGCCACCACGAACAGTAGGTTTGTGTTCTCAATGCGCTTGGCGTGGAATAGCCTGGGGTGGAGAGATACAGGATTGACTATTCCACACGGATCTCACTCTCCACACTGGCTGCACATTCCACAGGGACTTCACTCTCCACACTGCCTGCACATTCCACAGAGACCTCACTCTCCACGCTGGCTGCACATTCCACAGGGACCTCACTCCCCACACTGGCTGCACATTCCACAGGGACCTCACTCTCCACACTGGCTGCACATTCCACACGGACCTCACTCTCCACACTGAACACAACCTCCCCACAGAATGTACCTGACTGCAATGGAAGTACCTGGAGCAGTTTCCACAGTCCTGCAGCACATTGTAGAAATTGGTGGTGTTGGTGAAGTAGAACTGTGACTGCACGGTTACACAGCTAGAAGCTCTGGAGTCCACCCCTTCACCCTCCACATCACCTGGGAGAACATCATGCAGGTGGGAGAGACACAAATTCAGGAGATGACTAAACATTAAATTTTGACATTTTTAACAATATGCTGAAATTAGGCTCCACTGTTACTGCCAGAGCCAGCCTACAGCTAATTTATCTTTCATGAAATTAAGACATCGTGGATCATAATGCTTATACTTCGCATTTTCAACTCACCTGTAATTACCCAAGTGTGCTTATACCACCTGTAGTGAATGAGGTGTGCTTGGCCAGCCTGATTATACCACCTGTAGTGAACCAGATGTGATAGGCCAGTCTCTTTTTATCACCTGAAGTAAACCAGATGCAGTAGGCCAGTCCGTTAAAACCTACCTGTAGTGAACCAGGCATGGTAGGCCAGTCCATACAGTAACTGTTGAATCAGCGACCTATGAAAAGGAGGGAGATATGGTGTCAGAATTGGGTGGAGGTTGCATATGATGTATCTAAACATACAGTCCCCTCCAAAAGTATTGGAACAGCAAGGCCAATTCCTTGGTTTTTGCAATACACTGAATACATTTGGGGTTGAGATAAAAAGATGAACATGAGACAAGAGTTCAGAATTTCAGCTTTTATTTCCTGGTATTTACACCTAGATGTGTTAAACTACTTAGAACATAGCACCTTTGGTATCAGACCACCCAATTTTTAGGTGAGCAAAAGTATTGGAGCAGAGAGTATTTAAGTAAATGAAAGCAAATAACACTTAATATTTGGTAGCATATCTCTTGCTTGCAATAACTGCATCAAGCCTGCGACCCATTGACATCACCAAACTGTTGCATTCTTCTTTTGTGATGCTTTTCCAGGCTTTTACTGCAGCCTCTTTCAGTTGTTGTTTGTTTCAGGGGGGTTTTCCCTTCAATCTCCTCTTCAGGAGGTGAAATGCATGCTCAATTGGGTTAAGGTCTGGTGATTGACTTGGCCAGTCTAAAACCTTCCACTTTTTCTCCCTAATGAAGTCCTTTGTTGTGTTGGCAGTGTGTTTTGGGTCATTGTCTTGCTGCGTGATGAAGTTCCTCCCAATTAGTTTGGACGCATTTCTCCGTAAGTTGGCAGACAGAATGTTTTTGTAGACTTCTGAATTCATCCTGCTGCTACCATCATGAGTTACATCATCAATAAAGATTAGTGAGTCCACTCCAGAAGCAGCCATGCAAGCCCAAGCCATGACACTTCCTCCACCGTGCTTCACAGATGAGCTCATATGTTTTGGTACATGAGCAGATCCCTTCTTTCTCCACACTTTGGCCTTTCCATCACTTTGGTAGAGGTTAATCTTGGTCTCATCAGTCCATAAAACTTTGTTCCAGAACTTTTGTGGCTCATCTCTGTACTTCTTTGCAAATTGTAATCTTGTCTTTCGATTCTTACTACTACTTGCATCTTGTGGTATAGCCTCTATATTGCTGCTCTCTAAGTCTTCTTCGAACAGTTGATTGAGATACCTTCACCCCTGTCCTGTGGAGATTGTTTGTGATGTCACTGACTGATGTTTTGAGGTTTTTCTTCACAGCTTTCACAATGTTTCTGTCATCAACTGCTGTTGTTTTCCTTGGTCGACCTGTTCAATATCTGTTGCTCAGTACGCCAGCGGTTTCTTTCTTTTTCAGGAGATTCCAAGTTGTCGTACAAGCTATCCCCAATGCTTGTGCAATGGTTCTGATCGATTTCCCCTCTTTTCTAAGCTTGCTTTTCTCCCAAAGACAGCTCTCTGGTCTTCATGTTAGTTTATCTTTTATAACACAAATGCAGTCTTCACAGGCAAAACCCAAGGCTAAAACCAAGAGTAGACATTCAGAACTATTTATTGTTTAACCAATCAATCTAACAGGACACATGTGCAACAAGAAACACCTGTCAGTCACATGTTCCAATACTTTTGCTCACCTAAAAATTGGGTTGTCTGATACAAAAGGTGATATGTTCTAAGTTGTTTAACAAATCTAGATAAAAATACCAGGAAATAAAAGCTGAAATTCGGATCTGTCATCTCATGTACATCTTTTGACCTCAAACTCAATTGTCTTCAGTGTATAGCAAAAACAAAGGAATTGAGGTCTCCCCTACCAGGCTGCTGCAGATGTCCACCAGGCTAGACTGAGCAGGTCTGTGAGGGTGGGCTGCACGTGAGAAACACAGGGAGAGGTTAAATGTGGTTATGAATACTGAACGTGCGTATAGTGACTCATGACTTCATACAAATAATTCAGCTGGAAATGAGAGGGATGTGAGAGCATCAATTTTCATTCATGTCATTCAAAAATTCAGTAATAAAAAATTATAATCCCCCTGACTGGTGACACCGATGCCACTGCTCTGGCACAACAAGTGCACTGCGACTTACCACAAACACACCCCTGGGTGCCCTGCCCGTGTGGCTGCTGGGGGCAGGGTCGCAGACCGACTGGTACTGGAAGGACTGCTGGCGGGCGTAGATGGAGTTATTGAAGAGCGCATGCATCAAAGAAGGGTCCACCTCCCCGAGAAACAGGCCAACCTGGCACAATGAGACAGACAGTGAATCTGAGAGATGCACACCAATGGTGAGACAGGCAGAGAGACAGATGAGAATGAGACAGATACAGATGGAAGCAGTAGAGATGGACAGAAGGAAATGTGAGAAAGTGACACTGACAGACAGACAGACAGACAGACAGACTGACAGACTGACAGACTGACAGAAAGATAGGTAAAGATAGAGTGGGGATGAGATTAAATAAGATTCATGCTAGTTTAAAACAGGGAAATAAGGTTTTATTGGACCATAAAAACCAAAGGGTTTTTCCATTAAACCTTCATCAAAACATCTTGGTAGTAAAGTAGTGTCCAAGTACCGCTTCACTTAGACAGAGTGAGAGACACAGTTACAGGGAGCAGAGATGTATCAACACCGAGCCAGAAGGTCCCATGCCCTTATTCAAGAATGAGTAACACCAAAAAATCATTACCTCTTCAGTTCTAACATTCTGGTGCTAGATAGATCATGTCTTTCAACAGGTTTGTATACACATTGCTCTTGTGTCAGGCTATAAGCACAGTACACTGTAGAAAAGTGCCCACTGATTGTCACCTGTTTCCAATGCTCCTTCTGGTTGGACATCACCAAGAACCCTCCATCATCAATCAGATAACATAGCAGGTCCTGCAGATAAAGGAAGACACTGATTAAATTGGCTCAAATGCAACCACTTACCACACACACCCACTCCCATTTATTATAACCACCACCATACAGCAAATACCCACAAATACACCCCTACAACGTATGCCAAACCATTTATTAAATACGTACCATCCATTGCAAACACACCCGTGTGTACCATATGCACCGCCAATTCACCAAAAGCACCCCCAGACTTATCAAACACACTGCCCATCCCCTCCCCCTCCCCCCACGCTCCCATTGACTGTGAACACTTACATTTGTGCCAATGCAAACAGGATGTTTTGTCTCTGTTAGTATTTACAGATGATCATGAAGGATGGAAGCACTAAATGGACAACCAGAGATATCGCACAGCCAGGAGCACTATGAGGTCTGATGAAACAAAGAGGTGACAGTGAGTCTTACATCACTGTTAACTTCACAGTCCATCTCACAGCTACTGGATGGCCCACACTGTTGGAAACAATGTCACAAACCAGAGTCACTCTAAATTACTGTATATATTGCGCTGTTTAAACAACCCAGTGTCACTCTGAATTACTGTATACACAGCTCTTTTAATAAAGTAGTACCACTCTACATCACGGTTCATGCAGCTTTGTTTAAATTACTCAGTTAACTATGTTTACTCAGTTAACTAAGTGTTTAGCCGTATTTTATGTGTATAGTGTGTGTGTGTCTGTAAGTGCAGGTAGGCTAAATATAGTTTTCCAGCTTGTGTTGGTTACCTTGTGTGAACCCTGTCGACTGTCGGACTGGTTACTGGCCAGGATCTTGAATTTTTCCACCCAGGCCTCCAAGTCCAGTTTCACCCCCACCACTGACAGTCATCATGGAAACACAGAAAAAGCGTGCCCAGGGACAGGAAGCACAGGCGAAGGCAAGACATGGGATTTAGACAGGAAGCAGAGGAAAAGGTATGTAGTTTAGATTCCAGAGATGTCCCATGAGCCCTTAGTAAGTGACCATCCATGCAATATAGCATATCATCAGATATGAATGGATATTAGATGTGAGGGCTCTTGGGGGACCACTGACGCCACGCCACAGACTTGTGGGAGCAGGCATTTTATTTGCATGAAATTACAATCCCATTTAGTGGGTTTTTAAATGGCCCAGTTATTTACATAATATGACATAAGCAAAATTTCTTGATCATGAAAGTCAGATTGAGACCTTAGATTTGCAGGGTTTTTATTGGCCATTTCTACAGCTTTGAGATCTTGAGTAATGATATTTTTTACATATTACACAGCAGAACTGTTTCATATAGAAGCCTAATTGGATACTGACTATGTAGGTTGTTTGTGATTGGATTCTGGTTTTAATGCAGACAACAACCTGCAATCCAAAAACAATCCAAAAACTATTTTAGGCACTGAGATGGCCTTTGTGCTCCATCTCTGGTCTTTTTTCATCTTTTTTGCTTTATTTTAGAGACCAGCTGACAGACTTTGGGGTCATCAGTGCAATGATAAGCATCTGTGCTAGTGTGCAGCGTGCGAACAACTCCGGCTATGTGTAGCGCCCTTTTTTCTCTCTCCTTCCTTCCACATAGAAGGAAGGAGAGAAGGAAGTACCTTTCGTTTTTCATTAACCTGATGTTATGTGTTTCTGTGTTTTTTTCTGTGCATCCATACATTCACATTCTGTCATACAATTTGTAATACATTTCTAGCTTTAATAAATCCTTTTTTTGTTATTCTTTAAACTGGTGTGTCTCCTCTGTTGTTATTTACAACCCATCATAACAGAACTTAGAACTTACATATCTGGGATCTCACACTTATTTTAACCTTTTTGTTTTTAACCATACCTGCAGGTTTGATGGTCTTGCCGCCTATATTGATTTCCACTGCGGTGCTGACCAAGATGCCAATGGTGCCATTCTCCGAGTGCAGCCCATCATCCACAGCTGTAGGCGGCAAGAGGTCAGAGGTCGGTCAGAGGTGTGTGCGTACTTTATTCACGCTCTGCCCTTCCCAAGCTAGTCTAGCAGGGTTGCTGAAATACAACCCCAAGGTTCTACTCACAGTATCTAGGGGGCGCTCTGAAAATGTAGCCCTTGTTGTCCATACTGCGCCGATAGTAATTGGCATTGAAGGGCTCTGGGTCCTCCTTCCATGTTTCAGCAGCACTAACAAACACAATGAGTCACACACACACACAGTTAGAAACAGTACATGCACAAAGGGTACAGAAACATTAACACCATCATGTCTGTAACAATTCCATCTACTTTATTGAAAGCAGAGATTAGAGAGCATCTATATCAAGCGATAATCAAGCACAGATAGACACACCTGTTGGGGTAGACCCGTGTGACACCCCCATCTGTGGCTGCGAACAGCGCCAGGAACCCATACCTGCAGCACAGGTATTATAAGTGTGAGAGGTGTGTCTGCTTTTATGCTAGTGTATTTGTCTATGCGTGTATGCAGGCATGCAAGAGTACATATGAGTATGCATGTTTATGAGTATGTGTGTGTATTTGCATAACCAATGCCTCACATTTATTTCAGTGATTAGCTCTACCTGCAGTTTGATTGGCAAAAAAACTTCAGCCAGCACAGAATAATTTGGGATAAGAGAACTCTATTCACTTTTGGAAATGCAGGTTCCTATGGGGAATTTTTTGGGAAGTGTGTTTCCAGATTCCATGTGTATGTCTGTGTGTATGGTGTGTGTGTGTGTGTCTGTGTTTGTATGTGTTGCACGTACGTATTGAGATCCTTGTTCGTCCACACCCTTGTTGCCAGTTGCCAAATGATATCTGATTCAAGGATAAGACTGTGAAGGAGCCCTTGATTACCTGGAGAAAACACACACACAAACAGATACTGTATATACACAGACAAATTTCACAAAAACTGAAAAATAGACAAGAAGACAATGGCATTGTGGGCTTCAGGCTGTGTTAGTGGGTTGCGTTAGTGGCCTGTGATAGGAAGTTATTCTATCGGGTAAAGCTACTCACAATGCTTGGAGTCTAGTGTGATATCCACCATGAGTGAAAGGAAGTTCTCCAGGAACCGAGTGTTGTTATCAGAAAGTTGCAGCTGGGTGCAGTATTCCCTATGAGGAAACAGATCACATCTTTCCTCCACAACTCCAGCACAGAGTCCACAAACACTGATTCAGGACATGCTGACCAGAATTGAAAATTAGCACCGCCACTGGGAATTCCAATCTCCAGGTAGGTCCCCTTTGGAGTGTCTACCTGATTAACTCATATGAGATGCAGTGATATCCTCCAGCCTGTGTCAGTCATACAGAGTGTCTCACATGGTTAACTCCATGGATCTTAAAAGAACGTGCACGCCAGTTTATATCCACTTCAACTGAGCGAAGCCACAGCACTGGGACAGCCCAGTAGGTCTTGAAGTAGCATTAAGCAACATGCCTGGTGATGAACGCCTTAGCCAAACCAATGGAGAAATCCATGAGTAATAATGGGAGCGATACTGGGAACAGCTTGAGAGTGTTGATGTGGGCCATGAGGACCCTGCATGTGGAAATATGACATAAAGAGAACTAAAGCAGTGTAGCGATAAACAAGCTCTTTCCCACCTGGGGGCCAGAAACACGTGACCTGCGGTCTCAAAGTTGGTTGGCAGCAGGGAATCCAAATCTGCAACAGAGAGGGGAGTGTTACTGTATCGGGGATATTTTAAGGGCTGTAGATAATGGGTTAAGGGCTGGGCTTTGAGTATGACCTACACTTTACACATTGGAGAGAAGGAGTTGAGTATGACCTACACTTTTCTCATGCTGGAGAGAGGTGGGTGATCATGACCTGCACTTTAAACACACGGGAGATAGGTGACTGATTATAACCTACACTTTTCACACAGTTCAGAAAGGTGAGTGATTATGACCAACACTTTGCATTTACTGGAGAGAGGAGTGATTATGGCCAACACTTTTCACACATTGGACAAGGGAGTATACAGCACTTCACAGCATGTACTTACACTGCAGTTGTAGCATTAAATCACTGAGGTTTGCCTGGATGTAATATTCACTGTAAGGAGGGAGTACCAAACCCAGACTGCAAGAGGAGGTGACATCAGCAGGAGATAAAGAAAGAAGCACCAGATTAAAAACTAGAATGAAGAATTTACTCTTTGTTCTTAAATACATTGTAACACATTCCATATAAATTAAGACAATTATTAATCTTTTTCCAATGGGCAGGTTGATTTTAATGTGCAGTGCATGTTAAATGAGTGTACAGAGGGCAAGGGCTACCATTAGCCTCTGTCAATTCTAGCGAAGCCAGCCAGCTCTTTTAGTTCACCTTTTTGTTTATTGTGCTTGTAACTAGGCCACATTTGGAGGAGAGTGCTATTTTGCCTGTTACAGACACAACTTACCCAGGTGCTAGAGAGCAATGAGGGGGACAAAACAACCCTGGACAACCATCCATCCTATGGGGACGAGGCCAAATATGCCCCCAACGCACCCGGACACTAGTCCACAGAATATTCAGGAGGATACAAAACTATACCGGAGTGGTCAGCTCTGGACCAAAACTTGGTGCTCTTTCTTTGCTGCACCAATGAGATGCCACAATTACTTTAAACAGCAGAATCAGCACAGATGAAATCAGCAATGCACAAATATACACACTTTTAAACAGACTTGCACACATTCCCATTTCCCTCTCCCTCACCTCTAACACAAGCCTACTAACCCCTAACTGCACCTTTCTCACCTGTAGTCTGTGCCGTTGATGGGTGCCCAACAGTACGTTCGTACAGCCTGGTCAATGTATCGCTGCATAAAGACAGAAACACCACTGTGACCATCCAGAAATCATTTTCATTTTTTACAAGGGGATTCCATGAATTTTACGGCTGTATTATTGTGCAGATTAAATATTACACTTTAGAGGCTTCTCCCTGCAGTGATGCACAGCAGCCTGCAGGGGGCCCCCAGGGTGACTCACCTCATTGATGGACTTGATCAGGGATTTGATGCTTTCTTGCCCTGACCTTCCATCAATCATCTGTCGTCTGATCTTAGGCACAGAAATAAGGGAGGGAGAATGTTAGCTTTATAGTTACCTAAATATTTAATTTCTTTTATTTTCTTTGATTTGGAGAGGCCAATTGCAAGCTCACCCATTTGCTACTACACATTTTGACCCAATTTTGTAAAGTACAGACTGCATGGCCCTACTCAGTCTACAGTACCCTAGCTAAGCTGCAAACATACATTTGTCGACAGAGAAGAATCACCCAATGAGGTGGTGTATTATTGACATTACAACATGCCTCAGGGTTCTAGGTCACAGCACTGGCAGAGTCAGGATTATATTTCAAATTATGGGCCACAGTGCTGTACCAAGAACCAGTGCTTAAATTGAACACACCACCCAACAGCCTGGACATGCCAGTTCATCTAAAGAGACAATACATAATATATCATATTATGTTGAAGCAATATGGAGGAGCTTACCTCCTGCTTGCTAGCATCTTCTATTTCAGCATCCAGGAAGTCAAGTGTGACAGGCTCCAGAAGATTAATGCTCTGCAGAATAGGGTCATGAATAAAATCTCCAGTCAGGTCAGGAAATGACATGAAAGATGGGAGATCATCATCCCATTTAGAGCACATCATATCCGTTTACACATCTGGGTATCTGCTGAATCTACCTCATGTCACATACCCAGCTCAAAGCTACAAATGCAGCACGCCACCAGGAATCAAACCTTCAAGCTACTGGTTGCAATACCCTGGAGGCCGCAGGTTCAAATTCCTGGCAATCAGTTTTTACCTTTGAGCAAAGTCTAGGAACTATATTACATCACTAAGTACATCCAGTTTTATGAATGGATAGTATGAAAAACAATCTCACCCATACAAACAAATTACGTTTAAACTTACTTACATTGACCAAAATGGTTACAATAAATTCCAGTCACATTTACTGGTGCAAAGTTACTGGTCAAGGGTTTCTCACCTTTGCTTGCAGGTTAGGATGCAGGAGGACATAGCCATTTGGATCAATGGCAAAGACATAGCCATTAGCACCCAGCTATAAGATAAGCAGATACATCTATTAGCATCAAGCAACAGCACTACACTAAAAGAAGTAATTTCTGAGTTTGCACAAATGCTGTTCGCTGGAGCTGAAACCACATTTCATTATCTGATGACCTATCTGGTAATTCTAGCTATGCTAAGCAAACTCGAAAGAAAAACAATAAAAGTTAATGTAGAGATTGTGTAAAGTTGTATTTCTTATACAACTCTTGCAAGGATTACTAGTCTGTGAGAAAGACAGGATTAACGTTTTGATTGACATAAGTTCCATGAAGAGATTTAAAAAATATTTTTTTTTATGTGTTAGCTAGAAAGATGGCTTTCTACAGGCTAACTATAGAAATAGGTTCACATAAAAAGGGGTAACTTAAACAATGGCAGAAGTAAGCTCCCTCGCTAGGCTACCAAGGTAAACACTGTAATATAAATATTGGTGATCGTCAATGAGATCTAACGTTAAAGCATACCATGCGGACATTCTAAATTAAATGGGTAATTAGTATTTTGATTAAGGTAACACTAAAAGGAAGCCAGCATAGCCAGTTACACTAGCTCACAAAGAAACAGCACTGTAGATATGTGATGAGATGTACCTACATTGTACCTTGGTGTCAGCCTCTTGATCTCATCCAGATGAACATCCACTCCCATCACTCCCAGGATCAACTGGTTCTAGTAAGCAAAACACAAAGAACACAAAACACACTCACATACTGTAACCAATAACATACTATTTACCTGCATTACTATTTCAAGATGTAACTACTGATATTTACTGTTAAGACCTCCTAAAGAGCTTAACAGGCCATACATATATGGGCGGAACAGGCAAGCGGGGCAGGTGGGTGGGTGTGGCTGACCAAATATATGTGGTTTAAAATGGCACCCCTTTCATCTGACTTTTGAATATGACAATTAGGAGGGTGGCTGTAAGCTCTATTTAATATAACAGAATACAACAGAACCTATGACGCTTGCTACATGTTTACACAGTAATATGTGTGGATATTTAGTTAGGGTACACCTCACCTAAAGTTGATGATCTCCATTTTTGTACAATCTATTAGAAAGTTCATAACCTAGAATGTTATCTACTCAAGGGTGACATTAATAGAATTATGAATTATTAGCCTACTAATCACGCCTCAACTGGTTGCCTGTTAGAGTGTTTTTATGTGCAGCTAACCTCCATGCCAGAATAAAAAAGGTGCTGCACCTTTATTTCGGATATACTGTACAGCTACATCTAAAGGACATGGGTAAAATATAAATAACCATATTGTACCTATTCTTCTTTCTAAATTTGTCACATAAATAACCTCTGATTGGCTGATCAGATTTGCCTACTATCGGTAATGATTGAAGTGACATGCACAACTTTAGCCAAGCAGCCATAAGCAGGTCTGTTTGACCCACTGATGTCTCCTGTTTTACCTGTGAGTTTCCTTCCACAGTAAGGTTGAAAACCGGCATTGTTCCAGTAACCACCAAGCCCAGTCCCTGTAATGAGTCCAGCATAAGAAATCAGTGTTTAAATCATTTCAACTGAAAATAAGAATGCTTCAATTGGATTCTATAAAGATACTTTCTGCTAGGTTTGGATGGAAACTCCCCTGTCTTGGCACTCATTAACAGACTATCTATAATATATGATTATAGAAAGGTTTTCAGAAGATGACAGCATCTCTCCTCTCTTAAGAATTCTGTTATAGACACAGGAGGTTAGTTGTGGGAGGTTTTTATGGTCGTCCTCACCAAGGCGTCCTGGTAGACGTTGGTCCACTGCACCTGCTTGGCCTTGTTCCCCGCCAGCACCATGGGACGTCCCAGAACATCCAGGTATTCCTGGTCACACGAAGATACAACACAATAGAATGACTCCTAATACACATAGCAATTGCCTCACATTTTTGGATAACTACATCCAGTAGACATTACTCGCTGCTTCCAGGTATATAAAAGAAACAATAAACAATGTGGCGCAGGACTACATGTTGCATGCTGGCCATCAGGCTGAGTGTGAGATGAATGCCAGACCCTTCTCTCACACGCTGGGGGTAAAATGCCTCTGCTTCATTGTTCCCTGGTAAATCTCGGACTGTGATTGTCTGCTATGTGCGGTGGTGATCAAATATGAAGAGCCACAGTGGGTCATGCCTTTCATTGTGTGCAGCGATGGTGGTAATGAAGAGTAATGCGCAGTGAGGGGGTCACTCACCTGGGTGTTGGTTCTGATGGCACAGATGGACCGAATCTCAAAGTAATAGCCTAAAGCAGGAGGAGGGAGAGCAGCGGAGAGAAACTCCTTACACAGGTGAAAATATGTCATTTTACTAGCTTGCTGTACTGTGATGCCTCAAGTCTGAAAGGGTTCCACTTCAACCCAAGCAGACCCATTTTGCCTAAGACTGCCTCTCTGGATTTATGCTCAATTTTGCTGTAGTTTAATGGTCTCTGAAAGGAGCCTCAGCACACCCTCTAACATTTCCATTACACTTGTTCTTAACAATGTGTGACATACATCCTATTTTGTTATTTTTAAAAAAGATCTCAACAGTCTATCGCTTTCCAATGATCAGCAATGCTGGCTATACATTACAGATTTTACTTGTCTGTCCCATATTTTCTCAAAAATAACCAGAGAGGACTTACTCTCCAGACAAGACATACTGTAAAGATGATTTCAGATGATTTTGACAAGGCATGTATTGCTTCACCATGTACATATTTTTTTAAATATGGTGAATGGTGAACATGGCATTAACATTTTTCTTATTTTGCATGCCATCATTTTTTAGTTACCCCAAAAAAACATTTCTACTTTGAACACAATTCAAAGTTGTAGGCTTGCAATTGCATATTACAAATGCAAATTTGCAAATTACAAATACATATTATAAATATTTGATTGATCCTTATTTTTCTATAGTTACAATAGGCTTATATTTCAAATAATTGTCATGTTTACAGTACATCAGAAAACCAAAAACCATCAAATACCGTCATAGCGAAAAATATCACAATATGATAATTTAGCCATATCACCCAGCCCTAGTTGCCGGTGTAAAAGGAACCTGACAGGGTAAATCCACTGGTTTGGAGGTGGCAATATTCCCAGAATGTTTGGTGCTATTAATGTGAAATACGACAGAGAAAAAAGGGAGGGCAGAGTATATCATGGAATTCTATATCTGCACACACACACATGCCCCCTCAATAAACACACCTTTATTGGCACAAGCAATCCACTGCAAAGGGGTGACATCATAGTTGTGCTGCCCAACAGAGAATGTAAAGACTCGCACCTGGGGAGGGGGAGAGAATAACAAAGAGAAATAAAAACATGAAGCAGAAGAAGGTCAGGGAAAAGGATGGTTTGTTATATGTCACATTATAAAACTTCGCTAAGGGAAAGAAACAGGTGTAGAAAGCATGAAACCCTCTAAACTCAAAGTTACCTCAGAGGTTCATCCTGTGCACCACAATGGACAATAAATTACATAAGAGGCCACAGATGGTGAGTAAATAGCTCAGATAAAAAAACAAAACTGACTAATTTTAGTATAAATCTGCATGTTCACCCAAACATAACCTCTCTGGGGTCACCATGCAATCACACACTGTGCAGGGTGAAAACCATGCGAGGCACTTACCGTCTTGTTGGGCCAGTTGTAATACTCAAATATATCCTGTGCACGGTCCTCACCTCCATCAGTAAACAGCATGATTATCTTGTTACAGTGAGC
Organism: Anguilla rostrata; assembly: GCF_018555375.3. Lineage (NCBI taxonomy): Eukaryota > Metazoa > Chordata > Actinopteri > Anguilliformes > Anguillidae > Anguilla > Anguilla rostrata. Next base: position 20,498,648 of record NC_057945.1, read on the forward strand.
ACGGGGGACATTTGTGTCCTGTAGGCCAGGATGGTAAAGGAATGGGGAGGGGGAGAGAGAGAGAGAGAGAGAGAGAGAGAGAAAAAGTGCGTTTTAAAAGAATGAAACGTCCCTCTCTCAATTTCAGAATGAACAACAAAAACGTTTGCTGTGTTGCAAGGGCATGAACAGGTGCCCTGCAGGACACCGAGGTAAAATTCTTCTGACAATGTAAATGCATGATAAGCCACGGTAATGTGATCATTTGTTGATTTTTGTTAATCATTATAAAAAATATTGTTTTGAATCATGGTTAATCAGATTCTACTTGCTATACTACATAGTTCATATGGTTTACAATAAAATATATAAAATGAAGAAACCACCAAACCCACACAATTTTGTTAACATATGTTCATTAAACAAGTGTGAACCATTCAAATGTATTTCCTCTCCCCAGGATATAACTTTAAAACATGCACACTGACTTAAAATTAAATAAGATGTAAATTAAAAATAAGTAACAAGATGTTTCTGACAGTGCAAAATTATGTTTCCAATATATCCATAGTGATTAACTTCAAAAATAACTACAATGGGCAATAAAAGATTTATCTACTTACAAACATATCCTTATATGCTATATTCTGTAATGTATAATTGGCAGAAAATGTAACTTACGTTGAGCAGCTGTTGGAAGGCGAAGTGGAAGCCTGACTTGTAGTCGGTGGTGCCTTTAGCCGACATGTGCTGCACCGCCTCCTTAAAGATCTTCTTGTTGCGTACATTAGCCTGGACCAAGTGCTTGAAGCAGGGAACCACCACCTCTGATTTCTCATTGAACTGAGACATAGGTGGACAGAGAAATGAGAGATAAGAGAAAGAGATAAAAAGAGAAAGAGGGAGAGAAAGGCAGAGAATCTTAATTTAAAAACACCTTTATTTCAACAACAAACTCATGCCATGATCACTCAGTGGCACACAGAGGCACACTGGGACCTCACATCCTAGCTACTCTCAGGCACACTGGCACCCCATATCCCAGCTACTCTCCGGCACACTGGCACCCCATATCCTAGCTACTCACTCTCGCAACATTGACATAGTCATCGTCTGACAGCGTGTCCAACATCTCCACCACCGATGCCTTGATCAGCTTCAGAGTGAGGCCGCTCACACTACCACTCCTGAAAACATACACAAAAAATGTAACGCTCACACGCACACGGAAACATATGTGCCCGCACACACACACAGGTACACACATGCACGCACACACACACAGAAACACACTTGCGTGCACACAAATGTGGCAAACAAGAGGTCTGCTGAAATTACAATAAAAAGGGAAGCTTCCACTGCAGAAGTAAGCTCAGAAGCAAGGCGATACTAAAATAGCATCTCCCCAGAGATGCACTGCTGCTGAAAAGGTGAAGCGATGGGGTTCCTTTAAAAAAAGAAAACCACCTCTCACACAAGCTCAGCTGCCTTAATCAGCGCTGTAGGTGCTAAACCATGCAATTCAGTAGCTGAACAGCATGATCCGGATGTGCGACTGTCACCAGAATGTTGTCTTTCATCACAAACAACGATAATTTGTCCCATGACCGGCAGTTGCAGGGACAGGCTTCAGAGAACTCACACGTCAACCAGGATGATCATGTCTTTGGGGGAGGACGCCCCCTGGATATACCTGAGGAAATAAAATGAATTACTCTTCACAAGGCAGCACAATAGGAACTGGGCAATAGTGTCTGTCAAGTAGGTGTATAATAACCCCATTTTCTCCCTTATGATGATCATGTCTTGGCTGAACACACTTAATCAAAGAGAGAGAGAGAGAGCCTGTAAACCCAAAAAACAAGCTTAAATGATGCACACACTAAAGATTTCATTTTTTTACTTTCTTACAAAGTGCCCTGGGAAGTTGGCATGAACAGTGCTGTATAAGAGCCTGTCGTGTCATATTTTATGTTCAATTTACCACAGTCTTCTTCGTACGTCATACAAGTCGATCTTATCCGGTGCTCTCCAAGGTGAGGCTGGAGAAGGGAAACACAGAATCACACTTGAGAAATTAGTTTCAGCAGTTCTTTTTAAAGGCAATTGCAGTGTGACAACATTGTTTTCCCACTTATGTAAAGCACTTCTATAAATGTAATGTTAGGAACAAAGAGTCACTGAGCTCATATCCTCCCCACTGTCACTGGGATTTCTGCAAAAATAACTTTTCTGTAATACATCTCATTGGCTCTAGTGAGCTTAACCATTCCAGTGCTCCTGTTTCTACATGACATGAAGACATTGCAGTGTGCTGGAAAGGAGGAAGATGTCATAGGTGATGCAGGTTCTGGCAGCAGCGTAACATACCTGGGTAATACCTGGTGACCCCAGTGGCACTGCCAAATGCTTGCCACAAGAGCGAGGGATCCTCGCGGCTATTGTCGATGAAGACTTTCTCCAGCGCCTGTGTCCAGCTGAGCTCGTTCAGAATCAGAGGAGCTACGAAACGGTGGCAGTTGTTTCATTAATTTGCTGATTCAGACCCCGATCAACTAGGTCACTGGTCACAGTCACGTCCCAGCTCAGCGTGATTACAGGGATGGGACACATGCAGGAGAAATAATGTATAATGCATCTCTTGCTACTGACTGAATGTTGCACACCGGCCAGTGTGCGCCAGAACACTCAGTAAATATCTGTTGTTATGAGGAAAGCACAATATCTAATGATACTGTGGGATGATTAGGTGATCAGAGTGGGGATTTGGTCACCATGGGATCCTTAATGACCACAGCAGGCCAGTTTAAGCTCTCCAACAGCACTGCACAACAGCATAAATTCTCAGTTCATTCCAGAGGGAGGGCTGCCCCCTACTGGCCCACTAACACAACTTCACACAACACAGCAGAAACATTCCCAGGTTTTCCAAAGTAAGCCCTGCTTCAAAAGAGGGTGGTTTGGCAGTTGGCAGTTGTATTGCAACAACAGCACCCCAGGGGGAGTTAAAAAATCTACCAATGGCACTTCAAACTATTACAATGACCAAAAAGTCACCTAACTTCTTTCTATGTGATGGTCCTCCTGCTCATTTCCACTTCCCTTTTCCCTCTACTTGCACATCTACTGTTGAAAATCTTGGGCTTCTTAATATTCATTGGGTCATATATTTTCTTCGGTGTTTTTTTTCCTGTTTACTTTGAGAGAGGTATAACCATTTTCCCCATGAGCACATGCGTTTATCAAATTTGGAGCTATGTCCCGAGGTGCTGCCTTTGCAAAAAAGATTCTGATGAGCTCCTGAATTTCAGAGAATTGGTTTACCCAGCAATTCAACACACCCATGACAGTAACAACCTGAGAATGTTACAACTTCTTTATCCTTTCAAACCTTGCCCTAAGCAGACCTGTATGACAAGGGCCTGTCCACACATCACATCTCTAAGCTGCCCTAGAAATGCACACTGTGTTCTGCTGTGATATAACATCTCTGCACTGCAACAGGATTCAGGCTGAATCCTGCAGTGCCCCTGTGTGTGAGCATATCACAGTAATCTCTTTAGTGGCCTGATCGACATGGTACGTCTTACTTTAAGACTCCAAAGCACTTTGTACAGTGATGTTTTGCCTCCAGAAGGAGTGTCATTAGCTACACTAAAATAAATGCATTATTATTATAATACTTACATCCCTTATAGATGTCTGTTGGGATCTGCACTGCTGTGTAGGAGTAGTTGACCTTGTTTTTGAAGTTGGGGTCTTCTACAAACTCTAACTTTAGGGAGTACGGGTTCTCCCCATCCTCTGACTGTGGAAACATACACACAAAATCCATGTGCGTGCGAGCACACACAGATAAATACACAAACCAGCTCATGTTAGTCAAGCTTCTGCAGCTACACAATAGAGACACAAGAACATATACCAGAATACAAGAACACACAGCACTTACGTAATCCAGCTCTGCCTTGGAGTCATAATATTCCATGTCACGCTCCTGTAATGAAAAACACAAAAAAAGTGTGAATTTTGTTCAGTAAGTGATGAAATGATAAATGATGAAGGTTGAACAAACAAAGCTGGTCCCAGTGAAAGGGTGAAGATGATTCCCAGGCAGCTGGGGGTCTGACATAGGCATGCTGTCACCAAGCCTGGGCGCCCCTGCAGTGCAAAGGTCACCAGACAGAGACAGAGGGTGCGTGTGACCTAGAACTGCCTTTCACCACCATCAGCTGCTTAATGGAGCACATTAACTGTTATTGCAGTACAGAGGTATGCGGGCAGTGCCTCACCGCAGAATCAAACCTGCAACCTCTGAATTACAACACCAGTTCCCAAACCATCTCCTAGTGGTTGTTTTTTTTTCTGATGAGGTACTGAGACCTCGTTGTGAGAGAGGGCTTATGGCAAGCACTGCTGGATGTCCTGCTCTCCAACAGGGCCACGGAATTTGGGAGGCCAGACAGGGCAGGCTTGCCTTGATGCCATCCTGCCAGGAGTGCTCCTTCTGAAGCCTTTCCGCCTCCCTGGCCAGCCTCTGCAAACACAGAGATCAGAGGTCAAAGGTCAGAAATCCAGAAATACCAAGAGATGCTGGCTGCAGACAGCAGGCATTTAGATTTATACACATCAGTTGTAGGTTTTGGGGGTTAGAGGTTAAAGGTTTGTGAGGTCAAAGCTAGTCGGTTGTAGACACAGTGAATTAAGGCTGACAAATTGCTCTCCATTCCACATTTTGTCCACACTGTAGGGCACTTACTCACACACAGTCTCTGTGGAAGTAAATCGCACTTCAAACGCACAGTGTCTGCACAGAACATATCTTCTTCAAATCCCCGCTGTCCCATTTCAGTCATTTTATTACTTCTCTTGTCCTTCTTCTTACTTCTTTCGTCTGGGCATGCAACTACCCGACAGGCTATTTATACACGCGAGTACTCCCTCCCTCTTGAGACATTCGCTCCTCTTACCTCGAGCGCTTGCCGTTTTTTAGCCAGCAGTCTGTCGATGTTTTTGGCGACCCTCTGCACCAGTTCTCTGGGCACATTCCGCATCACGCTGAACTGCCTTCTCTTCTCACTGTACAACTGTGGAGGAAACCAAGCATTAAAAAGTCCTGTTTCAGACACAGCCCAGTGGAGGTTTTAATATGGATGTGATTTAATGTGAATGTTCCCAAGCGCTTCTGGTCTCGTAAATGCGTTGCTGTTTCAGGGGTGTTGGCCGCAGGAATATTTTTTTGGTCATATGACCAAATAGAAGAATAATTTACAGTAGCTAAGGAGTGGGAAAAGACACATTTGGTAGCTGGCATAATACTCTTTTGACTAAGAGAAATGAATACACACAAATCAGCTTCACTGAATTCATTCTGTGGAAATTAGGCAGTCAAAATCTTATTCAGCAATGTGATCAGTGTACATCTATTGAGTGGCACATCCACTTAGGTCATGCACCTTACTATCAGGAGAGAATAAGCTACTGATAGTGGCCATGCACAATGTAGCCAGATGTCCTGAGGAGCAATGCACACAGCAATAGTCCTGCCTGTCCATCTAGTTCCTGCAATCGGCCTGAGCCAGTTGCACTGGCTGCCCAAACCTCTGGGACAACACATGCTTAGGTGGCCGATTTCAATGTATAAATAAAGATTCTGTAAGGAATAACCATCATAAAATGTCTTGGATTTAAGAGGGCTCAGCTAGGAATGGTTTCATCTTTCAGCTCATAATGTCATGATTTCTCACATCCAGGAAAACCTGGATATTAGATCAGCAGATCTTCTTTGAGCAGCCATTTAGCCCATAGAGGAACAAGGGCCCATACATGGTGACTCACAACCAAACAAATCTATTAGTCTTACGAACTTACAAACAAAAATGTGCGCTTGCCGAATGCATCCTTAACATTTGTAAGAAGTTTTTATTCATTTTGGGATAGAAATTTTGCCGCAGTTTCACCACAAAAACATCCCACTACCCAGTTTTACTATTCCATTCACAAAGCCGACCTTCCCATGACCTTCCGTGCTCCCTGATACCCAGTCAGTCAATACCCAGTTAAAGGCTCCAAGTACGCCATCTGCGCTAGCTTCCTGCTGCTGCTTCAGCTCATCACCAGGCACATCTGCTTCAGCCAAAGAAATTGGCTTCGTAAAGAGATTCATTTCAATTGAGAGACTGAAATGCCTTTTATTGACATGTCACCTAGCAGCACTGTAAATTGTTTTTTTTTCCATTTGCTGAAAATGGCCTGACAGAATAAACGCGCATTGCTGTATAGTATCATTTAGAAAGTGCAAGCACAGCACAAAATAGAACCACTGCTGTGGTTCTGCTCATTGAATAAACATGAGCAGCAGCATATTAGATGTAAATTGCCGTGGTATGTCAGCATACCCCATCTACCTCCCACCATCACAGAGTGACTGCTCTTCTCCATATACAGTAACAGTACAGATCACACAAAGCTTCCCTTGATCCCTTGATCAATCCTTGCCTCTGCCGTTAAGGAGATGGGACCTCAGTGGTTCAGATACCCAAAGACATTATTTTTCCTATATTATTCATTATTTCAGAATACAGAGTATATACTAATGCCATTTAAACATAGCCTAGCTACATGTATATCATAGAAAATGGAGGCTAGTTTGTCAAAACCATTGCTAGATAGTAATCTCAGAACCTTACTTAAAGCTGGATAAGTTAGTGAGAAATCATAACTTTTAGATGGCGTTACTTTCAAAGTAACAAGCCATTTCACCACTGGTTATTAATGTTCCCTTATTGTGGGCTCATACATTCAAATGTCAACATTCAAATGAGTAGCAATACCGCATAAATGTGTGTTCACTTTGCCAGTGCCCAATTCTGCAATGAGGATAATATAAATATAAAATCTCAGCACAGGAGATGTACTATGTAACTATTTTCTGAATAACCTAACCAATGGCACAACATTATAATTCACAGGTACAGGTCCCAAATGTAAAAAAAAAAAAAAAAAAATTTTTACATCAACATTTTTATACAGCAGTTTACACAAAAGTGTGATTTCAATAACAGTTCTAGGTATTACATATGCATATGCAGATGGGATATTATTCAGCAAGCAGCTTTTAAGATTTAGCAACATTTTATTAGGTACACAATGACAAATGTGCACACAATGCACATTTATGCATTTCACTATTGCCCTCCATGGTCTAGAACTGAATCCAGATCATGTTGTGGCCCTAAGCCATCTTCAGATTAATCTTTTGATTTTTTCCAAGACAAGTTATTTTCCCCAAAAGGCTTTTTCTGATACGCCTATCCATTTCTTCATTCTTCATTTTCATTGTTTTCATTTTGCATCATTTCTCTAGAAGCCAGTAAAATTTATTTTTCCAGTTTACTCTATTAACAATTTAAACTTGCCATTTTCAAACAAAGGACTTTCAACTTATGGCCAAACAACTACATGTGAAAATTGTATTTCCCTCTGCATTAAATACATGAACAGCAATTATACATACAAAATAGATTTTATAATTTTAAACGGATTTGGGCTGTACAAAATTAAATCACCACCGGAAAACAAAGTTAAGCTACTGTATGCAAATTGCAAGTATAAGTAGCAAGTACAATCAACAAGCACAATGACGCGTACAAACAAATCATGTCATGTATATAAACAGGAATCAGCAATGTGCCTTTTTTTGTTGTTTGTAGCAACTGATTCCTCTAACTGTCTGAAAAGGGCTACAGCATTGTATTAAGTAACATAACAGCAGCCTACTTTTCCCAACAAAAATGTCTCATGATATTTGATGATTTTGAGAAAGATATGCTTTTTTGATATAAAGTATGTACGATATGTATATGCTGGAGAATTTCAGCATCATTTCCACAGATTAGAGCAATCCTTTAATCCCAGGGGACACTTTCAATAAAATTAGGATGATTGCACAAAAGTGACAAACTGATACAGAATGCATTTTCAGTGCAATACACCATACATTTTTATGCAGACACAAAACATGAGCAACAGCAAAAGATGTGCATGTACTGTAATGTTTACACATGATGATCAAAGACATTATATTCTACAGCAGCAAACAAACTCACCAAGCCAACCTGTTCTCTCAGTTGGAAGATGTTGAAGAAATAGGACTGAACTACAAAAATGATTGGGAACTCAATATTACGGGAAATAAAAAAGTAGGTTCTATAAAAGGTATTTAAAAAAGAAAACAGCCAAGTGACCTAATTTCAAACAAAAATACACTAGACCACAAACTAGCGTGTACAAATTCAGTTGTCCAAATGCCAAGGACTACCTGTCCTGCACAATCAAACTGTGACATACAGTATCAAGGCCAGAGGGACTACTCAAGCCTCCAGCAACCTTGCAAAAATGAAGCCCAAAGTGGCTTAATAGAATTAATTAATGGCCTTAGTAGAATTGGCAACAGTGCCAATAAAGCAGTAAAGGCCCTGGATGAACACGGTTTACCAAAACAAATAATCTGATTGGCTCAGATTACTAGTCATTTATGTAGGGTGACCTTCAACTGGGTCTCTTTTGACTGAACAAGCAGAAGGTCCAGCCGGCACATATCACTATTATTATTATGATGGGAGAGAAGTGCTTCAATTTATTCTGTTTCCCTACTGTACAAGCTCAAGTGTGCTGGCTAACAACATTCCATGAACAGTGAGTACATGTAACATTGCTAAATGCACTTATGCAACTAAGCCATCTCTTTTGGCATACATCATTATTAATAGCATAAAACGCAAGAGTTGCATAGAATATTAAAGATTTTATAATGAATTAACCAAATATCTAAAATATCTTTAAATATCTAAATATAATTATATACTCATACATTTTGACATATCGCACCTATAAATATTATGAACAGTTCGTAGAATAGTTTATAATTTCCTTCATTCAAGCAATTTGTACCTCACTTGAAGGTCCATCATTTGTTCATTGTGACATCGATTTTAATGCAATAAGAAAAAAGCATTAGGTTTTTGGAAGGATAGCATTCAGATAACTATTTGGTCTTAAGTACATCTTTAAGACTACGGTTCCACAAATACTGCTTTAGTAAAAATGTGGCAAATGGTAAGACATGTGGTGAGATTTGTGGTGCAGCCTGGAGGGCAGCCAACTCTCAAGCCATATACACAAGCCCCCACGCCCCCCAACTGGTTTGCGAGTAGGCATTCAGAAGGATGCTGCTTAGCAGAGACACTCTTTCCAATAAAGAACCAATTGAGAGTAATTCAGTAATCGTCACATTGATATCATGCTTGCCAACCAACAGTTAAATAAGCTGCTGAAGCTCATACTTATCTCAGAAGTCATTGCTGAATTTATGCAGCAATATAAACACTTGGGTGCTTTATTTCCACTCAAGTTGTGAGTTATTATAGCAACAAACCATCCATTAACCACTCCCTCTTGACTATGGCAATTTTACAATGTAATGCATTAATATAATGTGCTAACGTACATGGAATATTACATTACCTATTTGCTTTTCAGGTGCACCACTTCAAGCAAAATTTAACCTGGTCACATTTTACATTGTGCCCATTTATACAGGTGGATATTTTAAAGCATACTCAGCAATCTCTGGAAATGCATTGGTCATATATTTCCAACAACAACGAGCCATCAGAATAAGCACCTTAGCATCTGCCAACAACCCTCCAGAAACGCACATTCAAAATGCCTGCTCTAGCAATATGCGTGAAATACTCCTCCAGAACCGCCTGAACCTGAATTAAAAACAAACACAAGGCTCTCACCACCCAGCCTCACAGTTCTTATTCACGCACTGCCAAGCCATCTGTCAGACTAGCATATGAGCCCAGATCCCAGATCTCAGTTCCTAACAGCAGGGGGAGCTCCAGAGTGGCTGTCCTGCTCATAGACTGAAATATTGAAGAGTGCATCTCTTGCAGGCAGAACCGCGAGTCTTTCGGTTTCACCTCATCCTGTTATATTAACGAAATAGGAAGATGCCACTTATGAAGATCCACAGAAATAAGCAGCCACAAACAAAGGCCTTTTTCAATAGGCAGCATGTCCCGTTAAATTAAAAATGCAGTGTCCATTAAAATGGAAGATCACAAAATGGTCTCATGTTCATTTAAATCATTCATTCAACATTTTGGTGGCACTGAACACACCCCAGAGGAGTACTTTGAGATCTACTAGAACCACAGGTGACTAGCACCTTAGTTATGCTCCCCCTCAGAGGTAGAATCCCATAAAGCCAAGATTCTCAAATCTGAGGCACCCCAGTGTACACTGGTTTCCGCTGCAGGCATTTTCTTGAATGAAAAAGCACAGATCAACCTGTCTGATTAAATGTCCTTAGATGTTAATGAGACATTTTTAATGGCATGCATAGATATTTCTGACGTAATGTGGCTTTATGAGTGTAATTCATCCCTACAAAAGCCAGCAGACCCCGCAGCTCTCCAGAACTAGACATGCAGGCAGCTGCTGCCAAATTTTTCTTGACATCGCTAGAAGTTTTACAACTGGCCTTTGGCTACCCGTAGCAGCTGGGGAACAGAAAAATGCAAAAAGAAAATGTGGCAGAGAAAACTCACCCCTTTCAGATGCTGAGCTCCAGTGGCATGCTGCAGAACTCTGTCCATCTCCTGCTCGATGCGTCTGGCCCAGTGCATCATCCTGCCATGAGATAGAGGGAGGAGAGCAGGACTGTTATAGGAAATAGCAGCTATAGTCCACTCCCTACTGCCTGACTCAAGCTGCCTTGCCATACTTGTACATTTACACTCCCACACAGATTTATATTAAAGAACATTATAAAGCTTCCACTGTTGGTCACACTTTATCTCAGTAGCCATCAATGCTGAAAACAAAAGTAAGTACCACAGAAAACCCCACTATTGGTCCACTTCCACTGAAATGCAGATACGTGGTAAACCAATCAGAGATTTAGGAATCTCCCACCACAGCACAATCCCCAATCGGCAAATATAGGTACTCATAGGTTACACTTCTTGAAGATCAGGACACAGTCTTTAAAAAATGGTTTGGAAATTTCTACAGAAGTGCGACGTGCACCAGCTTGTTCACAGCTCTCAGTATCAGGCAGTTTGTCTCTACTGACAATAGAATCACGATGTGTTAGACAAGAAACACATTTTAAAAATAAATTACTTACTGGGACTTACCTCAGTGCCAAACTGATAATAAATCCATTATCTAATAAGAATACATTGAAAGCACTTATATCAGTGTTTCCCAACGTCCAGTCCTGGGGGAACCCAGTGCATGCTGGTTTTCGCTCCAACGAGAGTTGCAACCCCAGAACTTTAACAAGCTGTTAATTTTTCTTAATTAGGTGATTTTCATGTTTAGATGGATTATTTTACGGAGGACTAAACGTGCCAAAATGAAATAAATAAATATATAATTATATAAATAAATAATTCTATTGGTCAATAATTAAATACTTAATTTTATATCAAAATAATTATTGTCACCTCATGCTTGTCCTTTTCACAATAACGTGATTATATTTTATTTCATAATGACATTTTTCCGAACAACTTATTTCCGAATGGTGTTTTTATTTCTGAACTCGCTTTCATAATTAGACTTTTTCAAAATGGTAAGACCCCCTGTCAATCAACATTAGCAGGGAGCGGTCGCTCAAGGTCATTGGTTGCTCACACATTCAGGCAAAAGCAGCAGCACTGCAAATATCTATCTGCATGTTAAAATTATAGATAGTAAGCCCTAGTGCTATAGCTACTGATGTACACATCCATTCCCAACATAAGGTGCAAATCAATCAACAATACATCCACAAATTTACTGAATGAGTGCAAATCCTTTATTGTAATGAAAGTAAGACGCAAAAACACAAAACGCACAGGTTAAGCTTCATAAAGAAAAATGCTACGTCATTCTAACCAGTTCTAACACTTCTGTAATTAAGAACATTGCTTGGTTGCTAGATAGCTAGCGGGGCTAATGCGGCTAGCCGTCCCACTCGCAGTTCCTGCCTAGCAGGGTTGCTGGTGTCGTCACGGCTGTCTCCCAGACACAAACCTAAGCTAGTTTAAACTGGTGATTAGCAAATGAAAGTTCCTTTATTTAGATTCAACACTCAAACGTCTGCTTGATTGTTTTTTCATAACTATTATCATTAGCACGTTAATGCTAGTTTAAGGAAAAAAATATGAAATAACTAAAACACAGATGTTCAACCACCTAATTAAGAGCTTACTGATTTACCTCAATCTTTAATTTTGTCAGTTAAAATGTTTTGTTTCTTCTTTTTTTGCAATTGTTTACAATGTGGCACTATAAGCACAATGTGAACATGGTATTTTTATTCTTCATGGCATGCATAGCTATTTCTGGCATAAAGTGGCTTAAGACGGAAATAGAAAAATCACATCCAGTACTTGCATTACCCAGAACAGCTTTCTCCTGCTGTACTGAAGCATGCTGGGACCTGCTGTTGATCATCAGCAGCAGACATTGATAACAAGCACAATGTAGCTTGAAGGGAAAAGTGGACTTCTCCTGAACACTTTTCCCTCATTTCAGTAGCAGAAACTCTCATCCAGGACAACTGACACAGGTTACAATTTGACAAACAATCCATTCATACAGTTGGGTATTTACTGAAGCAAGCAATGCTGAAGCAGTTAAGCACCTTGCTCTAGGGTACAATGGCCCAGCTGGGAATCAAATCTACAGCCTTTGAGTTACAAGACCTGTCTGCAAACCATTCTAATAAACTGCCACCTGACATTTTTAAAGGAGTTTTCCTCAAGTAAGGCCAGGAGTTTGTAGCACCAGGACACAACTGCCAGAGTTCAGCTACATGATTCATCTTCCTGGCTCCACACCAGGCACCTACATGTTACCAGCCTTCTTTCTCTCTGATTAGTGCTATTTCTCCTGTAGTGCGCTGTGTGACTGGTATTGTGGAAAGGCATACAGACACTAGAGCTGGAGTGCTCCCCCTGTGGATGGCATGGCATGTATACAAGAAATGAAACTCCATATGGAGAGAGAGAGAAAAAAAGAAGAATCCCCTGAGATCCAGACCCAGACCATTCCCTAATCTGCCCTCTGGAAGTGATTGGATCATTTATTCCATTTATTAACTATAACAAGGGTCAAAACTGGCCTGCCCAGTGTAGGCACAATACTCTCTGCTTTATCAGCCGAAAAAAACTGCACTCATCTAGAAATGGAAAATATAATAAAACATATTAAAACTTTGTTCAAAAAGTTAAGTTAAGAACACACACAAGCAGTTAAAATATAAATTAACTGCAGGCACATTATTTCATCATGGACTATAAAGTTTCAAAAACACATTTTTGTTCTACCTTCTACAGTGGTTAACAGGTAAAACATTCACAGGCGCAAAGGGTAACTGTAGTCCCAATGATCTCCATGAAAATACTCAATGAAGGGGTGTCCAGTTATTTACAATACTATCTTGGGGTCAGCTTGGTGGTGAGAGGCACTGGAGCTTGTTTGAGGTTCACTGCACATGCGCTCTAAGGCTAGCTTGTAATGCTCTTAAGATTTGGCAGTTTACTTTTGTGGCCATCTGTACAGTATTACACACTTAATGATAATCACAAGCATGCCAATGTAATACATAATCAGCTAATGATGTGGAAATAGCCAGTCAAAATGCACAACTCAGAGCAAATCAAGGAGTGAAGTGTTGAAACAAGGCCAGAATGTCTCAGAATGTTATAAAACATTAAAAATTCTGTATTCAGTTGCTGTCAGCTGCAATTGCACCCTTGTTTATACATGTACATAGTAATGCAGGCTTACTGGTGACAGCAAAATATGAAGAAATCCACTGAGGAATTAACTTTTTGTCTGAGATAACAAATTACAACAAAAATCATGTCTCATAATAATAATAATAATAATGCTGGAACCCTATTGTTTTTGTTCTGTTTTTTGTTTTTAACCTCCACAAAATCAAAATGGGGAGAAAAAAAGGTATAAAATTTAGAGCTTCGAAATTTTTTCATAGTTATTTTCCTACCCCCCGCCACTGCTCAGGTTATCGCAATGTAACATAAACCATTTAGGTTTTGGCCCATAACTCCTAAACCGTGTGGTCTAGAATCAAATTTATTTTTTCTTCAGATTGCCTTTACTCATGCCAGACAAAACATGCATTCCCAAAAGTAATCCATTTTTTCTAAAACAGCTGTAACACTATGTCCAATCCTCGAGAAATTTGGTAAACAAGTGCAGTATGATTCTGAGGACATACGCAAGTATTGGGACCTCTCTGCCAATAGGTGGTGCTTTAAGAACCAAATAAGTCTAAATGCCTATAGCTCTTCAACTGTTTGACCAATCAGGTTGTCGTTCTGTATCCTACATCTCTGTGAAAGACCCTATCAGTTGTTCCAATGAACAAATCTTATCTTTAAAAAACATGGCCACCATCTGCCAATCAGATATTAGCAACCGTTTAACGAGCCTAGAAATGACATAATGAAACTTGGTGAGTATATTGACTTTTGACTTGGTACTACCTTGTAAAATTTTGGATCAGTCGGTCATTAGGAGGTAGCTCACTATGCACAAAGTAGCTCACTGTGTCCAATTGTTAAGTGATATTATTTTAAGTGGTAATGATTTATTATTGATAATTCTTCATTCTTTGTAAGTTCCGATCTCGGTCGCCAGAGCTGACCAAAATTGCGCCCCACACTTGCTGATTTATTCTCCCTATCACCTTGGTGCCTGCCCTTGCTTGTGAGTGGCCTTTACATAAGGGACACTTATGATTAAGTGTAACTCAACAGAGAGGGGGAGTGATTAGGAGGTGAATTGGGACCGGGGGCTTCAGATGAACAACTTTTCCTGAAGAAACAACATCGGCAACCAAATTATCCAAAAAATGTTTAACTTTCAAAACAATATGGCTGCCAAAAGCACATCAACATTTTTACTAAAACAGATATAACTTGTGAGCGCTTTGTTCGATCGTCATAAGATTTTGCTGACATATGCAATGATTGCCTCTGAGGCGGCTCCCTAATTTTGGTGGCCAATAGGCAGCGCTGTAAGAGGAAATTAAATAGAAATGCCTCTAACACGTAAAGTTGAATCTTTGCATGCTATGTCTTTGTGTCAGTCTGTCGTTGGATGTGCAATGATAAAGTCATATCTAAAAATATTTGGCCGCCATCAGCCAATCAATTATCAGTGCATGTGACAGGCAACGGCTGATCATCATAAAACTTGTATGGATGATAACCTCTAAACTGGGAATACTATGTTAAATTTTGGAGGAGACTGAAATTTTTTGTACTATTCATCCAATATGTGTCCTAACAGCTTAAACATTCATAACTGCAGTAGGCTGCCTGGACTCATTAATTGCAGCTTGCAGTTATATTTATTATTATTATTATTATTATTATTATTATTATTATTATTATTATTATATTGTTACATTTTTATTAGTAGTATTGTTGTTTTTGCTGTTGTTATTGTACAAAAAATACAATATACCCCTTGTTGCATTTAATTGTTACAGCATGGTTATAACAGAGTTTTTCCAGGACACCCCCGAAAGGAAGAATGATTTCTCACTCTAAGGAAATACATATGCTGCTTACGAAATAAAAATGACTTGGAGAGCACTGGATGAATTTGGAGGAATATATCCTTCGGTTTTAAAATCCGTAGCCTATAGCTGTTCCAGAAAAACCGAGTGAACCACAGAGGTGCACTGCAAGATGGGTTTGTTAGTATAGAATGCGCACATGCCAGAAAGCGACCGAAATTAAAACAAAGATGACGCAGTGAGTGAGAATTCTGTGTGAGACTAAGCCATGCGCATGCAGCCCAACAGGAGAATGTACAACCCGTGCATAACCTATCCACAGATTTCTATACCTGTACTTTGCGCGACGACCAGTAGCTATCATAATCAACCGACCGTGTCACTGTCTCAGGTATAGTCTCGTAACAGATTGTATGGCTAATAATCAGATTCATGTAATGTATATCCAGTCTTCAGAGACACCAGCGTTCTAACCGTTTCAGCAGCACAAACACCGATGGGTCAGATTGTCCTAAATCTTGATGCTGGAGACCAGTCCTCTCATACCTTGTAGCCTATGTTTTTACCCGTGGGATACTCACGTGTACTGCTGGGGAAAACTGAGGCTTTCGGCTCCTGGCGAGGACACGCTGAGAATCAGCAGAGTATGTGCTAAAACGAAACAGATGATGCCGCAGGACCGATCACACATCGCCATTTTCCGAGAAATCTCTTTAAACTAGTTTCAGAAATAATTCCGACGTAAAGGAAGCCAAAACGTCAATGCTTCGTTTCTTTTCGCTTTCAGATGTCCCGTTGACAAACCCCACGCGCGAAATCTCATTCGGGAATTCTGTAATTGTGCAGCTCCACATAGGACTCGCAGTTGCTGTCGCCTCTCTCTCTACCTCTCTCTCCCTCTCTCTCCGTCCATCCCCCCCCCCCCCCCCCCCAAACGCGCAAAAGGCGAATATAGTTGGTTATATTCACGCAGCTTCATATACCTAGACATTGATTTTCAGAAAGCCACCTGCTGTTCGTTACCCCTCTGCTTTATAGCAAGCTTGTACTTATTACATTGTTTTTCATTAGCAAATGGAACTAAACACTTTTGACCTATTTCTGTAGCTTTAAATGAATCATAAACACATCTGTAAGATTACAGGTACATTTACATCTATCTAGAGAGGTGGTGACTACTGAGTTATTAAAAATGTGTTCTATTGGTTGAAATACAGTAATAGCATTAGGAAGAAGTGCTAATATGTATTTGATCTTATTTTAAAATTATGTTCAAAGAACATTGTTATAGCTATATGAATGGTTTGGTTCACATTTTCTTACAAATGTAAAAAAAAAAAAAAAATTTTTTTAGGTCTGCTTATGACTTATGTGTCCCAAACTCCTGGTGTGTTGCCTCATCAGTTGAAGACAATGTCATTGTGGGCAAATTTAATCTATTACATAGGATTCCAAGAATAATTACTGCACTTTCATCTATAAGGTCATCACCATTCATAGCACACCACTACATCCCATTGCTCTGCTGCAAAACACACTGAAAATAGCAACAAAAATAGCACGTAGAAATCCACCAACATATTCTCACCTTTAAGAATTTCAATCTAATTGGCATCCCTGTACAAAATCTTTGGTAGGTCACCCTAACTTGTGCCCTCTACCGAGCAAAGTGAATGTGCGTGTTTGTTTGTGCATGTGTGCATGAACCTGAATGTGTATATACTGCAGCATTGAATGTATGCTTGTATATATGAGGGAGTGTGTGATTTTTTAAATGTATTTTATCTTTATAAAAATAGGCATTTAAAGCATTCGCATAGGCTCAGATACCATACCAATCTTTATCAGTTTATTTCCTGCCATTTGCATTACTGTGTACTCCCTTGTTAATCTCTAGCTTCATTCACAGAAGTAATTCAATAAACATCCTTCTCAGCTTCATAGACGGTGCTCAGAGGCTTGGAAGCTGGGGATCAGATCCCTGGGCAGAGCTGCAGCTGAAGCCCATGACCTGTGGCTTTAATTACTGGCTGCAGCTGATCACAGATTCCTGCTGGGGACAGCTGTAGAGTGCAGGATTTTGGCTGGACTCAGGAGACAGAGAGGGCTGAGTTTGGTAGTGAAACACACTTTGTCTCCACTCCTCTCTGTTCCTCTCTTTTCCTTTCCTCTCCTCTCCTTTCTCCTCCCCTTTCTTCTCCTGTCCTCTCATCTCCCCACCTACTTTCCACTGTTATCCTCTCTTCTCCTGGACACATATTTGGCTATGTCCAGGTTCTTATTTATGTTCCTAGTTTATTTATCTTGCTTCCTTTCCATGAATCTAAACACACACAGAAAGAAGCAAAGACAAGAAGGAAGAGAGGAGGCGAGGAAGAAAAGAGAGCAGCAGAATCTGCTTGCAGGAATTTGGACACCCTCCAAACGAACATGATCCATCACAAGCGATGCTTGTTAATACTTCCATATTTCAACCCTGTATCTGATTTGTCGGTCACCCTGTTAGTAAGTCATTCTGTGCCCTGATCTCAATGAAATCCCCAAAACGAATCCTTCTGCATGCAGACAATATGTACATTCAGAGAGATCTGTGTCTCAATGAGACTAACCTGCTTAATTAAAGGGTACATAAAAATAAGAGATAAAGGAAGATCATGCTACTTTATTAAAACAAATGAGACTGGTAACCTGGTCTATCACTCTTCACAGGTCTGGATGCAGACCAACCAGAAAGATCATCAAATGGCTACTGTCCTGAATTTCTAGAGGTTATAAAAAGCTTGTTCAACATAACAAAAGTATGTGGTATGAGAAGGCTGGCTATTAGAGTGTTGCAGCTAAATGTCAAATACCACCATGGCATTACAAGAGCCTAATTAACGAACACAGAGCTACAGGAGATGGACCTTTTAAAAACCAATAGCTTTGGCATTGCAGAAAGCCACAAATTTGAAAAAAGAAATTCTTAAATTCAGATTTAAAAAATATCTTTAATCAAAATGTTTTCAACAAACATATTGTAACGTGTTCAATTGCAAAGTTTTTGGCTTAAAAGCTAATTAATTTTTTTGGTAGAAAAGCATAAGAATAACCATAATCATATCATAAGTTATATACACAGCCACCAATAGCCTTGTCATGTTTCACATTCAGACTATATAAGTCTTTAATAGTCAAAGCCAGAAGGTGAGCACCAGTTCACTAGAAGTGAGATTTGCAACTCACAATGCAGTACTTTATAAATGAGAGGTTTATCACACACGGTAATTTAGAAAGACTGATGAGCACAGTCAACACCTAGGTAAAGAATTTGAAAACAGTAAAGAATGAATATGGGAAATGAGTATTAGGGCTGTATTACAACTGCAGAGGACTGTAATAAAGGAAAGAGTTCATTCTCTTACAGAGGAACTGTAACTGAACTCAGGTCCACCCTCCCCCGTTTCCAGACTGTGTTCTAACGGCAACGAGGCACACTGAGGCAGATGTGCAGACATAATGACTAAATTTACTCTTTTTATTCCCGATTTGGAATCACTAATTGTCCCTCTCAGGCCGTGGCTGAGCCATCCGCAGCCGCACACCAGGGGTATGGCAGATGAGGAGCGTACCCTCCTCCCATGCACTCACTCACAGTCCATTGACTCTGGTAGCAGGGCAGGAGAGCTGCCTGGATTCATTCAGAGTTCACTTGACCTAAGCAGGGGATTCCAAACTGTATGCTTAACTCCAGAATGGCATATCCCCTTCTCTGATCACATGGCTGAGATATTTTATGTTTAAAAATTACAATTTTTTAAAACCTGTTTTACGATCTCCTCCTCTGCCATGGATAGAAAAAAAGGGTGGGGGGGTAGGGGGTGGTTTATTAACCTTGGAATATGACACCTAAGGTCTATATAACTACTCTGTCTTTCAAAAATGATTTGTAAATAAATGCATTGTGTTAGTAGCTTATAAGTGAGCTCTGATTAAAAAGAAACTCACATCAAATGTATTTTTAGTTTCTAAATTGTTATGCTGTTGCATGACTGGAAGAAGCCCTTGGTCAACCTCTGACATGTAACATAATTTTTCATAGCCAGTGACACTACAACTGAATCACTATTCCACAATCACCCATCTGCACCATTGAGCAACAATGTCACAATGTCAGTGTACTATAGCTACAAAAAGTAAAAGTAATTTAAACATAAAGCCACTATACAATCCTTTACAGAAATGCATTATAAATATGGGAATATAAGTATCATGTCATAAATACCACATCTTCGACGGCTACCGTCATTCTGTTATCGTTATCTCTTGTCTATATTGTATATTGTGTTCTGGTTGCAGTTCCAGCTTGTTTTGTTGAATGCAAACATTATTAGACAGACATCTGCTATAAATTCCATGTGAAACAATGTATAATCTGAGGAGTGGTTCTGCCACTGTAATATAACCCCCCTCCTGTGTCACTCTTAAATAATTAGAGCAATAGACTCTCTCATTCATATAATAATTAATTGTTAAAACAATGAATCAATAGAACAGCTAATTACACATAATCAAGTACTCTGAATAATGATCTGCATTGCTAATCTAAGAGAAACAAAAAACATAAATTTGATGCGAGCAATTATTTTTCACACAACAAAATAAAAATAACTACATGTACATTTCCATAAATTAATTATAGCTCATAATTATCAAGAGATCCTAAATCCAGATCAGCAGTCAAAGAAGACCTACTTTAGACTCTGATTAATGGAGCTCAGGACCTAAGGCCAGTGCACACACCGAGCTAGAACTGGCTAACACTGAAGGGATGCAGACATGTGAAAGAGGCAGAAATAAATCTATTGACAATAGTAAGACATTTTTTTCAAAAATGCACGTAGCTGTCCCTTGCCAAATGTGAATTTAATTAGAATTTTACACAGGGAGTGAGCTTCAGTGAGCTAAGTACATCAGGGATGTGCAGTCACATGATAGGGTACATACAGTTTATGCTCCTCCTTGGGGTATATGCTGTAGTGGGGCAGTAGTAGGTCTGCGTTAGCTCCTCCCCTGGCCTAGCAGGTTAGAGGCAGCACCAGCGTTTATCACATTTCTGATTATCCCTTTTGCTTTTTGCTCGCTTCATTAGGATACTAGACTTGCAAGCCAACAAAGCTGTGATGGCAACTTATACAGCGATATTGCCGAACATCTACAGTTCAGCAGAGCACTTATTTTTATTTGCGCTGCCTTTGCACGGGTGTAAATAACAGCGTTGTTTTGATGCTCGTTCAACTGTAGTCTTTTCATGCTGTGTCTGGATCTTCTCCCAACTGACTGAAATGAACAAGTACAAAAAGGAACACAGCGTACAGCACGTGATCATTTCAGAGGTCATAGGGACATGCTTCTTTCATTTTAATTTTGAATGGATAATGCTGGCTTCTTCAAGCAGATCAGCAGCATATTCCCTGTGACGTTAGTGCTTGGGTTAATCCCTGCTAATGACTAGACCATGCTGTGATAGAAGCTATATCACATTAAATTAGACTACATGACTCAGGCTCGCAGAACCAAAGGCTAGATGACAGCATAAAGTATACCTTTGCTGTCTGAAAGAGACAAATATCAATATATTTTTAAACATTTTACTATACAAAAAACCAATTACAGCATAACAATTGTATTCAAGAGCACCAAAATGAGACCATTTTAAAACAGAAATGGAATGGAACTTACCATCCAGATCCAGAATCTTGCGTGTATGGTGACTGAAAGCATGATAAAGGGTGGCCATCATACTGCAGTTAACTCTTTGCAATACGTTAGTCCACCACCAGCCTAGTAAAGCCAATATTTGCGAATATTTGCCACCCCCAAGAGTTTTCAAAACATAATAAACTGTTCAGATTCAATTATCTGTTGGACAGACAGAAAGATTCAAACATAACAGAACATTCTGTCAATTTAATAAGCTTGCCATCATATTTACTTACCCTTAACCTCTCCCAGAATTCACACATCACATGGTTCAGACCTCCTGATATTGCCTATATTCATGTACTTGCAGTAAAACAAGTTCTGCTGCAAGCTGACTACCATAGATCCAAAATGCTGGTGGGCCAACAGCTGGCTCCAGCAATGGTCCAGATTGAGCTTCCCTATTGCTTTCTCTTGAATTCCTCTCAGAATTCAAGCAATATCCCATAAGCTGCTTCCTTTCCTGTATTACAGATGGGTGTGAGGACTTCCAACTCTTCAACATAATTTTATTTAGAACAATAGATGAGAAAAAAACCTACTTTAACTGCAAATATTTAGTTTGTTGCTTCAATCTGGTAACAGGCAAATTAATTTTACCCATTGTTCCGTTTCTCTCTGGAAATTGTAAATACTTTGATATTCTCAAAATGTGTGAAATATTGAGTCTTTGTTTTAGTTTTTATTCACTAGTAGTGTGAATAAGGTTTTTTCTGTAGGCTAGTTTGTTAAAATCTCCTCTTTTCCTAGGTCAGATTTTCATTTACTGGCAATTCATTTTAGTACTAGATCTGAATTAAAAACATTTTCTAAATAATTGAATGAGGAGTTCTGATTAATATGATTTTAAAATCTCCAGGTAGTGGAAGGAATCTTGGTATTTCCCTTTCAAATCGGTGAAGGAATTTATTTAGTTCTTCATTATACATGTGACAGAAGCTTTTATGTAAAGTTGTAAACTAACCCAGCAGGCTAAAATAACATGGGCCTTCCTACCTGCTCTGGTATATGAGAAATCGATTTTGTTCCATTATAGGTTGCCATAGAAAGTACCTATAAAATGGCCAGTTATTCATTTGTGTGCATTCAAGGTCCTCCCCAGATACTGCAAGAGTAATTTTTTTTATATCACCAGCACTGGAAGATTATTTATCTCCAAAGTGAGGCAGCACAGTGATGCTGTGTCGCCTCACAGCAAGACAGTCGTGTTTGTGAAACCCAGCCTTACTGTGTGGAGTTGGCAAGTTCTCACAGTGCAAAGGTTAGGCTAATTGGAGAGCATAGATTGCCCACAGGTGTGAGTGAATGGCTTGTGTGCCTTTTCCAAGAATAGGCTGTTCTCTGGAAGTGGCCTAACGAAGTCCAGTGATAATGCTGCACCACCTATAATTTAGTTCCCACAGTTGAAAACACAACTCAGACATCTCGCAAAGAACCTAGAACTGGAAATACCAACAGAGAACGTCTACATACTTTTGTTACCTTGGATTTGAAATGGATAAAGAAAATGAGAATTTTCTACATTATTCCTATACATGCCCCCCAACCCCAGAGATCTCCTTAATCATTATTTTCAATATAGTAATGATTCCTTTATATTTAATAGATATGATATATAAAAACAGAAATGGGAAATACTCCACTTCCAAAGCAAACTTCACCAACTAGTTCAAGTGAGGTTTACAACAGAGTGTACAGGTGACAAACCCACACATTGTACTTGGATACAATCTTCAACAGGATGTGGGACCTCCCTGGTGGGACCCCCTGCATAATGTGGACCAGTGGGGGGGGGGACCAAGAGGGTTGGGGCACCTTGTTTGTCTGGTGGCAGCAGGGCAGAAAAGGGCAGGGCAGGTACCTATATTAACTGGGCCATCCTGTATTTCAGCCAAAAGTGTTTTTTTCCCCCCATACAAGAGTAAAAACCCCTGTTTTTGGAAAGCAGGGAGGTAGAATTGTCCCTCTGTACAAATACTTTTCTTACTTAAAAAAGAAAAATATGACTGCGGACATTGCTTTACCACCACCAACCCACCCAGAAGCACATTGCTGCAATTTATATGTACGATACCATTTATATCTCCAACTGACTGGCAAAGCCTTTTAGGACACCGCCCATATATACAAATAGATTATTCTATCTTCTATTGACTCATACATTACATCTTACTCCCTTATATTTCCATTTGGACAATCATACTGCGTCTTAGCAGTTCAGCCTCATCACACTGAAAGATGAGCATATGTTATCTTTGCATGCCTAATCTTTTGAATGTTTTCAATACCAATTATTGAAGCAATCTTCGTCAAAGATTCAATACATTCGAAAGTTCAAAAGTAAAATTTTTATTCAAATCAGATATATTTAAATACAATAAAATCATATTACAGAGTTATTGCATATTTTTAAAAGATTAAAAATGAGAAAATAAAATTATTTTCATCACTAATGTCAAGATGCAGTTGATAAAAAGCTAATTTATTAAACAGCAGCTCAATTACCCTTGACATCCATCATAAAATCACTTACAATCTCTATCGAAGACTTTGGGAAGCAAAATATCATTGCATAAAGATATGAGAAGATTAAGTTCAATGTGCTATGTTTATCATGTGTTGTGATTATGTTCACTGTGCTCAGTATTTTGCTTTGATAATGTTCACAGTGCTCAGTTACATTGCTGTGATAACATTCCTTCATTGGTGGCAGCAGCGCGAGTGTTAAATCTTGGAAAGAGGCAAGGAGGCCTGTGCCCTGAGTTACGATGTTGGGGGGCGCTGGGCTGAGGGGAGAGAAAAGAGACAGAAATGGAAGAGAGTGGAAGGAAGGAAGAGAGAAAGAGAGGGTCTGTGGAGGGGAGGAGGGGGCTGGGAGAGAGGTGTCAATTCGAAGGGGAGGTCCAGTAAGATCACACCTCGCTCGACTGAGCAGGCAGGCTGGCCAGTGCTGGCAGCAGCTCCTGGTACACCTGGATGCCACGCAGGAACACCTGCTCGTTCAGGAATTCGTTATGGTCGTGCAGCAGGATGGGAGTGTGGTTCATTGGAGAGAAGCCAATGGCAGGGAGACCCACCTGTGTGAAGAGACACGCATCATTTCCTGTGAGCGAAATTTCAGGGAAGGGGGCGGGTGGTGAATCGACAGGACACAGCTTTCATTCAGGCTGCAGCATGAGGTGCAGAAGAAGATTTCAAATTGGAAGGAAAAGGTGAAAAGCACAAGAAAAGATGGTGGAGTAGGAACTATAACAAATGTCTTAGCAAAGAACAGTTCTGTGGGCATCCCCTGTGTGCACCAGGTATATCCCTTAAGGTGGGAGTTATTGTAAGGCGAATACAATGTATGCGTAGTACCATGCGGCTAACTTAGTTAGTGACACCAGACGCAGTCAGTGGATTCAAACGTCGCTGCTAGCACAAGAACACAATGGTCATAAGGAGTAGGAACTCTGACAGATGGACACTGATGATAACCGCAGTCGCTTTAGTTTATTTAGTGCTGCTTTTTAGTTAAGTTAAGAACAAAGAGAGGTTGGTATGTTAATCTGCTCAATCAGACGAGAAGATGGGACGCAGCCAAGCCAACGCATCCACCAATGCGATATTTTACACCAATTACAGGCAATTTCTACATTTACATCGGTCTGCGAACATCTCGGCTTGTTCGACCAGCAGGAAGGTGCACACTGCGGTGGCCAAAGTCAAAGCGGAGTTTTGTTTTGTACACAAATTAGTCGTTTTACGTCATTTAGTTTATATGAACTAGCCAAAGTTTTTTTCTGCAGGAAGTATGCTCCCAACTTTAGTGTATAGAAAACACTCACCGCTCTGATAAATCGGCTGTCTGAAGCTGCTGGGAATATTTCTTTCTGCAGATTCATATTCCTGAGAAAGAAAGAAAGAAAGAAAGAAAGAAAGTAAATATACTACACAATGGCTAAGTATTTCACGATGGGTAAGCGCCTTTAACTAGTTCTTTCACCACATTCCCCAGCAAATTCTGTAGAAAGAAAACACTAGGCATGCCCAGACACTGGGTATTACCAAGGGGAACAATCGCTCCCAGAAACAGAAGTGTATTACTTTCTAGCCATGAACAATACTGCACCCTTGTTTTCTCGCATGTTCAACAAGACACTTCCTCCCCATTGTGAGTCAATGAGACCTAGACCTAAACTGGGATATTGATAGCCCCAAATGTAGCTTCTATCCCACCAAATGTCTGTGTTTGTAATGATTTTAAACTATTAGCTCTGTAAACCATGACCATGGTAGAGAAATAGTTTGCAAGGTGTTACCATAACACACAACAGAGCCCAACAGATTTCACCAAACTTTTTTTATACTGAGCCCATCACATTTTCAATCACTAGATAGCCAGCCTAGTTTTCAACAAGCCTATAATGACATCCTTCGGGATGACTGAAAGAGAGGATCTACTCGCTGACCTGTAAGAAGAAAAACCCAAATTACATGATGTATCATTTCACTGACTTTCCAATCGGAATAGCCGAACGAACGCCATACCAGAGATAGAAAAACTCGAGACTACTGGGTCAAGCCAGCGCTGCTACTTACAACCATCTCTTGGTTTGTAATATAAATTTTGTTGCCAACGTTATCTGGCTAGGTTAAAAATGTGCTATGAAATACGATGGATGAAGGGTGTTAGCAAACGTTAGCTTTAGGTAGGAAATCCCTTCCTATTTAACACTAACTTGTTTCTTAGCATGATGTCACTGATGTAGATATATATTTATATATTTTTTGGTTGCCTACAGCTGTATTTTGGAGATATTTGGTGTTTTATCATTCCTCTTTCATTTCCTTTGCCTTTGAACACACTGAAATACACTTACAGACAACAACAGTAGACTTCTTGCGTTTAATGGTGGTTCAAAGAAGCACAGTTGCATTCTGCCACCTACTGGACTGAAGTGCACTAGCTGCGCATGAGTGTTTCAACAACCGCGAGTAAGTCAGTCGGTCAGTCAAACATTCAGAAACAGCCAGTCCCCAGGGTCCAGCAAAGTTCCAAAATTGCCTGTCGTAAAAAAAACAGTACTTTGTTTTATTAAAAGAAATAAAATGATATTTATTTGTTTAATGATTTATTTGGATTAAAGTACGCTCAACGCAGTCTGAATGATTTGTTTTTTCAAACAAAAACACTGATCGAAGACCCACTGTGCTGGAATTTACGAATTAGCGAATGAAACTGAATGAATATTAGAAATAGCTGAATAATCTAATAGCACCTAAGGACAAATTAACTGATTAATCACACTGCCAGAGGGAATAAGGGAGCTAATTAATCACACCTGCAAGCCACAAACAGCAGAGACCATAAAGCACAGCTAGGAGAACAATCAATTCTACTGTCAGGACATGGAACAGTTGCAAGACCTTTTCATGGGGAACAAGATAACCCCTATCAATACCCATCTGACTGAATGAGCCAGAACTCTTTATCCCTGGAGGAGGGGGTTTCTTGATGGTGGGGGGTGTTACAGCCCTATTCCTCACGAGACCTGATTTGGACAAACTAAGGGGAATGTAGAATGTGGACGGTTTGCTCAGGGTGCCATTTAAGGGAAATCCAAAGGGGGGGGGGGATTCTCCTGGTACCATAGTCACCTCATACGTGTATCTTGGGCATGCATCAGGAACCTCTTTGTGTTCCTTTTCTTTGTCTGAGTATGTCTTTTCTTTTTGTATAGCATAGTGTTCTTTAATTGTCTTTTTTTTTTAAGTTTATCTTTTGACATAATTGTAACTTCCTATTCTTGGTTAGTGCCAACTGTCATGTTAAGTCATAATAATGAGTTTTCCCCTTTTCAGTGTATCCAAGGTATGTGCTTTGCTTGTATGCTGACTGAGGTGTGCATCTCTGCAAGACCAATTGCCCTCATTTATGGTTTTGGGGTAACACCGTTGAGAAAATTCTAACGGTGCTTATTGATAGTTTCACCAGCTGGATGTGCAGCTGCTGCTGTTAGAGTCAATGTCAATGTCCAGATGGATCCTAGTGCTAGGATCATAAAATAATATAGTCATATTATGACTATATTACAGGATATTGCGATAGTCTCAGTAAGTAGATGGAATACTTATGGCTCCCTGGGATAGCTGTTAGTTTCGGGACCCGGAAATACATATTTTCCAGGGTCCGGCTGCCCAACATTTCATATAAGCACACCCAAGTCAATGCGTGTAGATATGTGAACCCGTATTTGCACATAAACATCCAGGTTACAGACAAAATCCAAATCCTTACACACCTCACAGGAAATAAATTAAACTGTTTTGTGAAACAGTGTATGCTCACACTCACATAGCTTTGCACGTCGCGCTGAAGATCTTCCACCAGGGGTTGCTGTCTTCAGTAGATGTCAGGTCCTGGTTAGTGTGTTTCTGGAGAAGAGGCACAGTTTCTCAATGAATCTGATAAACTCACTCATGCTAGGGCATGGGTGCCCAACATTGGCCCTGCAGAGGCACGAGGTCAGCTGGTTTTCACTTTCACTTTCACACTTTGACAATAATTAGTATATTTGCCAATACATTGATAAGTGCTGTAATTTATTTTCTTATAATGGGAGTATATTTTATTGGCAGCATATTCTATTTTGGTGAGGGCCTCCGGCCTGTCTACCCCACACTCTGGACGCAGTCTGTACACTCACCTGCGCAAATTCATACGTAATGCCTTCTCCTGCCTCTTTACACCACCGCTGAATCTGCGCTTCAAACTCCTGAGAAAAGGGGGGAGATAGGGAACAGGGAGAGGGGGGGTAGGAGAGAGGGGTAGAGAGACCATTTAAAAAGTTATATAAAACTCAGAAGTGATCAGATTATACTGTTTCTATGTTAAACAGGCATCGTGTGATTCGCTGAGCTGCAGCGTGAGACGCACCTGTAGGTTGACAGTGGGTGGAATTCGTATGTCGAAAGTGGCATCCATTTTTTCGGGGATCACATTGTAGGCCACGCCCCCTTTTACCATGGTCATGTTCACAGTGGTGACATCACCCAGTGTAAGGCACTCGCTGGTGTTCAGCCTGCAGCGGGGCACCAAACAAATCCATCAGCCACTGTTTCTGTGCCATCACAGCTGTTGCTAGTAGCTGAAACAGGTGCACTGCTAACTACTATATGGAATGACTGACAAGTGCAGTTCAACATTCAAAGGAAAATGAATACATACATGGTAGGGACTGCGATAACATGTTTGATTAGAGGAAAATGTGGACAGGTAAGATTGTAAGTGCTCTACATGAGGTCAACACAACAGACTATGCAGACAGCAGTCAGCATCTACAGTAAATAGACTGGAATCAGCCTCAGTACAGTACATAGAATGTAGTCAGCTTCAGCACAGTGCACAGCAATGCACTCAGCCTCAGTACAGTACATAGACTGTAGTCAGCCTCATCGCAGTGCACAGCAATGCACTCAGCCTCAGTAAAGAGCACACCACTGCAGTTAGCCTCAGTATAGTACATAGACTGCAGTCGGCCTCAAAACACACGGGCTGTGGTACAGTAGAACTCCAGCAGTCTCACCGATGTTTCTCCTGTTCTCTGAAATCCAGGAAAGAGTTTATGATTTTGCGCTGGAAAGAGAAGAAGAAATGTAAATGATTGAACAGTGCAGCACTAAGAGCCCTGCTCCTGCTGTCGGGAGCGGGTGACCGCATTCTGAGACACTCACCAGTTTCTCTGCTGCAGTGTTTTCCACAAACCTGGAGCCGTGGCCTGGACTACCGGGACACCGCACCGTGATCCCTGAGGGAGAGGGGCCAGAACAGGCATGAGTATGTGTGTGTGTGTGTACGCATGGATGTGCAGGAGTGTGTGTGTGTGTATATACAAGTATGAGTAGGAGTGTGTGTGTGTATGCATGTATGAGCGGGAGCGGGAGTGTTTGTGTGTGTGTGTGTATGCATGTATGTGCGGGAGTGTGCGGGTGTGTGTGTGTGTACATGGATGTGCAGGAGTGTGTTTGTGTGAGCGTGGGTGTGACACTGTCCTCACAGACTTTTTCCATAATTCTAAACTGCTGATTCACTGCTGATCTTACTTGAAATTCTGACTAATTTGCGTTTGAATTTTTTGTTTGTGATAGGCAGCTGTTTGTACCATGCCTAAAGGTAAAAAAGTAAGAACACTGTAAATGAATTATAAATATAAGAGTGACATAATTTTCTTGCTCACTCTGTCATGCCTGAGCTTTATAATGAAGTTTACTTTTGTAGGATAGGACTGGGATTACCTGGAATACTATGGTTACTCATTAACCAGTGAATAAGTACATTTAAGGAGTGCATGTGCTTTAGTTAGTAGTAATCATTTTGGAGTTGTAGGTGGCAGAGCAGTGACTTGGGAGGCAAAATGGATGATTTCAAATTGGGGAGATAAAACGAGAACAAACAAACCAAGAAAAAGGATGTCACCACACATGCATATACTCACACCAGGGACATCTCTCCCCGTAAAACACAGTGAATGACTCTCCTGGATTGGCCAGACCTGCAAAGAGAGCACAGAAAAATTTGATTTCGCTGCACTGTACTGCGCTCAGGAGGGGAGTTTACACTACTTCGTGTTAATTTGATAGCCAAGACCTATGGCTGATACATACACTCTCTTTCTCTGTCCCTGCAACGTTAGATAGAGGCTATGAGAACTCGACATGGCGCTGACTTTTTTTTCCGAATCCGAATAATAACGAGCAACTTCGAGTAGAAGAATAATCCATCACATTATTCGTGCTTTCCCGATTACAGTATTTGGATTCGGATACATCCCTACTGCAGAGTACTGCACTGAAGAGGGGAGTTTACACTGCAGAGTACTGCACTGAGGAGGGAGAATAACACTGCAGAGTACTGCACTGAGGAGGGGAGTTTACACTGCAGAGTACTGCACTGAGGAGGGGAGTTTACACTGCAGAGTACTGCACTGAGGAGGGGAGTTTACACTGCAGAGTACTGCACTGAGGTGGGGAGTTTACATTGCAGAGTACTGCACTGAGGAGGGGAGTTTACACTGCAGAGTACTGCACTGAGGAGGGGAGTTTACACTGCAGAGTACTGCACTGAGGAGGGGAGTTTACACTGCAGAGTACAGCGCTCAGGAGGGGAGTTTACACTGCAGAGTACTGCACTGAGGAGGGGAGTTTACACTGCAGAGTACTGCACTGAGGAGGGGAGTTTACACTGCAGAGTACAGCGCTCAGGAGGGGAGTTTACACTGCAGAGTACTGCACTGAGGAGGGGAGTTTACACTGCAGAGTACTGCACTGAGGAGTTCACACTACACTGGCAGGTCCCACACAGCTCACCTTCGTCCAACGCAAAGCCGATGTTTAACGCCTGAAACTCCGGGTGCTTCACAAACATCTCCATTCCCTTATGACCCCCAACCTCCTCGTCTGAAAACAGATGCTTTAGAACACACTGCCAAGCAGAAAGAACCACACTTACAAACCTTAACCATTATAAGACAGAACACATGTTCTGAATTGGCTCTTAAAATTGTATTCAAACCCCCATTAATGACAACAAGGCTATCAACAGTTATTTATCCGATGACTGTCAGGAGTAAATCAGACAATAGCAGAAGTATTCATAGAAATAATACAACAAAAAGGAGCAGGTCCCTCACCGGGAACAAACATAAGGTGGATAGTCCGAGCAAACCTCTTTCCCTCTGCTTTGAGCTTGCGGACAGCTTCAATATACCTGTGAGACAACACAGATACCTCACTGTTACATACATTACATACATACATATACACGCACACACGTACACAACCACACACATCTCACTGCTACAAATATGTGTACACATACAAACACACACGTTAGAACACATAGATACAGGAAGTGTCTCCATGTAAACCACATCGAGACAGGAAGCATCTCAGTGCTGACTACATCAGGACAAGAAGTGCCTCTCTGGAAGAGTACATCCAGGCCCTCGGAGGGGCCTCTCATGACGTCACACTCACTGAATGGCGACAGATTTCATGTCCTGTGTCCCCCTGCCGTAGATGTTCCCCTCGGCATCTTTCACAGCAGCAAAAGCATCATACTTCCAGCTCTCCTGTAGAACACAGAGGTTAGGGAGGAATGAGCTCAGTGCTCAGAAGACCAAATGAGGGGGTGGAGCCAAAGGCTGAGAGGCACCACGTGAGAGGCAGAGCCAGGTACGGTGAATTGATGTAAGGGCGGCGCCCCGCCAAGAGCAGCCTTACCTGGAACACAGGCACCACATCCATGTGAGAGTTGAGCAGGACTGACTGCAGAGCCGTGTTGGTACCAGTCCATGTGATGATGGCTACCACTCTGCCAGGGCACACCTGAGGAACAGACTCAATGAGGTACCCCCAAGCAAAACAGGGAAAGATAGTATATAGGTGCAGGAGATGGGGCAGTTTAGTGGCAGGTGGTAAGGCAGTATTGTGGTCTGTTTGGGAGGCAGTAAGGTGGTCCCATACCTCCACTTTCTTCATGGGCAGCTCCAGCTCTTTTGCCATCCTCTCCAGAAATCTCAGAGCAGCACCTGCAGACACACATTAAAACTCTCCTAACTCCCAGACTTACTTGTGTGCTGATTTTGATTCTTAACATGTTTCTGAATACAGTCCAAAATCAGTTTGCTTATCCATTTGAAACATACACATAAAACACTGCCCAGTCACCCCCTGCTATTATCATTGACTAATATCTTAAAATGTTATAATTCAAGCTGATGACAAAAGGTCATATTTGAATTGCATATTACCCATTTATACAAAGTAGTAGCAAAGTAATTTCATGTTACCCATGCCACAGAAATTCCACGCCTGCAAGCTGATAGTTCCCAGCTTTGTTCCTACTAGTGCCATAAAATACAGTCGTGCCTGTACTCCTCGCGGCATCAGGCAATATTCCAAATGGCAATCTGCCTGAACCACTGCATTTCAACTGACTGTACAAAGTTCTTTTATCTTTCTTTCAGGGACCCATGATAAGTTACTGAAAATAATCAGCTAGTTTAATAATTACACAGTTAATTTATTCCCAGATTTTCTTCCTACTCGGTAAGCTATTATTATTTTTCACCTTCAACAATATTGTGTTTGTCAGGGTTAGTGCTGGGAAATGTAACTGACCCTTTCAACTGGACAGACATGCTCATACATTCACACTAAATTATATACTCAGATACACATGTATGAATTCACAAATTACTAGCACCCCTGTCACTATATATACGGTATAAACATCACTATTAAACGGGGTTAATTTGATCCGGCATACTGATTGGGTGAGACAGCGTCCTACTGTGATTGTAACCGATACAGTAACAGTAGGCCTACTTCAAACAGCCTTTTTATAAACAGCTTCACTCTGCACGCAAACTGTTACTTATTAAATAAAATGAAAAAAATAGATAATATCGTGTCATCAGCCAATTGTTTCAATATGTTTTAACCATTATAAAAGCAATACGACACTCTGCTCGTGCTGTATCGTGTATACAGTCATGGCTACAGGAGGTTACTGACACTCTGCTTTGTGTCATGCCTAACAACATCCCTGTAGCAGTGACTGTATTCATGATACAGCACAGCCTGGAGTGCCGTATTGCCTAAGTAGAAAAGTCCATGTTCTCATAATGCATCACAAAAGCTTTGGGGTTTAAAAAGCAGCAGACACTCAAAAACAACTCCACCTCTAATGGTACCAAGACAACCCAAGCGTTGTCTGGAATGTTCACATTGTCTACATTTCACTAATGCAAAGGACACCAGTTTCCCTGCATTTTCAGGTTCAATGGAGCCTACATGGTTGAATTAAGTGAAGACCTTGCTGAGGTAAAGGAAAGGCAGGCTATCTGATGAACAACACCCAGCACTACGGTCCCATACCATAATCAGGCTCCGGATGGACCGTCTTCAGGCGGAGATACTCTCTGAACAGGGAGACCGAAGGGTGTTCAGCCAAACCTCCCTGGCCCCCGCCACCCATGGCACTTGGTCCATTCTTGTCCGGTAACATGTCACCTGAGAGCCCTGCCAGAGAGGAAAAGGAGAGGCTTTTACACCACGCAGCACTTTCTCCCCCTTGTCATTCAATGGACTGTCCAGGCTAAGCACTTTTTTTTGATGGCAGAGCTGTACATAAGTTAACAACATGAGTGTGGTGGTGGAGCAATTATTATTGTTAAATATAATAAGATGCACCCATTTGCAAAAAAAAAAAAAAAAAGAAAAAGAAAAAAGTTTTTAAGCTAAAATAATCTTATACTGCTTTATACTTAAAATGTCTTGTTTGCACATTGGTGTATGACCTTCAGGATCAACCTCATTTCAATTAATACTCGAGGTAATATGGTTGTTGGGGAAGTAAGTATTCATTGCCCTGGTACAATGTTCAGCATTCTGAATACTGAACACAAGTGGTGTTGCATGCTAAAACCCTACAATTAATCTACCTTAAAAATATGTTTTGTGATTCAAGACTTGAGTATAACGTTGTAAAAGGTTACCAATCCTGACATCAGTCTGCAGTTTGCTAGTTACAACTGCTTATATTTAACTAGTTCGTTTTCTAATTAGCGCACTTATTGAATACAGTCCTTGCTGAAATAGTTAACCAGCAGTAACTAGCTAGCTAATGTCAGTGTTTGTCAAGCTGTCAACAAATATAAGATGATGTGATTTCAGTTTGGTTCAAGGTCAGAAATCTTCATTGATTGATCAAAGAGAGATAGCCATTACAGCAATCTTCCCAACTGAGCAGTTGTCTTGGCGCTGTAGGCTACAACACAATCCCGAAGTGTATACGCGTAGTAGCTGGAATGTTTTCAAATCTGATTAGCTGGACTAGACTCAGTGAAGAAAAAAACCAAATGACAGGCGATGCACAAATGTGAACCAGCTGCATGTATTTGTGCATCAGCAACTTTTATTTGTGGACCTGCTGTATTTATTTGTGGATCAGTTGCATGTATTTATTTTTGAGCCAATAATACCCACATATACACAAATCCGATCAGAGCCAGTTTATAATCTTAAGGATTGCATTTCGGGACACCTTGAAAAGTTTAAAATAAACAGATGTATGAGTCAAACTTCCGAATGGTGTGTCGCGAACATAGGCTATTGGGGAGTATATCAACTTGAACGTCACATAATGGGCTAACACAGAAGTGAAAATGTAGCCCAATTGCTTCAAGTGTTTCACGCAAGCCAAGCTTGAAATTGAAAGAAGCTCGTCATCTGAACTATCAACATTGCAAACAGCTATGTAGCTAAACAGCGTTTAATAACAAACTATCTCAGATCTTTGACAACGTATCAAGGTTCAGACAGAACGGAATAAGACAAGTCAAGCGGTTATAGCGAAGGTAAATCATACGCATTAAAACATTTCCAGAGGCAAACGAGACAAGCGTTTACCAAGCTAGCGTTAGCTGACAATGGTAATGGTCGTGTAGAGAACGGAAAAGAAAGAAACGGAATCGCTGTATCACGAAATGTTGCGGCATGGCCCGAACTCCTTACCTTGTATGTGGGTGTCTGTAAACAGCATAGGGTGTACGGTAAACAGCCAATCTAGGCAAATTTCGCAGTCAGACAAGGCCAGTCGATTGACGAGTTATTATTTGTTAATGACATTTTGTGCAGTGTACAGACTTTCCAACAAAGAACAAAAATGTTAGCATGGGGCATCTCTGATTACAAAAACAACAAAATAAACGCGTGCCACTTACAGATCACGACCCTGTATTCAGCGTCCCCTGAAGAAATTCTTCAGGAAAGATGTAGGCTTAGCTAATCGAGTGTCAGGACTTTGCTCAAGCTTAGATATAAATCATTTACTGCTCTACATAGGGCTTAAAAGAGGCGTGGGTCAAGTTGCAAGCTGACAAAAAGTAGAAACCAAGGTGATAATCATCTAGAAACAGTACACCAATACACATCTCAGAATGATCACTCATGACAGTACAGGCTGTCCAGATCAGATAAGGTGAGGAGGGGTGTTCATATATTCATTGAAATGACCTGGGGATCTGGGGACTGGTATTCTGTAACGATCCCATCCTCACAGAGCACCACGTTCTGACAAAGTGAAACTGATTGTTTACACTACACATCTTACTATGTTTGCCATTTGATGTTTCTAAGAGGTTGAATTGGCTTTTTTCCTTAATACATTCTCTAATTTTTTTTATTAATCTCATTATTTTATGATACATGGAATCAACTCATTACCCTTAATATACATTCTAAAAATACTTTTAAAAATACTTTTTTAGAAGCTTCCAGCACAATATACGATAAATAAGACTGTTAAACAATTTTGAATTCTTGCTAAGAAAATGTGAAAAAAGCCAATGGTCTACTTTCAGTGCATACATAATCTACTAAATAAAACCACACAATAGAACCTTATTTTTTTCTTTATTGTAACCATTGAAACACCCACTTATATTGGAGATATTCACTACTGATGATGAACAAATTTCAGCAATGTTTCTGCAACTTTTCATCAATATTTTTCAAAAGAATTTGTCAGATAAAAAGCGAGTGCCTAAATTGATGCTTTTCTGCAGTCTGCTGTAGCTTACGGAGTCATTCACTGAAAACGGCGAACTCATACTCAAGAACATTTCCTATTTATAATTTTTACATTTACAAAAATATTTAAAACAATAATGACAGTTATAAAAACAAAACAAATATTACCTGTTATTATTACAGCATATATTAAGCCATATACAGTTAAACCTCTATAATACATACAACTTCATAGAAAATAAATACAGAAATTTAAATAAAAATAAATAGCAGTCACAAAATCATAACATTATTAGTGGCAAAATGATAATTCACTGAGGCTACTGAGAAGAATCCTCAGATTTGAACTTGACATTCAGCAAATATTTAACATATTTTAAATGATAAATATCAGAGACAGAGTAAATGTATTTTACAGCCATGACTAAAACTGTACTGAACACGCACTTTGGAAACTGGCATAGCTATGATGACTATTTACCCAGAGTACCTTCAATGTCTCAAATGTTAGAATACTACAGCAACTTCTGTACCACTGCAAGGTAACCTGTTAAGCAGAATAAAACATGACAAATAAATGGCTTGAGGACATTTCCCCATGTAACGAGAGGGTAACAGTGATTTGTTACCCAAAGACCACATCCCAAGGTCTGGGAAGACAGGTCAAGGGAACTAACCTCCAAGTCAGCTGACTTCTTAATAGTCTCTAGCTCAAGGAGTCACATGTGGCAAAGCGGCTGATGGCAGCACATTTAAACCAGCAGAATGAAAGATCTCCCCTTCCACCGTCATTCAGCTTCCTTCTCTAGTAGAAAAGACTTCCTTAATTCACAGGGGTACGGCACAAATCTAAAAATAGATTGGATTTTCTCGTGCTAAATACAATAACCCCCTTCTCTAATTCCTCCTCCACTTTTCCCACCTCCTTCTTGTCCTATTCCTCCCCCTAGCTCTTCTTCTCCTGGTCTTACTCCAGCTTGCTGAGGAAGTCTAGCAGGGCCTGGTGAAACTCCCGGGGCTTGTCCATGTAGCAGGCGTGTCGCGCGCCGGCGAGCCGGATGGCGGCATGTCGGGGCAGCTGACTCAGGTTCTTGTAGGATTGAGCCCCCAGGTTAATGTCCTGCTCTCCATACACAATTAGAGTTGGAGTCTGTTAGAAAACAGGTGGCAAAACATGGGTTTTACAATGACGCCACACCAGTGTGGCTTCCAGAAGAACACCGGACCGAGATGGGTTTCAAAATAACACCAGACCGAGTGTCTGTCCCGTTATACTTCAAAAGATTGTTTCACCTCTATGAGGGGCTCATCAGGGCAATGCCATCGTCGTCTGTTTAGAAGTTCACCATTTATGGCTGATGAAAATCTCTTTTGATTTGTTAATTTTACATGCAATACAATTGACAATTTGCACAGGGTCTGCTTAAGCATAGATTGATTGAGTTAACCTGATAAATTAAAGTACAATACACGGATATGTATATCAGTGTTTACCCTAGGATTTTTTTCCAGCAGCGGCACATGGGATTCGCAAGGGTTCTCAGGTTTACGATGAAACTCATGGTTGCATGCGCGCACACAAACGCCCAAGCGAACACACAGCTGATTCATGGAACTTTACTACAGCTGATCCACCGATGTTCATGCCAGCATCTCATTTACACGTGCCATAAAGCCAGTCATCCACCAATGGTTCAATATTCAAATGTTATTCAAATTGTATAAAGAAAAACATTTTTTTTTAAAAGCATGAAAATTAACATTAGAATATGAAAGAGAAAAATGCAGCTTGTCTTCATTTTAGCTGCATTCGTCTGTTTAAAAAGTCGGGGCTGGGTCATAACGGCTGCTGCAATGCTTTTACTTAACAGACACTGCACTTCCATTTCATCCCTGGTTCCTTGGCATGATCGGAACGTATCTTTTCCTCCACTGGGAATATAGTGAATAAAAATTGATTGGAACTGGATTCTTCACAAGTGGACTGTCTGGTGTTTTTGGCAAATAACCTACAAGCCTTCCATTGGTATAAAATGCTTAACCAATTAAAGGGACAGTCCACCTTCTTCACAAGTGGGCTGTCTGGTGTTTTTGGCAAATAACCTGCAAGCCTTCCATTGGCATAAAATGCTTACCAGTTAAAGGGACAGTCCAACTTTTTGGGAAATTCGCCCATAGTTAGACGATAAGATTGATACTAATTTAATCCCTGTGCGTCCAGTACAAAAATATTAGACCGTATCGACGGGCTACATGCTAACTGTGCTACCACTATGGTTGCAGAGAGGAAGCAATGTTAGCTTTATTAAATCATGATGGAATTTTAACATGTTAATTCTATGGCATGCCACTTCACACCACCGCTACTTACCCTCTGAGGCACTTCCCCCTTCACTAACAATTTTCCTGGGGAAAGCCCTGCAGTCCAGTTGATATAGTGGAGCTAAGTCTAGTAGGTGCTTCACTCAGAGCACAGCAGCAGCATCTCACTTGGTTACTGAACCTGCAGTACTTGGGTTGCGTGTACGTAAAAATTGACGAAAGCTTCAAAAGTATGAAAGCTTCTAGGTCTGCACATAGGGATGCCCTCCTACACACTCATTCATTTACCCTCTCACCCATACATGCACACATTCACACTTGCACACACACACTAACTCACACATTCAAACCCACCGGCACATACACTGGCCAGTCTGCAGTCTCACCTGGATAGCCTGGTACTGCTGGGGTGTGTAGTTCCTGGTTCCCACAGGGGCGATGGGGATGAAGCCACGCAGCTGGGCCCCGTGTTTAATGAGGAAGGGCAGGGAGAAGTGTCCGCTCATGGAGGGGCTGAGCAGCACTGGGGTCCGCACACCCAGCGCCTCCAGGAACCGAAGTAGCAGGTCCACCCGGTTTTGATCCGTCTTCAACGCATCCGAGTCTGGGGTGTTACCAAATCCTGAAACACCAAAAACAAAACTATGTTAATGTAATTTATTTATTTCTTTTTTAAACCTTTAAACAGAATTCCCATTGCTGCACCATGCTCTGTTAAGACTAGTACATCAAAATTTGCACAGTCAGACAATCACTTCTGTTTCCCTTTGTAGTCCACCAGCTGAGCTACTGCAGCTACTACACCAGAAAACTACGTAACTCGAGCAGCTGATGCTGGCAAATCCCAGACAACAGACTGATCTGTGTGCAGTAACGAGACAGTGACATAACTGCCTAAGAAGAGCAATGAGGCAGTGATAAGCCCATAAGGAGACAGGCTGAGTGCAACTGAGACAGATTAAACAGGCTCGCACCTGGCAGGTCCAGTGCAAGGGCCTGGTATCCGTTGGTGGCCAGCAGAGCCAGAGTCCCGAGGTCCTCCCAGGTTTTAGAGGTGAACGCCTGGCCATGCAGAAGAACCACCTGCAGTCTAGAGGGACGGGAGCACAGGCAGATCACCATGGGTCACTGTACTGCATCTCTACCAACCACCCTCTCTAACAATGTGTGCAAATAGATATTAATAGTTTGGGTAGGCCTGGAAATAAATTAATCCACAGAAAGCAGTTACTTGCAAAAGAAAAACGCTGCCTGTGAGAGATACTAATTCCTATGCATTGACATGGGGGTTATATCATTTTTAGCTCTGTCCTTGAAGATGTAATGGAAAGGAAACTGTTCCAATGACTGACACATGCCTGCTGGAGGACACTTCCCAAAAATGCCATTTTTCCCCCTCACCCCCTTGGGTCACCCTGGAACTTTAAGTTACAAAGGAGGCATGCCATGGTTGGCAAAAAAAAACTGTGGCAAATTTTAAGCCACAAAGCAATTAAGTGGTGCAAACCATACCATAACAGCTCATTCGTATGTCTTACCTGGGTAGTATCTGCCTCCCTGCACCATCGATAGGCAGGGCCTCCCTGAAAAACAGAGGCGGATCTCCGGGGAGCTGTCCGGTACGGACTGTGACGTTAATGGTCGGAGGAGGTGGAGGTGAGGCCACTGATAGCCCCATCCTTTGAACCTCCAGAGACGGCTCCATGCTGCCCTGACGAATGGCCGGTAGCAGCAGGTACAGCAGCAAAGTAGCTAACAACACCAGGCCCAATACGACCAGACGATTACGCAAAAAGTTCATTTTACGGAGCTGTTTCACCTATAGGAAGGACGGGGAGGGAGAAATGTCAGACCATGGTATCCCACGGGAATGTTGGCACCTCGCGCTGCGAACTGAAACCAGTATGAGGCACAAATAAAACCAAATATGTGAGAATGATTAACAATCTATCTAGCTAATGTAACGAATTAATGTCTAACGTCAGTTACTTGGAATGAGCTAACAACAGTTACATGTTTAGTCAAACATGTTCACGGAGAAATATATCGCTAGGCAACTAGCGTTATGCATCTCTAGTGCAACATTCACAAATATAATTGCCCGGTGGAGCCTCGATTGCCACAGCCGCGGAGATAGACTAGCCAAGTTACGACAGCATTTCACTGCATACCTTTACACCCGCTAGCTTTAGCCAGCTAGCTGGATGCATTTGTTTACGTTAGCCATCGTACTAACCGGACATAAATTTATCTACATGCAAGCAATCGCAATGACATCATATACAAGGGATATCACGTTATTCTGGAAATGTAAATAATGCCACCCAAAACTATTTACCGTACTGGGAGAAATCCTCCACTGTATGTACAACCCTGCGCAGCTGTCAGTTAGCCCAAAGCTATCTTGTTAGCTAGCTAGCTACCTACTGTACTGGAGTTTTGTATAACCGGACCGTAAAGGAACCTTTCCGGTAATACGTAATGGGTTCCGCAAGTTTTTTTTAAAAACTCAAAATGATAAAATTACGCGAGGTACCATGACGTAGGAAGTAATCTAAATTGAGGTATAATGACAACATTTCAGCAAATACGCAATGAATGTGCTGATGAATTATCAACCGCGCGCACACAAAAAACGATGGTTTCATGTTTCTGTCAACACGTCTTTTTCAGATGCACACTTTCATTGAATCCTAAGAACAAACCAGGGTTATCATTGCTGATCCAGGATGTAACATAAAACTAACTGTTAAACATAAATCAAACTCAGACTCAAACACCCTGTACCAACAGACGGCTCATATTTGGGGATACTTTTTGGGGGATCACAGCCTTTGCTCAACAAGAAGCTTCTGTCCGTACTCCTGTCTACGTTACAGTCCCGCAAACTGGTGAGTAATATTAGAGTTTCCACATTTTAATGTAATGCCCCATTTATTGAATACAACTGAGGCCTTGGTAAAATGAATGATATGAGACTAGGGTGCTATTACGACTTGAGAGTGTCATTTCCTCCATTTCCTTCTGTACATTCTAACGCTAACGAATAATGTGATAAAAACATTTCTTACCATGGATAATCCCTGACTTCTTTACATTCTGGACAGATGTGACTGCTAAGCGAATTTATCGCTGTTACCGTCGCAACACTGTCGACCCAAGCAATGCAGGAAGCGCTGTCATAAAATTTCCTTTTGCCGTGAAGAGTGCTTGCCTGACCCAAGCATAGAAACGTTACCACGGCGGCGGAATTATATTGAGAAATACGATCTAAATGGTATTCCAACAGATTTGTATGACTGTAATTTCAACTGGAATTTTGACTTTTTTTGATGAACCTAAAAATGCAGTTTTGGTTAAAATATCACAACCACTAGGGTTGTGAGATTGTGAGTAAAATCATAACTGAGGGTTAACATCTATTGCCAGTTATTATCGATGTAGAAATTGTGTTTTATGACAGTAGCTGTGCCTTGGATTTACCAGTGAAATAGCCTATTATGATTGTAGACCAATGTAAGAACATGTCCCCTCTAAGGCAGGGAGATCTAAACTAAGTAAATATTTATGCTAAGCAGCTTAAGTAGTTTATATCAAACCAGCTCATACAAACTGGAGCATGAATGAAATGCCCTGGTTAGCTGTATCAGTTGCTATACATTTTGTAGTCTTTCTTTATTTATTTATTTGTTCATTTTTTTAAATATTATAACCTAATCTACATCATATTCAAGTTCAAGGTACAGTTTTACACTGCGCTCCTAAAAGGTCACTCAGGCAATGCATAAGGTATAAGGCAAATACATAATATTCCACATACTCCTGAGAACTGCTTTTATTCCCACTCATGTAAGGAACCTCACTTTACTGGCCAGGTGAGAGAATGGAACCAGGCTGCACCTTGCCTGAGGCCCCCCCTTACCAGCCCTTGCCTGATGGGCTTGATGATATAATTGCCCTGGAAATCACTGAGGTGTCCCCCGACTTGGTGGTGCTTCAGCTAAAGGAGGACACTCCGGAAGGGTGTGGAGTGGAAGCGTACAGAGATGATGGAGATGGTGGGGAACAAGGTCCCGTGTTCATTTGGGAGGCTATGCAGAGGGACGACTACAGCACCCAATGGAGGCCCCCTGGGGCCACCCCAGTACAAAGTCTGACCGACGGACAGATCGGAGAGTACTGCGGAATGACTGTTAACAGCGTGGCTGAGGAGATGTACGCAACATACACCATTCCAGAGACCTGTAAGACAATTATTCTATTCAGTTATTATTATTTGGCACTGGGGCCTGTGTGTAATGGGGGCAATGATGTTGAGTTTCACAGGAGGAACTGATGGGAAATCAAACCAAGAGATATAGAATGTAAAATACACTTGAAATAACAAGATCCAATCACTGCACTTGCTGAAATTTGCCAACCGAAATGTTAATATAAATGTTAATATAATTCATGAAAGGTTACTTTATAGCAGGGGTCCTCAATCTTGTCCAGAAAGGGCCGGTGTGGGTGCAGGCTTTTGTTCCAACCAAGCAATTACACACCTGATTTTACTAATCAAGGTCCTTAGCAAAGACTAGTGGCTGATTAGTAGAATCAGGTGTGCAACTGCTTGGTTGGAATGAAAGCCTGCACCCACACTGGCCCATTCTGGATAAGACTGAGGACCCCTGCTTTAGAGTAAATGGAGACTAACTCAGATATCAGAGACTGAATTGAGATGGAACTAAGATCTAAACCCACACATACAATCAGGTCCAGAATTATTGGCACTCCTGATAAAGATGAGCAAAAAAGGCTGGAGCTAACTATTAGTGAGGTAGCCATCTTTCAGTTTATTGGTTAACCATGAAGCTAAAACCAGCAAAATGGTGCATGTCAGGTTTGCATATATTACGTGTTAGAAGCTGGAATAGTCTATGTCTGGGTCTTTATTTTTCTGCTTCCCTCCGTTTAAGGTTTTGGAAATCTGGAGCTTCAGTTCTACCCATGTGACATCTGTGAGGCCTCTTTCACAGATGAGCAAGAGCTTGAAAGACATGTGAGTGATTCCCATTTCATAAGTGGGGCCAAGAGGAATGAACTGAGAGGAAAGGCTCCAAGCCTC
This sequence comes from Anguilla rostrata, assembly GCF_018555375.3. Taxonomy (NCBI): domain Eukaryota; kingdom Metazoa; phylum Chordata; class Actinopteri; order Anguilliformes; family Anguillidae; genus Anguilla; species Anguilla rostrata. The sequence goes on from NC_057945.1 coordinate 20,541,991, forward strand.
ATATGCAAGGAGGGTGGTGCACCAGGACAGACGCCGCCATTTGGTCTGGGTCTCTCACAGCCTAAAGTGCCCATGAGGAAGACTCAATCCCCCCCTCTGCAATGTGTGGTTTGTGGGAGGACTTTCAAGCAGCTAAAATGCCTTCAAAGACACATGTGGTATCACACATGGAGGCAGGGTCCCAGTAATAGTGTATCAGATGAGAAGCAACAGCCTGTGACAACAGTGACTCAAAATCCTTGTCCTAAGTGTGGGAGGACATTCAAGGAGCGCAAAATGCTAGACAGACATCGACGGATTTACCATCACAACCAGACAGTGGTCCTTCACAGGGGCCGCCATCATCCTGACCTGCTAAAAAATGTGAGCCCCCTGAGGTGCTGTGAGTGTGATCGACACTTTGGCACCAAAGAGACCTTCTATAAACACCAGTGCTTTCACCTCCGCAAGCAGCTGAGAGCTTTCAATGCATCAGGGAGGAAGAGCCATGGAGTGAATTTCTATCATTGTCAGCTCTGTGCACTTCCATTCACTGGGGGCCTGGAGTTTGAGCACCACATCAAAGTTACCCACCCTGAACAGTACAGGAAGGCTACCAGAAGGATATTTTCAGCTGGAATGACCAGGAGTAAGAGATCTCAAGCGTTAAAACACAGAGACAAGACTGTCAGCCTGGAAAATGCTGAAGCTGGGTTCCCCCCACAGACTGCTGACCCAGATGAAATACCAGCTATCACAGACCAGCAAGATTCTGAGCCTGTGCAGTTGTCATATCCCTGCCCTGAATGTGGGAAATCGTTCCATATGCAAGCATTGCTCAATAGGCACCAGAAAATGTACCACATTAAAGCTGAGACAAGGTTGCATAACGGTAACAACAGTTATGCCCATCATAAGTGCCCAAAGTGTGAGAAGACCTTCCGGACAAGAAGGATGCTACAAAAGCACAAGTGGATGCATCGCAAAAAAAAGGACTTAACATGCTGCGAGTGCAGACGATGCTTTGGTGCAGCAGAGACCTTCTATAAACACAAGTGCTTTCACCTCCGCAAGCAGCTGAGAGCTTTCAATGCATCAGGGAGGAAGAGCCATGGAGTGAATTTCTATCATTGTCAGCTCTGTGCAATTCCATTCACTGGGGGCCTGGAGTTTGAGCACCACATCAAAGTTACCCACCCTGAACAGTACAGGAAGGCTACCAGAAGGATATTTTCAGCTGGAATGACCAGGAGTAAGAGATCTCGAGCTTTAAATCACAGAGACAAGACTGTCAGCCTGGAAGGTGCTGAAGCTGGGTTCCCCCCACAGACTGCTGACCCAGATGAAATACCAGCTATCACAGAACAGCAAGATTCTGAGCCTGTGCAGTTGTCATATCCCTGCCCTGAATGTGGGAAATCGTTCCATATGCAAGCATTGCTCAATAGGCACCAGAAAATGTACCACATTAAAGCTGAGACAAGGTTGCATAACGGTAACAACAGTTATGCCCATCATAAGTGCACCAAGTGTGAGAAGACCTTCCGGACAAGAAGGATGCTGGAAAAGCACAAGCAGATGCATCACAAAAAAAAAGCCTTAACTACCAGAGTGAAATCCGAGGTTGAAGACAAATGTGCACAGACTGGTGACACTAGAGGCTCATGCAGTGTAGCAGCCAACACAGAGGAGCAAGGATCTGGAACATCAGACCTTCTACATCAATGCAGTAAGTGTGGCAGAATATTCCAGGTGCGCAAGATGCTGGACAAACACCAGCGGATTTACCACCGAGACCAATCAACGGTCCTTCGCAGGAGCCGCAGTCACCCTACCGTGAGCCTCCTGAGGTGCTGTGAATGTGATCGACACTTTAGCACCACAGAGTCCTTCCATAGACACCAGTGCTTTCATCTCCGCAAGCAGCTTAGAGCTTTCAGTGCATCAGGGCGGAAGAGTAAGGGAGTGAATTTCTTCCACTGTCAGCTCTGTACACTGCAGTTCACTGAAGGACTAAAATTTGAGCTTCATGTCAGAGTTACCCATCCTGAACAGTACAAGAAGGCTGCTAGAACCAGATGTTCAGCTGGAACGACCACAAAAACAGGAGAATCCGGAGATGGAAATAATGGAAAGACCTATAGCAAACCAATCAGTGTTGCAAAAGCACATGTCAAAATTACCAGAGTGAAATCCGAGGTTGAAGACAAATGTGCACAGACTGGTGACATGGGAGGCTCATGCAGTGTAGCCACCAACATAGAGGAGCGAGGATCTGGAACATCAGACCTTCTACATCAATGCGGTGAGTGTGGCAGAATATTCAAGGTGCGCAAGATGCTGGACAAACACCAGCGGATTTACCACAGAGACCAATCAGCGGTCCTTCGCAGGAGCCGCAGTCACCCTACCGTGAGCCTCCTGAGGTGCTGTGAATGTGATCGACACTTTAGCACCACAGAGTCCTTCCATAGACACCAGTGCTTTCATCTCCGTAAGCAGCTTAGAGCTTTCAATGCATCAGGGAGGAAGAGCAAGGGAGTGAATTTCTTCCACTGTCAACTCTGTACACTGCAGTTCACTGAAGGACTGAAATTTGAGCTTCATGTCAAAGTTACCCATCCTGAACAGTACAAGAAAGCTGCCAGAAACAAATGTTCAGATGGAACGTCCACAAAAAGGTGAGAATCTGGAGTTGGAAATAATAGATGAAATCCAAAGTTGGAGACAAATCTGCACAGACTGGTGACACTAGTAGCTCAGACAGTGTAGCAACCATCACAGAGGAGCTAAAATCTGGAGCATTAGGCCCTCTATATTAATTCCATAAATATGGTAGGTGATTCAAGGTATGCAAAATATTAGACAGACACCTGAAGCTTTACCTCCATGACCAAATGGCAGCTCTTCAGGGGGGCTATGGTCAACCTGCCATGAGACTCCTGAGGTGCTGCGAATGTGATCGACACTTTAGCACCACAGAGACTATAGACACATTTCTATAGACACCAGTGCTTTCAATGCATTGGGGAGGAAGAGCAAGGGAGTGCATTTCTTTCATTTTCAGCTCTGCACGTGGCTGCTTCCTGAAGGGCTGGAGTTTGAACTTCACGTCAAAGTTACCCACCCTGAACACCCTGTACAAGAAGGCCGCCAGAGCGAAATGTTGACTTGGAGATAAGCTTTTAAAGACAGAAGAAAATAGACAAGGAGAGCTGTGCACAGACTAGATGGATGGGTGTGGGACAGAAACATCAGCAGGTGGTAGTGCAGGGTCAGATTCAGTCAGGTCCAGTGGGAGAAAATATAACATGACAGAAAGACTGCTTCCCTGCAGTGACTATGGGGAATGTTTCAGGAGGCATCATAATTTGAGGAGACAGCAGGATTCCCACACGAGAATAGCCAAACTGTAGGACTGCACAGCATGTGACAGGGACTTCAGCTGCCTAAAGCACCTCATACAACACCAGTATGTGCACGCTAGAGACCCCTTTTTCACCTGCAAGGTCTGTGGCCAGCGTTTTCATGATCCTGGCCAGCTGAGGAGCCACCATAAGCTGCACTCAGAGTGGGCAATGTATGGCTACAGCTGCTGTGAGCAGAAATTTGGGCCGGCTGGAGACCTGCACATGCACCGTGAGGGGTCCCATTTGGGGCAGGACAAGTTAGGCTACAGTGCATGCAAGAAGACCTACCATAAAATACAGGTCCTTTGGAAGTACCAGCTGACACACTCAAAACAATGAGCATTTCTGTGTGGCTTTGGCTGATGTGAGCACCTGCAGCAGCATGAGAAGCTCTGCATGTGTGAGCACCAGCACTATGAGAACACCACCAAATCCACAAAAAGAGAGGCAAGAGAAGCTAACTGTTGCAGAGGGCACACCCAGAAAGCATTCTGACGTCAGGGGATCCTGTAGGCATGTAGCGGATAGAACATTGGGACCCCTTAAATGTAGCAGCTGCGGCAAACACACTTCAAAGACTGCTACAAAGAAAAAGGGACACACGGACACACAGACACTTGGACCTTCAGACATATCAGTGTGGCAGTAACCAGAGCAACTTAGGAGACGTACCCTAGGTGTGCCCTACAATGTATCCAGTAATAGGTCCATTGGGTCTTTCAACCCACCACAAAGGACACAAGGTCCAGGTCTGGCCCAGTTTGACCCACGCCTGTTTTTTGGTCAACTCCATCACTGTACACCTTACAACTCAGTAATATGAATAGGCTTGAAATAAGGGAAAATCCACCATGAGGTGTTCGGTTATATGATTTTAATTCATGATGTGAAGGCAAAGACCCAATCAACATGAAGCGGAGGGTCGTTCTGCACACCTTAGAGAGGATTATCCCATTTATACCATAGTCACTTGCCAAAACATTTAAACAAGTGCATTCACTTATTTTCTTGGATGTTTTTGCATTCAAAATGATAAGTTATTAAGCAAGAGAGGTACCATTTCCCTGGCAACACATGAGAATCAGATTAATATCTGATTATGCCGTCCCATAATACACAAGTTTACATAGCAGTGGAAATGCTTCACAATTCGGGCACATAGCCCAAACCGTAGATATGAACTAGCAACCAGACACTCCTTCTAGTTTGTCTTGTTCTAGTCAAGTATTTCTAGTCATTATGCTAGGTTCCTGTCATTTGCGTAACTTTGTATTAAAATTAAGTTTGATCTTGGGTCACAATGGTCTCACAGTATTTTTTTATACCATGGATAGCTAGCTAGCCATCTACTCTATTTCCTTCAAAACTGCAACTAAACTGTCTTGGCAAATTTATTGCAATGCTGTCTTCATTCAACTGAGCACCAACGATGATGTGATGTGCTGGAGCATAGCCTAACAACATAGCACAACATACTCTGTGAAAATAAATTTTGCACATATATACACAAACCTGCTTAGCTAGCTCAGTGTAGATGAAACTAAGATATTTGATGCAAAAAAATGTTCTCTGGAATACATTTCAGCCTCTGAAATCACAATGTGATGTTGATTTTTTAAGCTACCTGCCACATTTAGAATGCAAATCAGACTGTTTGTCTGGAAATACTTGCCATGTGTGCTTATCAGTTTTTAACACATGCTTTCCACCTAATCAGAATCAAGTAGTCACACAGCCCATGGTGTACCCATCTAGTATTGAGTGGAAATTTGTGCAGGGCTAAGGTTTCCAGAAGTTTTATATATAGATTCTTCAGATCATAGATTTGATTGAGCAATAACCACAGTATTACGCAACAGAGAATCCGGGGAGTATTTCAAATACTGCTGTACCTATGAGCCACTGAGCCTGTTACTATGGTGATAGCTTGGGCCAGAGACTTTGGAATGAAAGGAATCTAGGCTGTGTCCAAATCAGTCCGCCTGCCTACTGTTGAGTATAGTTGTTCAGTACACTGAATGAGAAGTAGGGTAAATTTTCACTTAATGAAGTGTACTTAAAATTGAAGGATGATTTACTTATTTTTGGGGTTTCGATTAGTATATTCAGGAGCATAGTTTTCAGGAAGTAAACATCCATTTGTTACCATAAATTTGATGCTCAGTTTCACATTAAATATGAGGCACAGGTTCGCTGACGTTTTTCTTCAACAATGACATGCAAGGGTGTAATGTTGTACGACACTACTTTTTGCCTCCTGTGTATGGAGTAGTAGATAGTTTATACATTGTGGACACAGTAGATAGGAGGCTAATTCAGACACAGTGTAGGTAGCATCCTTGTTGTCTAGTCCAACTAACTTTACCTCGACAAAATGGCGGACCTACAGAAAATTGAGCTCTGTGACTGGATGATTCCTAATGCAATGCTCTTTGGGACCGGTAGTGTTTATACCTTCTACAATTATGTACAGTCTTCTACTCCTCCCTTTTTTCAATGAATCTAAAATTTTCACGCTATTGTTAATTTTTTCAGTTGATGATTCAGCAAAGAGTTTCATGCCCATCCCGGGTTGGGAAATGCCCAACCGGTAGCCTATCATTAGCTGTTTGTAGACCCAAGGTGACAACAAGTGACAATGTTGTTTGCTGTCACAGTGGGGCCAAGTGACAGCCAATGTCGAATAGGTGACGTCAATGATAAAATGAGTCATTGTTAAAGTGACACCCAGCGCAGCAATGACAGTCAGTGTTTAAGGTGACCGTCAATGTTAAAATGGTATGTAATGTCAAGGTAACCATACTGTTAACTGTTCAGTGTCACCTATAATGTCACTGTAATGTCTGTAAAAATTACAGACAATAAAATGTCAGGTGTTTAATCAAAGTGACTGGTATTGTTATTAAAATTATATTATCATTCACTTATATGTAAACAATTTTACATTACACAAATACTTTATTTTTGATGCGAATCCTTAATGCTGGTATAGGCGAAAGTGTACTGTAAAAGAGCATAACACTTATCAGGGCCAATGTTTCCTAGGTTGGCAGATTCTTTGTTCATAGTGCACCATTTTTCAAACTAGCAGTTGGAAATGAGTCCTGCACAGTTTGATGAGGTTGCCACATCACACGGGAAGCTTTCTGCATTCCTCATACTCCTAGTGAAGAGGCTACTGCTACCACTGAGTCTGTAAGTGTAGGTTAGGTGGGGGATGTGTATTTAGATGTGGGTCTTCTGACCTACATGAACATGATCCTTCTCCACAAGATGAAGGTTCTGATGTTTTTGCTTGTGAAGTTAAGATTAAATTATATATATTTAATGTGGTCAAGGGGCATGAATGGAACTTATAGTCTTGGACATTGAGCTGCATTTGAGGTCACCTGACCCAGATGGGACCAAGTTGGAAGTACAAGTAATTTGCAGATATCAATGGTATTGACATGGTATTGTGTTGCATATTTTTAAATCCTACCAGGTGCAATCAAAGCAGTCTCAGATAAGCAGTTCATTCTGTCTCCCCTTCCTCTAAAACCGACATGCAGGCATATGAGACCTACCACCAGCTGCTCAAATTCTTGGCAGTTAAACAAGGAAGAGACCTCCTGCAAACCAAGCCCCACTAGGACTACAGAGGCATGCAGCTGCATAAGCATGCCTGGGCCACCAGTGGGCACTCTTTCCCCAAAGTCTTCCATGGCCAGTAGGCCATAGCATGGGGACCAATGCACAGCTGAACCAAGTAAACAAAAGTTCCTTTACAGAAATTGTTTTAATAATGTTCCTGATGGCAACTCAGGTTTCTTTTCATCTTCATTAATTATGTTGTACCTCTACATGGTGAGACCAAAGTGTATAAAATACCCATGAATAAGAATCTACACATTAACCACATGTGGAGTAAAATTGTGGAGTACAGAGCCAAAATCAATAAAAAAATCCCAAATTTATCCCAAAATTTATTATCCCAAATATTATGTAACTCACTGTATATACAAGTTATTATTTGTAGCTGCAAGGAAGGTCCAAGCTCAAAGTGGCCACAGTCATGTCTTGTGTCATAAATATAAGACATGCTGGCTCAGTGTGATGGCTTCATTTCATAATCCATTATAGTGATATTTTTGTGAGACATTTTGGGAAGATTTATACAACAAGATATTAAAAATAAATTATTTCATATGGTTTGACCATGATTAGTCCATGGAAGCCATATTTGCTCACATTTCCATTAAAAGGTCGTACATGCCACGTTTCAGATGTATCCTCAATAAAATTATTTAACTTTTATCCTCACTTTTTCTCCCAATGTGGGTGTTTCCATAAAGCTATGAAACGTACCTCAGTACATGACTTTCGGTTTCTAAAATATCCTGTATTGAAACCACAAGCTGTACAATACTATTTTTGCAATTGAAAGGACTCACTTATTAAACGAACAAGCCAGGGAGCACCTGCACATTCTCTGAGGGTAGCGCATGTGTTGTCGGGACGAGTGCAACACAGTGCTGCAAGGTATCACTCAAATTGCAGCATTTAGGTCTGGTTTAAATTAGGAAACAAGACTTTCTCTGTACCTCCAGTCCAATAATATTGGTTTTGGCACAGCGATTTTCCCTTTTTAAATGAAGTGAATCCCAAAAGAAGACAACTGCTCCCACTAGAAAAGTTAGTAAAGGGTGAAAAGAAAGGGAGAGAGAGACAGAGGGGAAACCCATCTGATGATAGTTAATAAATATGGGCCCCCACAAGGCATGTCTGCAAATATAATCTGATGACATCACCTCACACATTCTGTCAAATTGATTCATGCAAAGCTGAGGGGTATTTCACAAAGCAGGATTGCGGAGTTAGCTGGATAACTGCCTTAAGTAAAACCTGGAACAGCTCTTTTTACTTCAGTCCACGTTCCAGATTTGATACAGTCTTGAGTTGTATCCAGTGCAGTTAGGGAACTCCTAAATCCTGCTTCATGAAACAGGGCCCTGCTTCAGTTACCCATACATCTAAAATAGCAATAGATCAGTTTGGTTCCTTTTTTATTTTTGTTTTCAATTTTGTTTGTTTGGAGGTCAAAACAAAGTGTTCAGCAATTAATACCTGAATAATTTCACCTAGAAGGCAAACCTTCTATTCACAAAGTTACAAACATAGCTAAAAATGACTGAAATATAAACTTCACTTTCAAGGCGTACAGTTCCATATGCACAGCATATAGAAAAGGCATGGATTAGCACATGTCATTCCTTTATTTTCCCAGGGCCTTCAGTGAACTCAACCCTGCATCAGCCACAAAAAATTCATGATTAACCAATTAAATTAAAACTATAATAGCAATTGTCCATACTTACTTACAGAACACCTATACACCCAATGTGAATGTGAAATATAGGCTATATAATACATTTTAGCACTTAGACATGATGTGAAAGGAACAGAAACAGTGCAAGCCTCTAGGAAGTCAGAGTATGGCAGGTGCAGGGGGGGGAGGGGGGTCTATTCCAGTTTGAATTCAGACAAAGTTCCACGGAATTCCAGATTCACACACAAAATAATACCATTGAACCTCTTGACTAGCACTTACTCGGGATAATATACTGTGAGGGAAAATAAATGTGAAGCAGAACCCTTCTTAAAAATGGCATGGATATGCAACTCAGAAGCTTTCCAGGAACTGAAATCCTTTTAAATGACTGTTCTGAGGCGGATGTGGGTGGCACACATTGCAAGCCGAATTGCATTCTAGGTGTGGAAAGCAGAAATACTCTTCTCCTTGGAAACAGCCGTAGCTTATGCCTCAGCAGCTGTGAATTTGAGGTCTTCCTGGAAAGTTCAGGAGCTGCATAGTGCTGTGGTTTTCAGTGTGTCAAGCTGTGGGGGTGGGATGGGCAGCCAGATCCCAGTGTTTCTGCATTATAATATGTATCCATTTACCTTAACATTTCAGAAAGCCCTGAGGGTTTCAAGGAATTTCTACTAGAACGTGAGGGCACGCAAGAGTTTCTGTAACCCCATTAGGTAAAGCCCTCTGTCCCCCCCCCCCCCCCCCAGAAAAGCCATATGAGGGAACCATAATAATACGCATTAGTACTAGTCTGTCAGTATTCCAGATTTTCTAACACTGAAAGTATCAAAAAAAGATTTAACAAAGCAATAAAAAATAGATATGTTCAAAAAAATACATATTCCTTGATAAAAATTTTATTTTATAGCTCCTCTTGAGACTTCTTTTCATGGTTGAGAGGAAGCTTTAAGAAATAAGGCATTAAGCAAATATCTGACCCACACACACACACACACTGTCTGAATATGCTTCCCTGTCCTAATGTGTTCCGCTCTGCCCTTCAGATTAGAGGCTGGTGGACTGACAGTCACATGTAACAGTCAGAACCACCCAGTCTGCGTCAGTCACATCCAGAACCATCATGCCTATGCACATGCACACATACACACCTGCAAGTGGGCCGCACACCTAAGTTAAGGGACTGAGGAGCTCAAAAATGCATGTGGATAATGACCCAGAAATTCCTCACTGTAAGACACACCTTTGGATATACAAAATCTGTGGATGAGACCATTTCAGCTGAAAACCTGGAAAAAAGGCAACTAAACATCCTATTGGTTTAGGCTTTACAATTGCACCATCCCATCTAAGAATTTCAGAAAAATCTAAAGACAACTTATGGTGAAAATGTGTGCGTGATTATTATTGATTTTGCTCAGACCTCAACTAAGATTTTGGACAGGTGTCCAGAAGCCTAAGCCCCTACCACAGGTTGGAGTCCATAAGGACCAGCTGGAGTCCATAAGGACCTTAGGAGTCCAACTGTCCCAACAAGCCAGGGCTGGGGAGGCCTGTGGTTCAGGGTTCACGATCATAGTAATGGTTCCAGCCATCACTGCCCCAAAGTAACTCCTTTGTCACCATCAGTACAGATTAGCCCGTGGGTCCTGCCTTCGGTGCCTGCAGAAATCCTCCCTGCCACCAGGGGGCAGGGTGACCTGGCTCAGTGAAGGAGTATGTGCAGCAGTAGGGGCAGCAGGCCAGGCAGGTAGAGCCGCAGGCTGGGGGAGGCGCCGGGAAGGCCGGGCCCAGGTTGCGCGCACCCCTCCCCTTGGTAGCCGCTGTAGCACTGACAGCGGAAGTTTGCGTTCAGCTGCTCCGTCTCCTCGGCGCTGGGCTGGCCACTCACCATCAGCTTGCCGCCCTCACTCACGATTGGCTGGCTGTGCGGGCTCAGGTGCAGGTAAGCGTTGTCGTTTGCGCGACGCCGGAGGCAGCGGCCGCGGGAGGAGCACAGGGCCCTGCTGCACTGCTCTGCTGCCGTGGAAACGTTGAGCAGGTACCGGCCAAGCGGACCCAGCAGGTAATCATTCAAACTGCGACAGTTGGCCTGCATAGAGAGTCACACGTACATCATACACACATACACATTATACACACGCATTATACACATATTAAACTCCCATGCACACGAAAGCATGCATGCAGAGACAGACATGAACATACAAACGCGCAAACTCCACACAGAACTGAACACCACTTACAATGAACAATGTAACAGAAATAAACTTCTTACATGAGCTGAGCTTGAAGTCCTACACCTGTGAATCAGACCTGCAATCTGAGCTATACAAGCCCTGTTCCCTAATCATTATACTACATGGCTGCCTCTCTACAAGTGTATGCACATAAGTATGCATATGATATACAGGCATGCACAAGGGATACGGGTATAGCCTACATGATATGCATGTACATGGTACACAGATGTATATACAGTACGCAGATATGCATATGATACAGAGGTATGTACAGGATATACAGGTGTATAGGATACACAGATATGTATACGGTGTATAATTATATATGGATAAAGGCTAGCACTTACACTGCTGCTGGCGTAGGCAGCGTCTCCCCACAGAATTACACCTGCTGCTCCCAGCGCCACACTCTCCCCAATGGTGAACACCAGGTCTGTCTACAGACACAGACAGACAGACAGCATTATAACACTGAGCCAGCCTTTGTAGAACTCTGCTCTGTGCATCTCTCCCAGGGCACAGTTTCAGACTTCCTGCAGCTGTGACTCGCCCTGCGCCTCCCTCTCTCACTATGACTCTCTCACGCATGCCCTCTGAGCAGAAGCTCACTCTCACTCACAGACACACAGACACTCCCTTTAACAGTGTTTCTCATCCCAGTCCTCCTCTTGGAGAGGGTGAGTCCCAGAGGCTGGTCCCACTGGCAGTGCTGCTGCAGGGTCGTCTACTCTAGCCAATCCTCTAGTTACTGCCACACACAATCCCACAGACATCACCGTCCAGCCCACCAAATTACACTGCACCCCCACCCCTGGGGGGAAACACACTGCACTGCGTTTGCTCAGGAGAACAGACAATCATACAGACCACACTTTGAGAAACACAGCAGGCACAGGTGTGGTAGGCGTAAGATGCACCATACGGTGTCACCACAGGTTGTGCAGAACACCAGATCTCATATTGGAAACTGAATTCCTTTTTTGCTTTCTGGATGTATTGTTCCCAGTAGACCAGTGGGCAGTGGGCCAGCGGATGCCATTAAAAAGGCCTATGGGGCTTCTGGGAGGTTGTGTCATTCGGTGTAACTCTGCTGAGAGCAGAAATGTGGAGGCACGCTTCGGGCCGGTAGGGGAACACAGCCTGGATTGTTCCCATGATGGACCCTCTATATTTAGCAAGCAGCAGGCCTGTCCCAGCATGTCTCCTCAGTTTAATGCGGTTTGCTCCGCCAGTCCGCTCACTGCTAGGAAAAACATTTCAGAGACCTGCTTCTAGAATTGGAACATTGAGAAATGTACACTCCCTCAGACTCAGCTCCCCGAACAGTTTGGAGGCAATCTGAGGAAATATTTAAAACAGTGATGCTAGCGGTGTCAATTAACCATTAACGGCAGCCCAAAGGGACATGCCTGGTGCCGCACAAATTCACCAGGTTAAACAGCTGGACTGGCTTATTCAGTTCAATGAGCCAAATTCCCAGATCTTTACAAATTAACTTGTATCTGATCCATCTTTCCAGTCCGCTGGACTTGTATACTATTGTGCCCAGATGTAGAACTCTTCCAGCTAAGATCAGAAATGCTCCAACACTGGCTATTTCTGAAAACAAACTGAAGATATTTCTTCTTTATTGTGCTATTATTAGGAGCTGGGCCGTATCCAGTAATAGTGCACACTGTGGTAGCAATACAGGCGGTGTAATTTTGATACTATCCAAAATCGTGAGTGCAACATTTTTTGAGAGCATGCATTAATAAGCATTTCTTTAAACACCTTCTATTTTTAAACCACGTCTACCAAGAGGACATTTTTCACAAGCAATAGTGTGGGATCAAATTACTAATAAATTACAAATGATCCTCTTGGGTAGTGGATTAGACAGGAGGAAACAGACAAGATGGAGGCCTAAGATTTTGTTGCCAAAAAAAAAAAAAAATGACAACTGCAGTGTGGCAGAACATTGGATTTATAGCAAAGGGAAACCCAAAGACTTAAATGAGGTAATCTGCAAACTTTGGTGATCGCAAAGAAAGGCAAAACTTTAATGCAAGTTTGTGATTTTCATTCTGGTCCATTGAGACCTGCTGTGACCAACATCCTGCAAGGAGTGGGGCAATCCAGCATCATGACACTTAGTCCCTTGACCCTCAAGGATACATAAAAACATACAATTAAAATAAAATGCCAACACTTTTAAGTTGTTAATATTAAAATCACATTAAAATAGTACCACACCATTTTTGTAACGGGACCAGGTTTTGGATCGCTTTACATTTTGTAACCTGTTCTTCAACTATTCAGCAACATTGGGCACCTTGATGGGTAGTGCATTATAAAATAACTGATTGATTGGTTGAAGATAAGATCATAATCTTCAACTCCCTTTTTAAAAAACGAATCACACTACTGAAAGACTTCCTCAGTAAGAACCATTTGGCCCAGGCTTTCTGTTCGTCTGCCTGGTTCAGTGTCTAGGCCTGTGAAAGGAGGCAAGATATATAGGCATTTACAGCAAGGGCATTTCTGTGTTTGCTCCATGAAGCCCAAGGGCATTTTCTCATGAATGTTGAAATAATGGAGCATGTTGCAATTCGGCTGTTTTGATGTACCCAATTTAAATTTAACACACAGCAGCTGTAGAGTGCAGCCGTTCTCCTTTGCAATTTACTGCAGGTAAAGACCAGACTCCCTGCACCAGAGATTACAAACACTGTAAATAAGGGAGTGGGTGAGTCAGTGAGTGGGTGAGTTGGCGAATCAGTGAGTGAGAGTGAACCAGCAAGTGAGTGAATCAGTGACAGAGTGAGCAAAAGAGAGCGAATTGCTAAGATAATCACTGACAGCGAGAGTGAATTAGTGAGTTAATGAATGAGAGACTGAGTGAGTGGATGAGTGAATCAGTGAAAGATAGTGAGTTTGTGTCCTCACCTCAGTCAGCAGGGTCAGTTGGTTGGCATAAGTAGGCCGCGTGTAGACAAAGACGGGCCGTGTGACACCTTCACCAGTTGACGCCAGCCTCATTCCCTCCAGCACGCGGTTCCGGACAAACTGGCGGCCCATGGAGGTGGAGTTCAGCTTGGGGGCCAAGTAGATGGATGGGAAGAGGGCGGTGCTCTCTGTCCACAGCCAGGTCAGCTGATCGTTCCGCACCATCTCCACGTCCGGGCATCGACCCGTGTAGTTCTCCAGGCTGGACTTGTAGTTATGGTTGTAGCAGTCGGGGAACAGGTAGAAGCCCCACAGCTGGTTGGGACGCAGGCTCTTGGCATACCTCAGTGTCTCCAGCATGAACTTTTTGGCGGAGATCTCAAACTCCTGCTGGGCCACCCTGTTTACAACGTCTGTAGACCAGTCTGGGTTCTTTTTGGCGACAAGGAGCCGTGACTGCTCACGGTAAATGTCCTTGGTGTCCCAGTTGCGGACCCACAGGGGCCGCCACTCCTCCCAATCGATGACGGCAAGCCCCCTGGCACCAAGTTCACGGATGTACTTACTCACACCATCTGGCATCCTCTCCAGGTGTGCAGTAAGGCTAGCGGACTGGGGGATCCCACCATTAAACGCCACATCCCTTTCGTAGTATGGGTACAGACCCAAACGGTCCTTATAAAAGATTGTGAGATTCTGCTTGACAAAGCCTTCATTGGGTGAGGCCACAATCTCAAACTGGCTCAGCTTGAAGTTGACACCATGGCGTGGGCCACAGTCCTCTGTGGGCGCGTTCCAGGCCAGCAAAACAGGCTTCTGGGAAAACAGAGGCCATCGAGTTGGCTTCAGATCCTGGGCCCGGATCACATCGCACACCAGCAGCAAAAGCAGGCAGGACCTCCGTACCACCGCGGTCCAGGGAAATGCACACATCGTCCTCTGCAGAAGAAGCAATCAGGCAGTCATTTCCGCAGTACAGACAATAGGAAATTAATCATCCAGCCTATACGTATGAGTGTGAAACCAGTCCAATTTTTTTTTCCTTAGAATGCCGCAAATATACAATGACGGGCGGTCATTTCGTCAAGTAGTTTATTATAAGCATATACTGTAGGAAACCTAATGCTATGACGTACAAACAGGCTTTTTCAAGAGAATCCATGAAATGTCTACCAATTAAATAATCGCAGTTAATACCCCAAGCACATCCATAGCTCTTGTGTCAGACTAGAGACCTAGCCAGCCACAGTCTGATTTGGCAACTGTTGAACTTCGTTGCAAAGTTGTTAACCAAAGTATCTACCAATAAGACATATATAGCTAGTGGGATAATAATTAAAAGCAAGATGTTTTCAATGTTATTTGCACAAATACGTGCATATACAGAATGCAAGAGAATTACAGAAGCAAGGCAGGTAGGTTAGTCAACGTCATATTAACAACGGACTTCGTTAGCGACTAATTGAAGGCAGCAAGTTAGCTGCTTTGGTTGAGTGAACAAGGGGAAAGCTGAAAGAGTGAATCCGGTCATTACCAAGAAAAGTGACAAGATCAGGCACTCAATGAAAATCGTTAGCCAACGCTAGCTACATTCCATAAGACATCGGGTTTTTTTTTTCCTTGCCCGACTTTACTGTTCAAACATAAGTGGTAATTTTAACTGTCCATTTTGTTCTGCCGTTGTTGTGCCGTTTAATTCCTAGAATCCACGCCACTTCTGGCCACATCCTTGCCTCTGAAGAAGTCACAGCTCTTTGGGTCCGACTCCTGCTTTCGAAGAGGTAACAGTTATCGAATGCGCTGCTGAAAGCACAGGGATAACAGCACACCAACCAGATAGTCGATTCCTTATTCGTAACATTGAAAGTACTCGTTCCCGATACGGTTAAAGGAACGGGAACTAGTTTAAAAATCACGATGACAAACTTGTCATCTTAAAATACAGTACAGAAAATCCTGTTACTAATAAAAGCCTCCTGTCGTCAAAAAAAGCAAGAAAGTAAAAGCGGTAGTAAGTAACTTGAGAGTCCACCATCTAGTTATTCTATGGTTATATCGGCGCTGAATGGAACGCTACACCTTAGCCATGGTTCATAGCCATGGGGGATTTATGGACATGCGTATTTAGGAGGATCGCGGCTTCAATTCTGTGTAGCTACTTTGCCGTTTTATAATAGTTTGCTATTTTATATAGCCGTTTTATATATAGTTTTGCTATAATAGATATGTCAGACTGCTGTTTTTCGCACCGATTAAAACCAGCTTTCCGCATACCCCCACGTAAAGTATAAGTGGTTCAGTCCAAATATTTTCCGCTTGGAATACAGTTCAGAGACGACTACCGCGTTTGTGCAGCCGCCAACCTAGTAGACAGGATAGGGATTTCTTCATTGGAACAGTTTAAATGGTATGCGTTTTCATTTGGAATTTTCTTTTACAAGTGTGAATAATACTTCGACAGCTTTCTGCACGCATTAACTTACAGAATGGCATTTATATGAATAATACGAGCTGGTGGGTTTTAAAAAATGCTGACTTTGCGTTATTGGGTTGCCGAAATATTTGTCCACGCAGACCCGAAAGCGAAAACAGATTACAGTTGTACGTATTTTAAGAAAACATGCACACACTATCTTCACATATTTGTGAAGGCAATAGATATACCAAAATGCAAGTAAGCCTTCGGTATTCAAATCTTAGTGTTTATCATGGCATTTACATTTATGAATATTGGTTTAGCCGCACCCAAGCCTGGCCGTGGGGTGACTCACTGACGTGGATGGCAGATATGCCATCTGCCATGTTACGGCTGGGTGGGGCATGTCCCATGTCTATACAGCACCAAGAGCTTGTCACTTTTCAGGGTTTCCTACAGAAATAACCACAATGACCACAGGCGCTCAGCCCTTAAGAACACAACGTCTGTACCTTCTGGCCTCATGTGAACAGTGAACACACAGAATTCAGATACAACTTCACACGTCCACACAATAAAGAACCAAATTTGGGTTAATTTGCATATTTCTCCGTTTTTTTCCCTGCCGATTTCATCATCATAAATGCTCCAGGCCCTCAACCAGTAATTCTCCCCATTGAACATTTAGCTAAATCTGATAACAACACCTGATCTAAGTAGTCTGATGAAAGTAGTCAACTGCAGAATACTCAGATTACCTAGGCAAAATTAACACTGGAATATATATGTTGCACTAAGGTGTATGCAATGTGCTATATAAATGAAGGATGACTGATTGATTGGTTGATACCTTGCAAATGGCATGCTTTTTAATTAATGTCAGCAAGGCCTAGGCTATAGATCATCTACCAAAAAACAAACAAGTAGGTCTATCATGTATACAATAACCCATTAAAAACACACCGTAATCCATTTAGAAATATGACACTGTCATTTATTTCTAATTCATGGTAAAGGAAAAATGACTACATCCACACTTTCTTTGAGCAAGAATGTATGTGCGTTTTCATGTATCTATGTGTATGCATGTCTCTCTCTAAATTGAATTATTCTATGTTTCATAAATGTATATTATATACATTATTATAATAAGTTACTCATAAACAGTACAAAAAGAAATGATATCTCAAAAACACATTTTCAATGTACAAAAATATCAAGTTACTCACAGATACAGGGTCCTGTCTATAAGTCATTCATTAAAACTTGATAAATGTAGACCTGCCGTTGAAAGTATTGATATCAAAATGAGACCAAGTTACAACAAACAATATTGATTATCTTTATCAAATTAAAATTAAACAAGCTCAATTTCAAATTAAACAAGCTCTATTCCAAAGCAATGCTACCCAATGTTTCCTAAATTATTTCATGTAACTGTTTTTTTCATCTTACCATCTGAAGAGAATGTGGTCATTCAAACTTTTTTGTCACATCAAAGTGTCTTGTACCTTAGATCTTTTACTGTGAGGTTAACACCAACGGCATGTGTAAACATCAATAATATTTAAATAAAGTTGTCATTTACCTTGTAAAGTGCTTACTGAGAACTTTAATGTAGATGAAAGCAAATGAAGGGATGTAAACATAAACAAAGCCATTATGTGGACTTATGGAGGAACAGGTTTCACAAGGTTCAGGTGGATAGTGAAGAACTGAAAAATCAAATGGAAGATTACAACACCACTTACCTCAGGCCCAGTTTCTGAAAAATAAATGATGGATGTTTTGCTGTGTTGTTTTAGAAAACATCTCACCCTGTGAAGGATGTGGGTGGGGGTGCCACAGAGTTGGTTTCAGGAGGGTGTGTTAGTTTCTTAATAATAGTGGTAAATGAAGTGACGCATGTATGACCAGCCTTGTTCATCATTGATTACCAATTGTATGTGGCAGATGTATTAAGCTGTCATTCCAGCTGCACTGGTCTCTCAGGGGTGTCAAACTCAAGTCCTGGAGTGCTGCAATGTCTGAATATTTCTGTGGTTTCCTTTCCATTAGCAGTCAATGCATGCCGCAGGTACAATGTGTCCCCACTTATGAATCACTTACGTGCTGAAATACACCAAAAACCAGAATAACTGCAGGCTGCACATTTAGCTCTGTGAACTTTGGCTCTTCTTTTGTGGAGCCGCACGACCACTGTGCTCCATGGCTACCAGTAGTCTACAGCTGTTGCCATGGTAATGCTTATGTCAGACAACTGGAGGAGTGTTGCATGGAGATGGCGGAAGTGCCACCCACGATTGCCAGCCAAGCTTAGCCTTTGAAGTGCAGAATGATTTGAACTCATGTTGCGCAAGTCCCAAACTATGTCCAGTTCTCAGCCTCCTGCCCCCATCACCTCCTCCTCCTCCCCATTCCCATTAAAGGGAGCAGGGCAGCAGGGAGCAAACAGGAGTCTTCAAAGTGGAGGGGCCACAAAGATGACACCACCCTTTCTGGAAAGTATTAAACACGCTGTGTGTAAGATGTGAATGCACATGTTTGAGAGAGAGAGAATGTGTGTGTGTGTGCGAGCATGTGCGTGCAGTTTGTCACGTTGTCATGAAAACAGCAAAAGCTGTAGGTTGAACGGGCTTGTTCTGTGGTGTAAGGCAGCCACTAACTTCCATCTCTCCCTATCCCCCCTCCCATGTGTACTGACTGACACTGCTACAGGAGACAGGTCCTGCCCTTCCAGTTAATACACTAATGCAACACAGTCCAGCAGAACAAGAACAAGGAGAAGGGCTATTTCTTCATTTAGTAAGGCGGTTTAAGACAATTACAGTTTAAGACATCTGTAATACCTGAACATGAAAATCCTGGAAATGTTTTAAGTCGTTTTGCAGTCTTTACCAGGACTGGGGGCAATTCCATTTCAATACAGTCAGTGGATTGAGATCAACTGTAAAGTCCTCTTAGAACATTGGCATTTTTCAATTCATTAATAAATTCCAGTTAATTCGCCTAATTGACTGAATTTAAATGGGGAATCAACCCCACACCTGGTCTATATGATTATCAGCCAGATATTCCATCATGCCTTCTTGAAATTATTTATATGCATAAAAGAGTATTCTAACTGACTATGCAAAACCTGTGAACCAAAATGTCAAATTTGCAAGACAGCAGGTTGCACCTTATAAAAAAGAAAAAGGCTTTTTCTCTCTACACGCACAAGTTTCAACACCCCTTGCCCCTCCCCCTACAAATGAAAACTCACCAGGTTGAAGCCAAATTCTCCTTTTCCTGTTGCCTCTTTGGCTGGTGCTTTTGTTCGGTTACAGAGAAATGGCCTAGCACAGATTCAGGGTTACCTTCCTGTGTATGACAGACAGAGCTCTGATCAGAGCCACGCAGATACCAGTTCATTCCTTTGCTATGAAATGCGCTGCTATTTGTGTCCAGCCTTTTTGAAAGGCTCCACCTCCTCTGTCGGCCCCAAAACTGGAGTCATAACTTTAGGGGCGTGACTAGAGTGAACCTGATCCCACCTGGTACACAGACCTGAGCCTCGCATACTCAGACTGACAGGGTTCAACACTTACAGAGCCTCACAGATGGACGGGGTTCATATGATGTCAGAGTGGCAAGATCAGTGAACACAAAGCTACTTTTGCAGTGGCACCATTTTCAGTGGTATGGAAATAACTTCATCTACCAGATCATCTGGGGTCCATAAGGAGAGGTGTTGTAGTCTAGTGCTTCAGCACACCGACTGACCTTGGGTGGATTACATATGTGTAGTGTCAAAGCCAACAGCTGTTTTTTTCCTGCTCTGACTCTCAGAATTCCTTACATATGCAGCGGACTTGCAGAAATTTCCAGGATGGACAGCCCATGCCTCAACTTTTGCTCGGGTCAGGCAAGGAGCCAAGCTATCAACTAGCCAGATGCCTCTTCAGGAAGGCCACTAACCTGATATGTCCTCCCAACCCATAGATATCGAATATGCCAGTGGTCAGGGATGACATACAATAGACATTTTAGGTTACTTGTGTTCAGTAATGACACACCTTACCACACCTGAGTCAAATACATATTTGTTTCAGATTCAAATACTTTTCTGTGCTCTATTGATTTTGTCTGATGTCATTGAGCCTGCCAATGACCAGAAGGCAGGGTTTTTACTTTTTGAAAGTATTGGTTTCAATACACCAGACAAAATCAGTAAACCGTAGAAAAGAAAAAAAAATACGTATTTGGCCCAGGTCTGCACCATACATATCTAATGTCTGTGGCAGATCCTGAGCTCAGGATTCTCTACACTCTACAAAGCTCCATCTCCCAACTGCTGAAGCCAAAACATTCCAATTTTACAGAGCTTCTGAAAATTCACTAAGTAGTGTGACCAAGTACAGTACAGCGGCGATGGATTATGTATCGTAATATAGCACTAGAAGCTGCTGTTACCAACCATAACCACCAACAGATCAGAAGTAGAGAGGATTAAAAGAAGATGAGTGTCCCCAAATGCATTAATTATGCTCCCAGCCCAAGCTTAGGGGCAAATGTTCTATTCTCACAGGTATCCATATGAATTAACCCTGGTACTTTCTCCTTGTGGATCCAAAGGTATATTGTTGCATTATATGGTGAGGGGATTGAGTGACAGCTTGTTGATACAAGAACTGAGAGATAGAATATTATAAAAGAAAATGATTGACAGATTAACTGAATTACAAAGAATGATTGAGGGACAACTGCCCAAACAGAATACAGGGTGCATGTCAGGTGGCAAAAGTGTGTGTTTCATGATGAACCAGCTGCCCCAGACAGACAGTGTAATAGAGATGACTAGGAGGGAACAGGAAACAGTGGAAGAAAATGGAAGATCAAACATATGGCCAGCCCTGACCTTTAACCCCCTGCCCCCACTCTCCTCTACTTCAATGGCAGAAAGATACACGCTGCCTCCTGCCAGTGGAACAGAAAGATCTGAAGGGAAGTTTTCAAGAAAACATGACAGGTTTCTCTTTTCTTTGAAACTTGGCCTGGCCTTTCTTTCCTTCATTGAAAAGTTCCTGTGTTTCTCAGTCAGGCGTGCTTGCTCTGCTGTTTGCTTAAATGTAAAAACAATTAAACTCCACATCAAAAACATCATTCCTGAGCTTCCTGTTCCTCTCACATTGTAGACTGCAAAAGAATATCAAAAACTCCATCGTTCACTACCTCACCATAGTAATGACCACAGCCTTCATCACCTCATCATAGCAGTGACCCTGACCTTTCCTACCTCACCCTAGCAGCAACTCTGGCCCTCACCACTTCACCACAGGAAAGCTGGAGCTCAGACTGAGCGGCTCACATAGATAAAAGGCTTTGCTTTAGATTGCACTCCCTCCCACTGTGCACCTTAGGGGTGCGTAATTACAAACAACACGGAACATAAACACACACAAAAAAATCATTATGTGAAATAATTCCTGACCTTCAGCTGCCAAATCCGCTGAGCAGTACAACAGAATGCTTGGCCTTATTGGAAAGTTTTCTCTTTCTCACACTCTCTCCCTCAAATGCGCACTCTCTCACACACACATACGCACACATGCTTCCTGCAGTCACAGGGTGAGAGCCAGGACACTGGGGGACAGGAAAAGGCAAAGAAAAGTCCGGAACATCACTGATGCAGAGAGGGCTACATGGTACAAAAGGTGACGCTCAGATGTAATGCAAAGCATTTGGTCAAGGACACAGTCATGCTCAGCTGACTTCCCAAAAAAAATGACAAACAGGTCTAATAAAGTGCATCAAGAATGACTTTCGCTCTGACGGTATTCCGGTTTAAAACACGTGCCTTTATTTGTACTGGTTGTAAAATATTATACAGACGACATGTCTGATGGGAAGGGGACACACACATGCAGTTTACTTGTTGCGCTATCTAAATTAAATGAGAGAACCACCAAAAGAAACATTTTTTTACAAAAAAAGGAGTGGACAGGCAGCCTTGCTTGTTTTTTTTTTTGTTTGTTTTTTTTCATTATTCTGATAAGGGGAAAGCAGTAAGGGTAACAGACAGAGAAGGGACCGCAGCACAGATTGGACATGCAGCCATACAGGTCATTCAAATATGGCCTAAGGGTCAGCTGCCCTATGGACCATGCCACATGTCTCATAACCACAAAACATACTTAAGCAAAAAATGTTTTGTCTTATGCAAATATGAAAAAATATAATCACAGCTGGAAAATGACACACGCAGAGACATGGACACACAGTGGACTGTGAAGTGACGCTAAAAACAGCAGTCTCACAGAATGCACTTTCTACACTCAGACTTTCTGTACTGTACCAATGCCACCTGCTTGCTGGTTTGTTTGCACATTTTACAACCTTATTGATGCATACGCCCTCTAAATGAGCTGCATATGCATTATTGGGAGGGAAAAATATGATATTCCACATTTTCATTTTTTGCCCTAACTCATGACACATGACTCTTGAAGCTCAGAGACCTTGAGTGACAGAGTCGAAATTAAGCATTTGCTTCCTATAAATAACTTGTGTCTTCTCAGGTCAGGACTGTAATGAAATCTGTGCAGAAGAAGGTCACGTGGAAAAGGATGTTACTGTACGGTTAACTAGTGTAGGACATCAAGGTGCTTAAGGACATCAACCTTTAACCCAGTTTCCAAATATGGAGAGACCTCCTGTAGGTGAAGAAGAAGCAGCTGCAGCAAGTTTCCCTCTGACCCCACCATCCCCGCCCTGCAATTCATCCTAACAAGACAGAGAACCAATCAGGAGGCAATGCTTGCTGAATTGAACCAATCCTGGAGCCAAAACACAATATTAACTGGAGCGCTTCCTGGAAGAAAACCATTTGGCCATGTTCCTGCCTATGTTTATCCTAAACAGTGCACAATTTTTGAGATGTGTTTGCTCCTGTTTTGGTGAGTGTGCCAGGCTTTTATCAAGCAGTAGCAAATGATGCTTTTAAGAATCAATTTCTCACTGCACACCAAGGGTGCACAATAAGGGCCGATATGTTTCAGGACTTTGTGCTCTCCTGCTCTGAATGATTTAGCTCAATCATATCTTGATCTGACATCTGTAGAAGCATGAGTTACAGCCACAGACTGCAAATGTGTCCTCAAAATTTTAATGTGCTCAAGTACATGAGTGTATTAGCATATAATAGAGCTGTCAGAAAAAAACTATACGGTAACTGGTCGGGAACAAAAACCAGCATACAGATGCAGCCCCAACACTTATTGTTGTATTATTATGACACATTAGTTCAAAGACGTTAGTCCTGCACCCTTTGCACTGTAACTGTAGGAACATAGGGTCATCCGGGGTTGTCCACAGCTAAACAGACATCATCATTTACATCAAGCTTCTCGGCACTAAAGAGTTTCACGTCCAACAACAACTGTTTATCCATGTTTTTAACCTCCATCGCACCAAAAAGCAGTGACTCAGTGCGCAAAAGCCTCATTGGGCGTGGTCTCAAAAGGGGTGTGGCATTCACACTGGCCATTGTCTTTAGGAGCATAGTCAAATGGCCAAGCTTTGCCATCAACCTGGGAGATTCCCAGCTATTTCAAAGTCCATGCAGCTATTGTGTCACTGAAATAACACAGGCCTAATACTTAGGTACACTGAATATTACACCAGACACTGAACCTTAACCTCATGTTCCAATGAGAAACTATCCATAAGGGTGTGGCGCTGCCTTTCACCTGTCAGGAGAGCAGTGGGTGAGGAAAGGTGTGACGCTGCTGCAGAACATGCCCTGCAAAGAGATAAGCCAACCTGTGTAACACAGACTGACAACCCAGTGACTCTCACAACCACCACATCCCTCCAAACCTGGATACACTGGAGAAGGTCAGAGGGGAAAATAGGGTTCACAGATCAGCTGTAAGAAGCCAGGATGTTCAAGAAAAACACAGAGTAAATGAATGATGGAGCAACCTCGGGACAGGTCTGGATTAAGTTCTATTATATTAGCATATAAAGCTCAAAACTTTATATTGCAATATTCTGATGATCCACCACCTGTGGTGGACTACAGAATTCATTCACCAGTTTAATATTGTTGGAATCATGCTATTGTTTGTGAATGTTAGACACAGCTGAGCCTTTATGTCTCTGGATTACACTGCTCGCTGTTAAGGCAGGATGGATATTGGCCATTTTATAAGTTGCTGCTTTAGAGCAATGCAAAACCAAAATGGAGCCACAGCTCTGAACTATGACACAGACTAAGTAACACTGGGGCCTTTTCTTCGGGCCTGAAGTTACACCCACACATACAAGTTCACACACGCATACGTACACACGTACACTACACACATACTCGTTCAATAAGTGCAAGTGCATTCACACAGTCACAAAACGGAATGCTGAATAGGATTTTGTGCCACCCCCTCTGGAAGTGTGACCTTTTTCATAGCCAGGGCACAGTGTGGAGCAGCCACAACAGAAGAGGAAATGGAATGGGGGGGGGCGAGATTTCCCATAATTCATCGGAATTTAAAAAGGTCACACAGAGCACTCAACAAAACTGAAGCACACGTTGTTCTGTGTTGTGGTGAGTTGGGTTTAAAAAATGCTGATGAAAAGCTGTGCAAGTGAAACTGCACATTATTTGCTCCAGGACATGCTCCCTTGGGGGAGCAGTGTCCCTTTCCAGAGGGGCTCTGAATGGCTGTCCAGAACAATAGCAACCAAGTCAGCAGAGGAAGCTACAGGGTCAGCCACTGCACTCTGGAGGTCAAAGGACAACAGTTCCTACATTCTGCTCAGGAAATAGCAAAGATGGTGCAGGATATGGCAGGATGGTCATGTTGTAATTCAAGTCAATGGAGAATGCTGCCTGCATCTCCACTAACTTGCATGACAGATCATAAGAGCTATGGCAAAAGCATATCTATTTGTTAACTGTGTATCAAAGTCTGTCTGCATGATCACATTTACAATAACTTCCCAAACAAATAATTCATAAACCTACTCGATAAAGATAAATGAAGAAACATGTAGTATGGCACATCATATAATTGAAATTTCTCTAAATGTATTGTCATGTTTGCATTATATTTTTTAACCACCTAGGAATTACTTATATATATATTTTAAATATTACTTATTTATTCTGTACAAAAATAGCACATTTGTGAAAAGGTTTGAAAACATCCACAAGAGGTAGCATTTTGTTTTGAATTCACACTCACAATAATGGAGATCTTTCAGACAGAAAATCACCTTGCCGGCGCTTTGGCACTGGCTCAACCTCTGGAATTATTCAACTGCGGCAGGAACCACCCAACCCTGCTTGCTTCTGCCACCCTGTGGTACATTGGTGCACCACATCACCAAAGCACACTCAACCTGTGCTGGTGACAGTGCTCAGATAGTGTGAGCCACAACAGGGGAGAGAACTTGACCCACAACTTCCTAGTACTGCATAAATCTGCACACAGTTGCTGAAGATAGGACTGGCTACCACAACAGGCTTAGTCAATGGGAAAAGATCATATGTCATTATTCATGTGATAACAGCAGAATCTTGCCAAAAATATACAATATTCTTAATACTGAGTGCTGCAGAGTTGAATACACATCATCAAACATATCCTGCTCTGCTCAGTCCTGAAATGTAGAATTTGTAACTGCAGCATAACATGGCATGTTATGCATTAAATGTAAAGATCCATTTCACCCATTGTGCCTCCACAACACTGTGGCAGTGAACTCACCCCACCTGGTTTCCTGGGTCTGAACAGGTTGTCAAATTTAAGGTGAAAACAAAAACAAAAAGCTCTCTCTCTAACCTTTGAACTTCTTCCTAATTGATTTGTCAGTATCAACCACTAGATACAAGATGTGCTGTGCCAGTCGCTGAACTCCAGAGGGCACTAGAGTGGGCGCATGATGGCTCACCTGTGGAATCAGTGCTCTTCTGAACTCTCCTCAGCTGAGCAAGCACCTCGTTTGCACACATTTTTCACCTCAACCATCTTCACTTGGTACTTGTGGGCCAGATCACCATCCTAGTCGTAGAAGAGCAAGTCATGTTATTTCAAAACACAACAGACAACAGCAACAGGAAAACATCAGGAACAGACAAAACAGCAATTGAGAAGCAATAAAGGATGTGTATGTCAAGATGTCAGAATGTTTAACACATTAGTTTAAATCAACTGTCAGTTTTCAATTAAATAAGCCAATGAGCTTTGACCATTTAAAATTCAGGTAGGCAATGAAAGGGCTGCCTCCAGGGTGGTGTATTGTATACTAACCATCGGTGCAGTGATGTGCAATAGCAGTCTAAAACAAATGGCCAGGACTTAAAAATATCAGCACTGAAGAGGAAAGACCATCACCCAGGGAGAGGGATTTGGTCAGCATGCTAATGACTATTAAATGCATCATTGAATATACAGTATTTACCAGTACCACCAATATGGCCCGGAATCTTGGATATGTTGTTAGTGACAAATGTAAATTCGAAAGATATGACCTGACCATGTAGTGAATGTACTGTCTGTCTGAACCACGCACATCATGATAAGGAGAGCTAACAAGCCTAAAGTAGATAACAGTTTAATAACTGTGGCATTTTTGAGGAGATGTGGCTTAACCAATCATCTTATCCATGAGTGCAGCATTGCATTGTAAATCCCTTAATATCATCTGAATATTGGCTTCAGCGACGGCACTTGTTTAATTAGTATTTGAACTGTCAGCAAGGTGACTGACAAGGTATGGCAGCTGGAAAGACACCATAAATGAAATGGGGAGAGTGGTATGAAGAATATGACATTAACTAGCTAATTCATTTTCTTTCAACCTACACTGCATAAAAACTTTTAAAAAACATACATAACTTACTTAAGACAATTTATTGGTGGTATGATCCATTTAAATTTAAATCTTTAATTCAGAATTATTTCAGTGCAATAAATAGTATATAATAATATTTTTACCATCCATAAAATTAATCCAATAATTATAAATGTAACTTATTCATATGTAATGCATGGGGATTAAGAAGTTGTAATTCATAATACAATAAATAATTGCATACACCACCACAGTAACTTACACAGGACACACGATCAAGCTCAAAATAAGTTTATTTGACTTTAAGCATGTACAGCCATTGTGGTTAAGGGCTATTGACCAGGTCAGGAGATATAAGTGACCAGGAGGAGAAGACGCAGAAGTAACTGTACACAGAGCTGCAGAGCACGCATCCGATTCCCTGGCCACTGCTTTCATGATTACTCATTATTCAAACAGACTCATACATACAGAAGAGCACGCAGACAGACTCAGGAGTGTAGATGAACATACAATCTTGGCTGTACGCACAGATTTAGGCATACACAGGGTTTTTCCTGCAGTATTTTTTTTCAAGCCACCTATAGGAGAAATCGTGCAAAAAATGCAAACAAATAGAAATGGTCCGTGCATGTATTGGCACAATTTGGTGAATGTGAATTATTTATATAATAGATTAAAATAATAGACTGCATTTAAAGTTTTTTTTATTTATTTATTTTTTTTAGTTTTGATTGCTTTCAAGTTTACAATGTAGCCTAAGTTTACAATGACCGCTATATTACCCTCAGTACAGTCCGCTTAATCGCATGAAATAATGAGTGCCGACAACAGATGCATAGGCATCAGCTACAGACATGATTTTATACAAAAACCACCTACCTTTGCAAATTTGGGCGATTTTTGTGTCTTTCCAGGGAATTGTCAGTTTATTTATGAGGCATCTGTGGAACGAATGGGAAATGGTTTGGGATTTGGCAATTCTCTGCAAATACCTGAATTATGTAATTATCCAGTTGTGCAATTAAGTGGACTCTACTGTATTATCAGTAACCTACAGTGATTGAAATGAGAAGTAAAATTCAGAAAAACCTTTTCTGTTGTTAAAATGTACACCAGTGACAAAAATGGTAGTGCAAGCATTCTTTGAGTGCATGTATAAAAATAATTGAAATATATTAAGGTGCCATTTGTCTAGATTCTTTAAGATAAAAGGTTAATATTGCAAGTTTTGAGTGATTGATATGAAATGCATTTCAGGGCAATTCTGGCACTTACAAATGTGTAACCCCCAATACGTTTTTCACTTGTTCCAATTTTTCATTTTAGCTATGTGTTTCATTTTCTTATAGCTTACATCCCAATGCATTGTGGTGGTCTCTTAAAGACTCATACAGAACTTTATAATTGTATTTAAATATAGGGAGACAACACATTGAGTTGACAGTGGCAGTTAGGCTGGTCAGCTGTCGCTGTCATGCAAAATCACCACCTCAGCCCTATTTTGAGCCAGGAAAAACCATGCGTACAAATGGACATACAGACTCAGGCATACAGAGGGACAGATAGACAAAGTCATGTGTTCAGACTGACAGAGGGACAGATGGACATACAGACTCAGGTGTACCATAGTAGATACAAGATAAGAGAGGCCTCCTTGAACTGGAAGTATTTTGCTAAAGCAGAGGATTCTGCATACTATTTATAAAATTTCAATTCAAATTGAATTGATGGAATAATATACTGTACATTTGAGGAAGGACAGGAACTAAAGTCACTTATATTATTTATTGAAGACCCGAATGAGCAGCACCACTGCCTGTTGGCATGTGTCAGCAAACATCATTGCAGACAACAAAGAATGCTGAGCCTCTGTTTCACAGTTTCACTGGGCACATAAGCATTTATGTTTGTTAGCAAAGTTCAATACAGTCAGGGATATTTCTATTTATTTGCAAGGTTTTACACGGTCAGTTTTCAAGTTCCAATTACTGATACTCTTGCAGGTGTCATACAATGTTTTGTTTCCAGGTGTACATTATAAATGTAATAATTAATACACAATAATATTGTGACACAATCCACAACAAAGTTCTTTTTTAAATTGGGTTAACCTTAAATATGGAAAATCCAAAACACAGAAAAATACTAGAAGCCCAGTAACTTGTTTCTACACAAACATATCAGATTTTGGTGTGTAAATAAGACTATCCAAATTAAGAGTACAGCTGCGAGAGCCCTTGCTTCTCTTTCCCAAAGCCTGGCCAAAAATTTCAACGGCCAGTTGTATATGGTTGCTCGTTGCTGCAACCTCTGCTGCTGATTCAGGACAATGCAGACAAGCACATGCTTTCCTCTGAAGCACATGAGTCGGCCACTATTTCTTATCACACAGCTGTTCCCAAGTCAGGCTGAAAGGTTAACTTTGTTTTTTTTTTTTTAATTGGACCCATTTTCCGAATTAATTCCACCATACTGATCAGCAATGATAATAACTTTGTCACATAAACCTTTGTGGAGCTTTGGTCTCCCGAACAACTGTTCCACGCTGCTTTTCATGCAAACAAATGCATTCTAAATGTGGTTTTCCACCAAATTAAAGCTTGATTAACATATACACCTGTATTAAATAGATAACTGTGAGTGGTTATTGCTCCAGACTGTAATAATAATGTTCATTATCAATACTTTTGTGCACTGCAGAAACACTTGCTTACTTGCACTGTGGCAGGCTGTATTCATTTGCACAGGGGGGTGTGTTGGTAGAGTTGTTCACTACAGCAATTTCCTTCTCTGCTTGTCGTAGTTCTCACCGAGAACAATGTATGCTTCCGCTAAATAAAGTAGTCTGTCAGCTTAAATTCCAAATGCCTGGTAATGGACTGTTGGACAATGAATGCCCCCTTCAGGCCATTCAGTTATCATTTTGAGGGAGGGTATTTTATGGGCATTTCAAAGCTCGTTTGCATAGCCCCATTAGACTGCCTGGCAAAGCAGACTGGAGCAGTTCTCAGGAAGACTGAAGCTCTGCAAATAAAGATGTGGCAGAATTTTTATCATTACTGGTCTACATGGTGGAAAGTTTGGAAATTGGTCCAAGTAAAACAAAAACTGTTATCCCAGACAGCCTACTCTCTGAGATGTCACCAACTTTTGATACAGTACATACTGCATGTGTGAACCTTTCATAATGGCAATTATATTCATTGTAAATAAATTATAAATGATAATAATGCCTTCCCTCCCCAAAAAAGGTCATAATACGTTAATGAAACAAACATAAAAAAGGACCTAACTAAGATGCTAATGTAAGCGCATATGCAGTCTACGGCTGTTGAGCACAGCACTAAAAGTCTAGAGAAGCCTAGTGAACACTTATTAAGGCTCCTTGCCTGAATGCATATCATAATCTGAAACTCAATTTTTCAGCATTTACAAGCATTGTGCATCACTGAAATTGCACTGATTATTTTACACTGAAAAGCTCTGTCCCAGAGTCAATGCCGCAGCTCAGACACCACTCCCCAAGCTATATACTGGATTGACAGCAGAGTAGCCCCCAATGCAGCGAGAAACAGATGCACACAAAAGACCTCCAATGACAAATCCTAACCCTTCTCCGTGAAGCCCTGCCCTAGACTACATCACAGGCCAGCCCCCTGAAATGCACAGTCCACACTGAGTGCTGCCCCAGCTAACATTTCCAAAACTTTGGGGAAGATTCTGGTTAGATTTGGTTGATTTGGCAGATCCCATTTAGTTCTGAAGCAACATTACAATGAGCGTGTTTCTCAAACATTCCAAACAAGTCACAGAAAAAAGCATTCCAGGGATGTTGCACACAAATTTACTTGCAACATCCCTCAATGGTTTTTTTGTCAATGTTCCTTGTGACTGACTTTACAAACAATGTTCATGGGACATCCAGGAAACCGGAAACAAATCTACACGCTGGAAATGTTCTGAGAATCAAAAATTGTTAGCTCTGGGCACGGAAGGATTCAGGAACCAAATGCATTTTCAGATCAGTAAAAAGTAGAACCTTATGGCAACCAATACAGAATCAAATCTTTCGGACACCCTTGGATCCACTGGAAAGCACTGTTCAAGGCACTTCTGTACTTTCAGGGATGTTCACCTAAACTGCCTGTTCAACTTCGGTTAGACACATTTCCAAGCATCACAGCATTTTCTCTTTTATTCTCTAAATAGGAGCATATAACTTAATAATGTGTCTTAGGTTGAAAATATCAGTCCCAAAACTAATGTCAATATTAAATATGAGTGGAACTGTTTCACAGTGACTGCATGACAACATTATACAGTATGGCTGTAAAGCATACAGAGTATATACACACTCACACGCTAACAGCACGCACACAGGATATCTACACCCCCAGAGGATGTCTACACCCAAACTGGATATCTACACCCACACAGCATACCCACAAGCATCCACGGTATCTACACACACATGCGCACTGGGAATATACTGTACACGTTACGCATATATTCACACCTTTTATACATATGCACAGGGTTTTGAGGCATGCTGCATTCAGTTAACCCCAGCTAGGTGGTGTCTATGATCCCTATGACAGGATCTTGGAGCAATGTGGCCTGGGGCACTGGGCCCTTTATGAAGGGGCACACCACAGCCCCTGAGGTGACCCCTGAATTGATCCCACCTGGCCACAGTGCTGCATACAGGGGCACAGACATTGCCCGTCCTAGGGGGCGTGTGGGCGTCAGGCAGCCGGGCAGGACCCCCGCCTCAGGGGTGCAGCTCACGGCAGGGGGCAGGGCAGGGTCACACACAGCCAATGGTGGACAGGAGAGGGGCAGAGGGGGGCTGCCTAAATTCACCTGGAGAGGGAGAGAAAGAGCCATTCAGTATAAAGGCCAGTGCTCTGACCACTACTCAACACTGCTACCCTACTCCTCTTAAAGGCCCCCCTCCCTCACCTCGGTGGCACTAATCTCATTCCACAGCCATTGCAGTCCAGCATGGTTGGGGGTGGGGCGTCTCAGGGAAGGGGTGGACCTGTTTGAGCTGGAGGTGGAGCTATCTGGGCTGGGAGCAGGCCTTGCCAGCGTAGCCTCCAGTGTCTCTCGAGCCCAGTCATCCACCAGCTTGTGTAGGTCGTCTGCGAAGGAGCCCCTCTTGTTGTTGCTATTATTCGCTTGGGCCTGGGCAAACCCTGTGATTTGCTGATGATGAGGAGATGAAGACATTGCAGACTGCTGCTGATTGGATGCTGCTGTGGCCATTGTGCTGCTAGTGGATGACCCTACAACACGACACAATGTCACAGATTAGGGTCTAACAGGTCTCATACACACATGCACACAAAAACACGCTTCATTTTTTTCTGAGCACATGCTGTGGCATGACTGCACAGGCAGTTCTTAACAAAAGGGATAAATACCTGAACTCACCTGCAGGAAGAAGAGGGTGGAGTAGAGAAATCAGTACACCAGAAGACAAAGCAACTGAACTATGTGTTATGTGAAATGGTAATTTGCTTTATGTGGAGAAATGCTGTGCAGTTTTGTAATTTTTTATTGCACAATAACAACTCCTAAGTTCTGGAGCCTGGGCTTGAGGAGTCAAGCTAGTAGTTATGCTTTACGGCACAGTAGCTTTACAGTAGCTTTTAACAGAGAAGAGAATCAAGGCAATAGGAGCCGAGGTGCAGTGTGAAAAAGTGTTTTGTTGAGTCAAAAGACAGTAAGCGACTCAGCAGAGACATTGTGTTACACCTGGAGTCCTGGACCGTTTGGGAGCACTGACGGACCACATGCGCATATTGCAGTCTAAGGGCCAGGCCAAAACACACAGTCCTCAGGCTTGAGCACCTGTGTCTACTGTATCTCAAGACTGTTCTACATAAACATACAGCAGGAAACACACATCCAAACATGCAGCATTCGCATAGCAAAATAACTCTTCAAAAGAAGTAGCGAATGGCCAACCAGCTTCTTTAGTCAATCGCAAACATTTTAAACACAAACCGAAAAGGTGCACAGATAGACACAAGGCACCAAGGCACATCCTTACTTGCGTCCTGGAGGGCTCCAGTGTCGGCAGGTTTTTGCAGTTTCCTTTCAAATGGCAACCAGTCTAGACCCTGAAAACAAGGTGTGCAGACTCTTCAGCCCATCATTGACTTACATGTTTCACTTATGTGCTGAGAGACACCACAAACCAGTAGACACTGCAGCTTTGCAGGACTGGAGTCTGCTACCTTGTCGTATACTCTAATGCTCTCAACAGGCCGTGCTCGAGAAATAAGCGTAGCTGCATGCTGGAGGACACACATGCAGCTGGTCTGGAAGCCCCATACCAGGTAAACCCAGAGCATGCGCATGCTGGCAGAGAGGGAGAGTTAAAAGATAGTTACTGTTTCCACGATCTTTACCCACGCACAAGCGCCGCAGAGTGGACCCTATAAGGCAAGCACAGTCAGAACATTTTCAGCGCACTGAAGACCCACAGTCAGAACCCACTGTCAGCACAGTTAGGACACAGTCAAAACCCACAGTCAGATCACATTCAACACACTGAGAAAAAAAGATTATCTCAGAAGGTGGAGGTGTTTTTTTTACTCATAAATCAAACAGGACAGAACACCTAAGGCTCTGAACATTCTGGAACCATCTCACTGCCCCTCAGGTTCTAAAGACAGTTTGCTTCACTGTGAGAAGAGGAGGATGAACGTAGTCCAAACATAATTAAAACTGATCAGAGAGCCTTCAGTACTAAGAAGGGATGAAATGAAGGAGAAGAAAAAATACAAACAGATGGAGAGAGAGACGGGCCCGCCCAGGAATCGAGCCCGCGCTTTGCCGCTTGGCTTGTAGGTGACCCTCTCTGCGGCCGGCTGCTGCTGCTGCCTCCAACCTGCAGGTGGTAGCAGAGAGAGGAAGAAATGGTGTAGTGTTTTAGGTTTTACACCAGTGGGTTCAGGACTGGTCCAGACAGGGTGCAGACTCTTCTTAAAAATACTTACAGGCCAAATATTTCCCACTGTTTGTAAAATTATGAATGAATACTACATATTGTACGCTTGTGAACATAGTTTATTCCTTCATAAAACCTGGAAATTTTTTTGATGCATCTAGATAATAATTATTTTATTCTTGACAACAATCAAAGTATAAAGTTTGTATAAATAGTATGCATGGATGCATGTGTGTGTGTTTGCGTGTGTGTACCTGTGTGTATACAGAATGTGTGTGTTACCTTGGCCCTGGCTCTGGGTCCCAGTGTAGATGTTGTCAGAGGAAAGTGAGCTCTTAAGTGAGCAGGGCTGTGTTTGGACCGGTTCTGGTACCGAGGAGGGCAGAGTGGCAGTAGCATAGGGGGCGGAGCCATCTGCCACGCCCACATCTTTTAATGGTGAATCAGTCACTTTCGTAGGCTCACCTCCAGAGGAAAAACACAACATGGTTTGTGCACCTTCATAACTGCTCATCTACCCACACGTTTTCATCTCTAACCCCATTTAGACAAGCTACATTATGTGACCAAAATTATCTGGACACCCCTTGGATGGACCAAGGATGGACCGACTTCATATTAATGCCCATAATTTTGAATGAGATGTTGGGTGTCAGGTGTCCACATACTTTTGGTCATGTATTTATAGTGATCATGGTACAGCAGTCAGACTCATTGTTTTTTTAACAGTTTTTCCCCCTTATCCCCCAATTTGGAACAGCTACAACATTTGCCAGTAATTCAGGAACGTTAAATAAGCACAGGCTCTCCCCTGTAGCATGTGATGCTAATCACTGGTGGTCATGGCTGTTTCTCAGACTTACTGCTTTTAGTGGTTGCGCTCTTCAGCTGTTGGACCAAAGGGCTGAAGAGCTTTCCGGCCTTCAGTCTGTGCTTGTTTGCTTTCCGCCTGCGGCCAATGGGGGGCGCTGTGTGGGACATTCCCAGAGTGGGAGGGAAGGCCTTTCCCAGTTTGTTATACAGTGCCTCAACCTCTCTTCTGTGATAGGCCTGCAACTCTGAGATCTCCTGCAAGTGCCTGAGAATAGCAAAACACAGCATCTATGACTAACTGGCCTCTCCACTCAACATTCATTCAATGGTATAACCAAACTCTACTTGTAAGACACTGACTTAACTCAATAACCAGTCTCTTTTCCTCATAACACCCACCCAACACAATAACCTAAATCTCAAAATAATCACTCAACATTAAAATCTAACAAAAAAACATTCAATAAACACACTAAATTTATCTGAAAAACACTCACTCAACACAATAGCCAACACGCAGACAGACAGAAAACACACAAAAACCTACAAACACTGACAGACAGTCGCGGGAACTTGGGCCCCCACCCGTCCCCAAATAAATTCTTGGCTGCACCACTGCTCCCACGACCCTCCTTGAAAAAAATGTTCCCATGTGCCTATTCACAGATAAAAATACACATATAGTCTGACAGATACACATACTCTCCACCACATGCTCACGCTCACACCCACACGCGCACGCGCACACACACACACACACACACACACAGCGTACTTCTCCCTGAGTCTCTGTAACTCCTTCCTCATGTCTGTGTCCTCGAGCTCAGACTCGTTGTCGCTGCTGGCGTAGGAGTAGTA
The DNA here is from genome assembly GCF_018555375.3 of Anguilla rostrata. Lineage (NCBI taxonomy): Eukaryota > Metazoa > Chordata > Actinopteri > Anguilliformes > Anguillidae > Anguilla > Anguilla rostrata. Next base: position 20,577,746 of record NC_057945.1, read on the forward strand.
GGACTGCAGGGAGAGGTGGGCGGGTGTGGCGTCCAGCCGGCTGGGCGAATCAGAGCTCTGCACGCTGCTGCTGCGGCCAGACCGCCGCAGGAAGGCCACCGCCTTCTTCATCAGGTCCCTGCTCCTGCGCCGGGGGAGTCCGTGGGCGTGGCCAGGCGGAGCAGGTGGCACCTTTGCCGGGCTGCTCTCCTCCCCCGAGTCGGTGGAGAGGCGGCGGGGGTGCCTGGACCGGTCCAAAGGGCTGCAGGTGTACGCGCGCGGGACAGGGGGGATTCTGGGGGCTGAGGGGGGTGCGCCGAGGCAGAAGTCCTGGGTCGTGGAGAAGGTGTTCCTGCGAGTCCTCACAGTCGCTTCGTCTCTGCCGATGACCACAGAGAACCGGCCAGGGGTGGCGCTGGGGGCCTTGCTATCCCAGCCTGAGCCACCGGAGGGTGCTGGAGAGCCAGAGGCACTCCAGCTCCTCAGCTTCTGCTCCTGACTCCAACTGAGGTCCTGAGGGCCCATGATAAACTGTATAAAAAGGTACACTTTTATAACACTGCACTGCAATAACCACCCCATAACACACTCAACTCCAAAAATCCCCACTTTAAAACTGTGCCCTAGTACTCACCCATACAGCATTGCACCCCAGTAATCACCTTTTTAGCAGTGTACTCCAATCATCACCACTTTAAAATTTCAGCCCAATAATCACCCCTATTGCTAACTGCATTCCAATAATCATGTCATAAATGGCCTATACACACCAATAACACTATTTATACTACAAATACACACACTTACTGCAGCTGCTGCTTCCGGAATAATGCCACAATAAGTACCTTAAACCGGCTCCTGGCCCCAGAGCAGGAAGTAGAATGTGAAATTGTGTGACTCTTGGCTCCTCCCCTTCCTGAAGCTGTTGAAAAAAGATGACAAATCTTTTTTGTGTGACAGCATCCTTCAGGTAAACACATTTATCCCACAAACTGAAGGGAACCTGTTGATGACCCATATTCAGCAAACAATCAACATTTTAGAATGTTTGCACAGCTGGAAAATTCAGACACAAGTGCACACAGAGGATCATTCCTTAAAATAAATTAAAAAATGTCTGCACACTGCTTCTTGCAAAGCTTGAACTTACTGCCACACTTAGAAACTACTTTGATTGGCAGAAGTTTGTCACTCCTGCTTTTTCACTCTTAAGACATTCCGCCAAATCACTTTTTACATTTTTGTTAGGTTTTATGCTGAAAGAGTTTCAATGGATTCTCAAACAATCAGATAACACCCCAAAATAAATGCTCTGTTCAAACATCAAAGTCTGGGTTTTGGTGAGAATTCAACATGGAAGTCAAGTGAAATGCCTCTGTTTGTGGCATGAAATGCACAAAACATGAAGAACATACCACTGATAACAGAGTCACTGAGCGAGCTGAGACTGCCTTGTCTCTCTGGGATCTGAGGCTGAGAAAGAGTGACAGAGCAAAGAGAGGGAGAGGGAGAGGGAGAAAGATACAGAGAGAGAGAGAGAGAGGGGGGAAAGCAAGAGGGTGGGTGAAAAGGGTGTGATCAAACTCAAACATAGTTGGAGTAGGAATACAAATATAATGTTGTTATTGTTAGGAATAAGAAAACATAATTTAATTATAAATCCTTATTGCCAGGTTAATGTAAATTTCTAATTGCTTGATCTGAGAATAAAAGTTTTTGTTCATTTGTTTTGTTTGCAGACAGGCAGATTGATATTATTCAGATTACACTGTTGGACAGAGACAGTAATGACTTTACCAATTGGTCGCCTTTCCTGGAGAACCCATCCCCTGACGGGACGTGAGCCTGTCGTTCAGACCCGCCTGCTGCTCCACCCGGGCCAGGGGAGTAGACATACTCTCCGGGGGTCCCTGCAGTGCTGCCGGTCGGGTACAGGGGCACATACTCCTGGTACAGCAAATTCCGCAGTTTCTCGTCCAGCGTCTTGATGGTGCTGTCCACCAGCCCCGCCCTGGGAGGCCCCTCCCCATCTGACTCGCCCAGCCCTGCCTGATGCATGGGGGCGGGGCCAGGAGTGGAGATCTGTGACACTTGGGCAGGGCTTTGGGGTAGTGAGGACTGCTTGATCCCACCCACTGATGACTGCAGGATGGGCGTGGCGCAGGGCTGCTGCAGGACAGGCCCGGGCTGGGGGGGAGGGCCGGGGGCGGGGCTGCTGTGGGCGGGCGGGAGCAGTGGCATGGCAGTCAGGTCACCAGTCAGGTCAGAGGTCAGAGCTGGCACCAGGGGGCAGCAAGGCACCTCCTCGGCTAGCTCAGCCACCTGGACAGGTGAGACGGAACCACGGAGAGCAGTACGTGCCACGCCCTCTGACTGGGCTGGAGCCACAGGGCCATAGAATTGTGGAGCCGTAGCTGAGGGTGAGGAGGCGGAGCCTCGTGATCTGACCACACCCTCAGGCCACTGACTGGCCAGCGGATCTGAGGGAAAGAGACAGAAGGGTGAGGTGATGCTACCTGTGTAGCTGTGTTCAGGTTAGGTGATGTAACCTGTGTAGCTGAGCTCAGGTGAGGTGATGTTACCTGTGTAGCTCTGCTCAGGTGGGGTGATGTTATCTGTGTAGCTGTGTTCAGGTGGGGTGATGTTACCTGTGTTGCTGTGCTGTTTAGGTGACTCCTCCTCCTCTTCCTGGGTGGAGGTTTCAGCTACAGGGCAGATGATGAACCACCGTTTTCCAGTATGGAGCACTGTAAGGACGGAGGTAAACATGACACCCAAACCTCCACCTGTTATGTTTTCTATTTATTCTTTCACATCATTCAGTCTTTCGCTCTGTCGCATAGCGGTATGTTAGGCATGGGTGTTAGAAGCAGCAGTTAAACAGAGAGGGATGCAGTGCAGAGGTGGGTGTTACCATTCTGCTGGTAAACAGGCTGTTCCGTATCAGGCAGCAGTGTCCTCACATTCTGGAACACAGATACAGAAGAACACCAGCACATTTGGGGTCAGTTACATTCCAACTCAGGCAAGTATATGAAATGCAGCTAATTTCTTTAAAAATCACAGAACATTGTGGGTATTTTTGTATTAGTTAACTGAACTGATTCAACTGAAATTCAGCTGACTCCAACCCTGAATATCTGTTTTACCACATTTGGGAGTGCTATGTGTGCATGCATGACTGTGCGCATGTGTGTGTATTTGTGACTTTTGAGTCCCTTTTGTGTGAGTGGGCCTGTCAGTATGTGGTCTGAACATGTGCAGAAAGTAGGAAAGTGGGCATGTCATATGACTGAGTGGGCGTGTCCTGTGGTTTGGGAGCCCCACGTTTGGCTGATGGCTCCTCACCTGCTCTGCGTTTCCTTGCTCAGGGCTGGTGCCCTGATCTGAGCTCCTCCCTCCCTCCAGCTCCTCATTCAGCATGTCCTCAGCTTTATCCACTATGTCCTTCAGCTGCTCAATGAACATCTCCCTCTCCACCAGCAGGATGAAGTTATTCTCCACCTGCGACCACAGGCCAGAAAAATCAATCGCAGAGACACTGCAGGAGTATTCATTCTGCCAAAGCTGGATGAGTGTTCACTCTCAACACCACAGAAATTGAAGTGTCAATTGCTACCAACATTGCAGGAATGTTACATGCACATAAAATATTGATGCCTGATGTACTGAATCAGACTTGAGAAAGGAGAGTCTGATTCACATTTCATGACCTTTGACCTACCATGTAAGTGGCGATTTCCTCAGGAGCGTCGCCGTCCAGGTCAAACTTGAATGTCACCATTTTGTGGTTGTGAGTCTCTAGCTGGCACTGCACCATCTTGTCTCCTGTGTCACAGACCTGAAAGAGCCGGTTTCACCAGTCAGAGATATGGGATAATCACACCAGATCAGAACTCATCACATGCTTCCCCAATTTCATTAGGCTAAAATGATCAGTACAGCCTTATAATAAACCAGGCTGCTGGGGGCTTAATTTGTTAAGGCACTATTTTAGTGCATGGATGGACCCCATAGTCCGGTATTGAATCCTGACCTTACAAGCAGCCCCAAAGGGTGATTCACAGTTGAGTCTAAGTTTGCAGGGATGACAGAATCGTACAAGTGACCCCCACAGGCTGAAGAGGAATTGTTAATCTGCACATAATGTGTGAAGTACCTTCCTCCAACTCGTGCCTGTGAGAGCCCGGCTTGTGAGCCTGGCTCATAGACTGTGGTGTGAAAAGTGCAGACTGAGACCATATGTTTTTTGGAGCAGAACGCTCTACCAAATGGATAGGTGAGACAGAGGCAATGAGTGCTGATTAAAAAGAAATTATGCACTCCAGATTAGGGAGAAACATGGAAAAATGGCATCAGCAAGGACGTGGCACTTACAGTGTCAAAAATACAAAGCTGTTACGTTTAAAGAACCTGGGATCAGACTTTCACTGAACTTGTTGGTCGGACTCACATTGAGCATGCTCAGTTTGGGCTTGCTGGACTTCTCCTGGCGGGAGCGGGTGCGGGCAGACTTTCGGTGGTGTTTCCGTGGTTTCCCCTCCGCCTTCCCGCTGCCGGTCGTCCCTTCTGCGCTGTCACTCATCTCCCTGCCCGAGGCCGTGTCCGAGTTCACACTGCAACACAGAGTCGCCCCCCCCCCCCCCCCCAGAATTTCAGAATAGAACATAGGTAATGAAGGATACACTAAATAAAAGAATCAAAAACGAATACGCAATAATCCTCAGATAAGAACCCTACACAGATCATTACCTTAATCATTTCACAATTAATCTAATAAACAAGAAAAATTATGTATGCTGTACATCCATTTACTGTCTTTTTAGCAGATATTTCAGATTGTGATATGTTTGTGTGGCACCACTCAGACACAGAGCACATCTGCCACAGGTCTGATCCAGGGTCAGTACAGATATAACCTGTCACAGTCAGTGTAGATGCAACCTGCGACAGGTCTGATCCAGGGTCAGTACAGATATAACCTGTCACAGTCAGTGTAGATTCAACCTGCGACAGGTCTGATCCAGGGTCAGTACAGATATAACCTGTCACAGTCAGTGTAGATTCAACCTGCGACAGGTCTGATCCAGGGTCAGTACAGATATAACCTGTCACAGTCAGTGTAGATTCAACCTGCACAGGTCTGATCCAGGGTCAGTACAGATATAACCTGTCACAGTCAGTGTAGATTCAACCTGACACAGGTCTGATCCAGGGTCAGACAGTAGTGCATACCTGTCACAGTCAGTGTGATATTCAAGCCTGCCTGAGTCTGATCCAAAGTGTCAGCATGAACAGATATAACCTGTCACAGTCAGTGTAGATTCAACCTGCGACAGGTCTGATCCAGGGTCAGTACAGATATAACCTGTCACAGTCAGTGTAGATTCAACCTGAGACAGGTCTGATTCAGGGTCAGAGTAGGTGCATACCTGTCATAGGCGTAGTTTTGATATAATAATGGTTTTTCTGCTCTGGAGTCCTGCAATTAAAACAAAAAAGATGTCAGCATGAACACACACATTCTTAGTAGGTAATTTTCACACAATCACTGAATCTACCCCACAGACCCTCAAACTCTCCAATACACCAACACACTAAAACACCAACACCAACACTGCAACATTCTAAGTCTCCAACAAACAGATACACCAACATACCAGTAAACCTGTGTGTGCATGTGGAAGGGTGCAAGACTGCATGAGTGAGTGTATGTGTGTGTGGGTGTGTGTGTGGGTGGGTGCAAGTGTGTGTGAGTGAGTGCATGTGAATGTGCATGTGAGAGTGGGGGGGTGTAATGAGTGAATGAGTGAGTGAGTGAGTGTGTGTGTGTGTGTGTGTGTGTGCGCGTGTTTGTGTGGTCAGTACCATGATGTTTGGCTCTGCAGGTGGCAGGGATGGAATTTCCATGGTAACAAGGCTGTACTGACTCACGGGTTGGCTGACATTGGTAGAAGGCGTGGCCATCAGGGCACCAGCTGGCTGCAGGATTGGAGCTGGGTCCTGCTTTCAGAATTAAAGTACAGCTGCACTATAATGATAGCACACTGAATCTAATGATACTCTGTAATAACAGTAATAATAAGAACGAAATAGCAAGTCCAAATAAAAGACAAATTATTTAAATAACAAAAAAGCAAATAAATAAATAAATATAACTCTTTAATAACAACAGACCGTATGCTTTAACTTAATAATAAACATTGTAAACTTTACCTAAAACCTGCACATAATATTCTTATATTAATCCCGCAATTCGGAAGTAAGGCAGAATCCAGGTGAAACAGGATTGTTTACCTGGACCACTGACTGAAGAAAAGGCAGGGCTTGTTCAGGCAGAGAGGGTGGGGGTATTTCAGGGGGCGGGGTTGGATCAGGCAGAGTGTGGCCCAGGGTTGGTTGGCAGGGCAGGGCTGGCTGTGGAAAAGAAGGGGCACTGTGGGGTGGGGCTGGCTGTACTGCAGGGAACTCTGGGATACGAGCAGGCTGTGTGGTTGGGGGATCTGTGAGTGCACCCTGGTGCTGGGGCAATGTGGGCACAGCCGTGGGATGCAGAGAGGTGGAGGGCACCACACCCGTGCACTGCTGAGGCAAGGACTGCATGACGGAGGCGGGGCTGGCTGTGGGGATGGGGGTGGGCATGGCTGGGCTCACCATGCTGGTAGTGGGAAAGCTTGAGGTGGGGGGGACGAGGGTAACCGGGAAGGAAACACATTCAGCAAGGCTGCCTCCTGCTGGAATGACAGGATATGGCAGAGAGAACTGCGAAATGCCAAAGAAGAGACCAAATAAAAAAGGTTTAGAGGACACAAGAGAAATCTGCTACAGCACTGCACTGTCTATAACATAGGGCATCCCTGTAAAATGAAAGATCGTCTAGTTAGTCAGATTTATTAGTCTTTGTGGGGACAAACACTAATGAACAACACATAACAACTTAATTATTCCCTTCAATCCTCCGATGAGCCAGGGGACGTTTGGCAGATGTGGGGCTACCTGTGCAGAGGGTGGTGAGGTTGTGGAGATCTGGAACTGGGGAGAGGTTTGGACGGGCAGAACCACAGTATGAGTGGTGTGGCCTGGCTCAGTAGGTGGGACTTGGTGGAGTTGCTGCAGGTGGGGCTGTCTGTCATGGCCTGGTTGGGAGGGGCCCTCTGAGAGACAGTCCTGGAGAGGGAGGGAGAGAGAGAGAGAGAGAGAGAGAGAGAGAGCGAAGAGAGTTGGAGCAAGAAAAGGAGAGAAAAGGGAGATAGTGGGAAAGCAGGGAGAGAGAGGAGATGAGCAGGGGAGGAGAGGGATAAGTGGTGTGTGGTGCAGAGCCACAGCTATCCTGAGTTTGTGGCGGTGAGTAAAAAGTACAGGCCTGTAGTGCGCAGCACACTCACCTGCTGGGCTGCTGGAGGGGACAATGCAGCTGGAAAGGTCTGCATAGACTGTTGGCAGGGCTGTCCAGACTGCTGGAAGCTCTGTTCTGTGGGCTGGCATGGCTGAGCAGCCTGTTGGAAGCTTTGCGCAGTCTATTGGAATGAATAAAAACTATTTTTTGCTGCGGATAAAGCTATACATGTGACAAGAGTAAAATAGCCAGCCGAGTTATGTAGCACAAAGATACACATAGGCGTATATTTCGGGCGGGGCGCAGTGGATATGTCCCCATCAATATTTAGAACACGTGCATTTGTCCCCCCCATAAAAACGAAGCAGAGGACTTTTATTTCCACCATAAATTGATGCAGAAAAGGCACAAATTGGTGCAGAAAAATTCACCAGAATGCAGGAAATGAGGTGTTTAACACTCAAAATTTCCTGGGGGAGAACCCCCAAACCCCCCGCTTAATGTGTCCCCCCAAATGTTCAAACAAAACCTACGCCACTGAAGATACACACCGTCTTACAAATTGTATTCCCATATTGTAGACACAATTTCCAATGCATTAGCTTTATAGCTTTGTCTAAGCATAGATAATGTTGACAGTTTTTCAGTTTGCTTGCAGTCAACAGGACATTTCTGGTGATGAAACTCACTGGTTGATGGTAATCTCCTGGATGCAGCTGGGCTGAAGGCTGGGAATAGGCCCCCTGGAGCAGCTGGACTGAGGGCTGGACATAGGCTTCCTGGGGTTGCTGTGTTGCAGACTGGGGATAAGCACCCTGTAGCAACTGCATTGAGGGCTTGGGATAGGCCTCCTGGTGCAGGTGGTCTGAGGCCTGGAGGTGGGCCCCCTGATACAGCTGTGCTGAAGATTGGGGATAGGCCTCCTGGTGCAGGTGGTCTGAGGCCTGGGGGTGGGCCCCCTGATACAGCTGTGCTGAAGATTGGGGATAGGCCTCCTGGTGCAGGTGGTCTGAGGCCTGGGGGTGGGCCCCCTGATACAACTGTGCTGAAGATTGGGGATAGGCCTCCTGATTCAGGTGGTCTGAGGCCTGGGGGTGGCCCCCCTGATACAGCTGTGCTGAAAATTGGGGATAGGCCTCCTGGTGCAGGTGGTCTGAGGCCTGGGGGTGGGCCCCCTGATACAGCTGTGCTGAAGATTGGGGATAGGTCTCCTGATTCAGGTGGTCTGAGGCCTGGGGGTGGGCCCCCTGATACAGCTGTGCTGAAGATTGATAGGCCCCCTGGGGCAGGGAGCATGAGGGCTCTGCTGGAGGGCTACACACCTGCTGTGTAGATGAGGAGATAATGGGAAAGGGCTCCTGTTGGTATTGGTAGGGGTTGCTGTGCTGGCTGTCAGAGTATACTGCAGAGCTCAAGCCACTGTCAAAGGTTCCGTTTGCTGCAGAAAGGAAACACACCTTCACATGAAAAACAATTCTCACCTTTTAATTATCTGAATGTATGATACAACAAATGACACACACATATATACATATACAGCATACTTAGCAACTGGAGCATAACACTGGCTTTATTTCAGCATTGTTCAGCATGTCTATGTGTGTGTCTGTGTGTGAGTGTGAGTACCTGGATGACGTGTGTGTGTATGTGTGTGTGTGTGTGTGTGTGCATGTGGTATGTGTACGTGCAGGAAGAGTACATGCACATAATTCCCACACAAGGCTGCAATGTCTCACATTGGTCAGAGGTGGCGCTGCCGGGCAGGTTGATGATTGGAGCGCTGTGGTCAGACACCGGGTCCTCTGGCTCGAGCTGAGACAGCTGGCAGCTTTGGGACTTAACAGCAGGGACCTGCAGCGGAGGGGCAAGCTGCACTTTTGGGGGCTCTGGCTCTTGCACCTCATGCACCCCCTGCACCCGGTCCTGGTCTCCTTGTTCTTCTCTGTCACATGCTGGGACCCCCTTCACCCTCCTCACCCGCTTCCACTGGATCAGGGCAACCCGGTCTCGTATGGACTTCCCCACAATCTTTACGTCATTTTCCTGGAAGAGGCCTGACTCCACCTGTCAATAATTTTCATTCACAATGAGTTTAATTGGCTGAACAATTCTAAATGGTGGTAGTGGTGAGTTCTCCTGCTCACTGTAAAGCACTATGACATCATGAAAGACTCCACTTAAATGCACCCCATTATTATTCATGAGACTGAAGTGCGGGAGGCATGCTTTCATACTTTCTTAATTGCACATAAATATGTTCATGCTAATTTAAAAAAATTATTGTGAAGAGAATCATAAAATTTAATTATAGCAGGGGCGCACAACTTCAGTCCTGGATGGTCAGTGTGTACTGTTTTCTTGCGTGTTGCAGAACTTAAGTGCAAAATCTCAGTTGCAATCTAAATTTATTGCCTGAGGAGTCTACACACACGGTGCCCAAAGCCTGAATTGGCTTCTGACCGAAAAGAAAATCACAACAACCTGCAGACACTGCAAAATCTAGGACTGGAGTTGTGTACTGCTGAATTACAAGAATCTTTAAGCGATGACATCTGAACTGGATGGGAATGGAGACATTTTGAATTGGAGAAATATAAACATTCTGAACATGAACTGAATTAGTGGAACTGATCCCTGCTTATCAGGTGCAAAGACCTTAAAAAGTAACATTGTGTTTAGTTTGCAGTAAAAAAGGCAATAAAATCATATGTCACTTTCAGATCCAAATCCAGCTCTGTACCCAGACTGCTTCCCCTACCCTGACATCACAGACACACACCCTGCAGCCCTGAGAATTAGCACTGTCATCAGAAATGCACTCAGACACTCTCTCTCTCTCTGTCAATCTGGAGAAGGAGGTTACAGATTGTGAGAATTTGCTACCATCAGATTAAGCAATATGTTACAGGTCAATGGTTGAGCCTGTTAATTCGCCGTCTCCAAATGAAGCCCAAAGTACACAAGGTTGTGATTTCTTAGAAGTGACTAACTATTGATTCCTTAGAAAAGCATAAACTTGCAACCCATAAGGTTACAACCCTGACAGGTGCTGCTGCAGGTACACAACCTGGTGTCACTGACAACCACTGGAAGACAACACCACAGTAATCTGTAATTAAGTAGAGCACAATTTTATAAAACATGCAAATAAATGCAAGCAGGTGCAGCCATTCTACTCAAATAAAGATAGAGAAGGAACCTAAAACCCCAGTGTGGCTGGAATGCAGTCGATCACAGTCTTAAAGCGGCTAAATTTGGACCAACTCTGGACACAGAGATTAGGAGCCTGCCAAGAGAAGCAGTTTATGAATAAACAGGATTAAAATGAGCTTTTCTGCAGTGCTGCACCAAATTGCCTCACCATCTGCAGCAATCACATAAAGAAAGAGGGAAGAGAGGACTATGAAACCAAGGATAACTGTGAGTGTAGGTGTGTGTGCATGTGTGTGAGCAGGTGTGTATAATCATTAAGGCTGGATGTTTGTCACAAAAAATATAGGTTGAAGTCACAGAGCAGTCATGGAAAAGTTACTGAAAATCATGGAAAACAAAAAAAAAAACTTTAATTGTGTTTTAAAAACTTTAATTTTTCAGCTAATAGAACCCACATTTTTTTCCTGCCGGGTCTCAGGAGCATATTTTCATGCCCAGTGTTAAACACATGGCTAAACTGTTCTCAATGTGTTTAGTGTGATGTTGAACACTCACATGTTTATTGTGATTAAAATGGTGAATGCATTTAATACGGCAATGATCACATGCCACGTGAATGACCATTGCCATACCGGTGATGGCCAATCACATGCCAAATGGATTTAGCATGGTGTTAGCCATTCACATGGCTGACGTCTTAAGCATGGAGATGTTTATTCACATGGTGCATGTATTTCACATTGAGCAGGCCTCAGTGCTATAGACTGACCATTTCTTGAGCCACATCCTCTGGGACCTCCTTCTCCAGGTCAAAGGTAAACTCAACCGCTCCACTGTCTTTGTATTTGCCCTTCAGTTTTTTGGGGTCCTCCACCCACAGTTTCAGGGCGATTGAAGTCTTCTTTCCATCATCATCCTCTGCGAGTTCCACCCTCACCCCTGTGTCCTCTGCGAAAAAGGCATGGTCCATGAGGTCCCGTATGGAGTACCTGCCAAAACAGAGCCATCATTGCATTACATACAAAGCACTGTGCCTCACTGCAATACACTCAAATCAATATATCACTGCATTATGCAAGTACCACAGTCCAGCTAATCAGAACTGCACACTATCACACTACACATTCTTCACTCTGATTTCTCATTTCCAAACCACTGCGCATCCCTGAAAAGTATTCACACCTGGAAAAGAGTTGATTAGAGAGTACACTACAGCTAGCAACAGACGCACTAACCTCTCTTCTTTTTTGTAGCAGATACACTCTCCTATAATCTCCTTAATTTCAGGATCTGTGATCTTGTTGTAACTGGCTGGTTTCACGCCCTGGTAAAAAAGAAAAGACAACAAGTTCAGAGGAAACTCCTCATCAAATCATGGTGCACCAGTGCCTCTTCCAGTTAGGACTGAGGCTAAACATACTCTTCTGATTAGATTACAGGGAACACTGAAAGCAAATGCATTTTTGCGGTTGGTTTAGACACTGACAGTTCACATTTGGTTAAGACTGGTGTAAGGGGAACACTGATGCTGAATGTAAACATATGATTAGTTCAGAGGGAACTTTTATGGTGAATGTAAGCTTGTAATTGGTTTACACAGAACACTGATGGTTAATGTATAATTATATTAGTGTTGTGCGGTGGGAAAACATACACTGGTGACTTTGCGGTAAATCTGTGCAGCGTTCTGGCACTCAGAGTAGGGGTACTCGGAAGTGGCCATCTCCAACATGCACATTCCGAAGGCGTACACATCCACCAGCTCGTTGTAGTGCTCCTCATACATCTCTGGGGCCATGAACTCCGGAGTCCCTGAGCAGGAAATCGGAAAACAGCCAGTTACTGCAGCCCCACCCAAGAGAGTCCAGCCCAGTGGAGTTACTTAAGTTCAACCCAGTGGTCACTGAAGCCCGGACCACTCAAAGTGCTATAGCCCTGCCCACTAGCTCCTTAAACCCTGCCCACGAGAGTTCTGAAGCCACACACGACAGTCAAAGAAGCTGTTCTCTGGCATAGTCCATACTGGAGTAGGTTACACAGGGACATAAACCCAATGCACTCTCCCCTCTCTACTTTCCCAAGGAGCCCAGGGAAATATGACTCAGACAATTGGTTCAGGATCTTGACCGTATTTTGGGCATATTACATTTCAGAAAATCAATCCTGAACGACTGATAACATTGCCAAATGGGGAATCGATAACAAGTGCAGTTAAGGTGAGTCCGTGTGACCCTAAATGGCACAGACAGAGCTCTTTACCGATGACACTCTTAGCAAAGGAGGTCCTCTTCAGGGTGGCGAGCCCCAGATCCCCAATCTTGACGGAGCCAGTGGGACCCGTGATGAAGATGTTGTCACATTTGAGGTCACGGTGAATGATGGGCGGGGCTCTGGTATGCAGGAAATGCAGGCCCTTCAGGATCTGCCTGCACCAGCTGCGCAGAACTTTGGGCTTCATCACCTTAAACCGCTTCAGATATCTGCCGCAAGGAACAGCTGTTTCAGAAGCTTAATATCACATATGTTACCTGCAGGTAAGGATCAGCTGTTTCAGATATCCAATACCACCCATGGGGAGGGGGCGGGGGAGGGGGCACTCACGTTTTTAGGGTCCCCGATGTCATAAGCTCTGTGACCAGCACTATGCACTTCTTCCCTTTCAGCAGTGACTCCCAGAAGTCATAGAAGCGCACAATGTTGGGGTGCTGTAACCCTTTCAACATCTCCGCCTCCTCCTTAAACCTCTGCCTCTCTGCTTTGGACAGCTTACGATCCTGAGAGAGGGACAAAGGGAAATAAAGAGACAGAGAGAGGTGGGGGAGAGAGGGAAATGAGAGTTAGAAAGCTATCAGCACAGCAAACTGTACAATCACAATAACGTGTTTTATATTTATTTACCCACAGAACATTAAGTAGGTTATTATTTTTTCCCCCAGTCACAGTCATAATGGACAGGCATCAGGAAGATATTTATATCTGTATTATTTTTTTATTTAAGTATTTAGAAGTTCTACAAATAATTAATACTATGGATAAGTAGCACTCTCTTCCCATCTTGGGCTAAGGATCTCAAACTGAAATCCTATTAAATACACGTCATTCTAGAAGCATTCCTGTCAATGCCCAATTCTATTTTACTAGAATTCTCAGTGTACCATGTGAGTGTGGTGTGTGTATAAGTGCACATGTTTAAATGTGTATGTAACTGTGTGTGTGAGCGTGTGTGTGTGTGTGTGTGTGCATGTGTGTGTGCATGCGTGTGTGCATGCGTGTGTGCGCGTGCGTACACATGTGTAACTCTCTGGAGGTGTTTGATGCTCTCTGGAGGGGATGCATACTGCTCTGTCATGGCAATGTAATTCTCCAGTGCAGGTGCATAATGTGCTTTACCCTCAAAGCCTGGAGCTGGTGGCACTGTCTCAGGATGACTCATCGCTCTGTGAAAACTGCTGTTCAATTCTGTTCTGCGCTCTCGCAGAGCATTCATTGACCCTCCTTTCCAAAAATTCACCCTTTATCACCAATCCCACCTCCCAAAACAGCACAATTCACCCCACTCCTAAAACAGCACACTTTACCCCCTCCTAAAACAGCACACTTCACCCCCCCCCTCCTAAAACAGCACAATTCACCCCACTCCTAAAACAGCACACTTTACCCCCTCCTAAAACAGCACACTTCACCCCCCCCCTCCTAAAACAGCACAATTCATCCCCCATCCTTAAACAGCACAATTCACCCCCCCTCCTAAAACAGCACACTTCACTTCACACGTCAGGAAATCATTGATAAGGCTTTGAGTCTTGTGCAACTGTGGCAGTGTGGTGTAGTGGTCAGAGAACTGGTCTCCTGACAAGGGACTGAAATCCTGATGGGAGTCTTTTGTACTCATAAGCTTCAGTACACATCCACATGAATTAATGGATGATAATTAAACCTTTATGCTCAGTAAATTGCCCAGGAAATACATGTTTGTTAATCATATATATGTGTAATATCTCCTTATTCCAGTGTTTTCATAGGAACAGTGGCCAAAATACCTTACCATGGATATCTCCCAAAATGATAAATAAACACAATCTCTTAATTTTTAATTCCCATACCCAGTACAACTATAAACCATACACTATCTCTCCCAGCAACAGTAGATGGCAGGACACCATTCAGGGCTAAAATGAATTCTGGGGTGGTTTCAGAGTCGGAGTGGGCAGTGCTTTTGATGCGGGTGTGGTTAAACAAGCCTCTGCAGTGGGCGTCACTAAACAGGCTTCTTTAGTGGGAGGGATTAAGCAGGCCTCTAAAGCGGCAGGGGCGAGACGGACATCTGCTGTGAGCTTCTTATCTCCAGCTCTAGAGGCAGTTTTCATATAAGATGCACCTTCTGTAAGTCGCTAGGATCAAATGCCTGCCAAATGGCTAAATAGTAGGGTGTAAACTGCGGCTAGGGTGACACCGGCTTCTGTAGTTGGCATGGGTAAACTGGCTTCTATGGTGGCCAGGTTTAACTAGACCTCAGTAGTTGGCAGGGTTAGTTCATTCACTGTACATCTTATAGTGTTCTGTGAGTCAGCAGAGGCCAGATTGCGAATCTCTGGGGTTTTCTCACACCATGAACTACCCTCCACAGAGCCTGCTGTCCTCAGCTGACCCTGCCAGTATACATTGCAGCAGTCCCTGTAAGACCTTAGCAGCAGCCTCTTCCTGCTCTGCACAGACCCACAGCCTGTGAAAGTACAGCAAATATACTGGCCATTACTGTATACCAGTTCATTTTAATGGACCAATCAGGGCCAGTCATTACACAGGATAGACTGACTGAACTTGGACTGGTCTTTATACTCAAAATTTGGAGTACCAAATCACACTTTTAGGCCTGCGCCCTGCTTAAACTATTATTTTGGTTATTTTAAATAAGCACCACAAGACTCTTCTGCAGCATTAAAATATTAAGATACACTAAATGACCAAAAGTATCTGGACATTCCCAGGTCTGGGGCTGTTTGTCCTTGTGTGGGCTAGGCCTCTAGTGAAGGCATTTTTAATGCTACAACATACAATCACATTTTAGACAATTCTGTGCTTTTCCAATAGTTTGGGGAAGGCCCTTTCCTGTTTCCGCATGGCAATGCCCCCGGCACACAACAAGGTACATATAGACAGGGTTTTGTTGAGAATGGTGTGGAAGTGACTGACCTGCAGAGTGCTGAACACCTTTGGGATCAATTGGAAAGCCAACTGCAAGCCAGGCCTAATCGCCTATCAGTGCCCAACCTCACTAATTCTCTTCTGGCTGAATGGAAGCAAATCCCTGTAGCAATGCTCCAACATCTAGTATAAAGCCCTCCCAGAAGAGTGGATGTTGTTATAGCAGCAAAGGGTAGACCAACTCCATATTAATACCTATAACTTTGGATGAGACGTTGGATGTCAGGTGACCACATACTTTTGGCCATGTAGTGTATGTCATATACATTTCCATTCAAGCTCTGTCAAACCTTAAACATCCCCTATTTTACTATTTTTCGGCAATCATATATTATTCCACAAGGTCTAGCATGGTTTTTTAAGGCAAAAAAGTATCGCAGTACATTTTAAAAAATATAAATGCAGTGAGTTTCGTACGCTTCGAGCTGAACAGGCCATCTTGGGTGACCGTTGCATGTTTTTTCACATGCTCTGCATTGATTAGTTAACTGACCTGGAATAAGATGAGCGTCCCTTCCATCTCCTGGCCAGACCTTGCTCCAGAAAAGCAAACAAACAAGTATGGTGTCCATAAATCAACCATTCCACCATACTTGTTTGAGCCAGAGTTGGATACCAAATGGTAAGCTTTTTGTCTAATTGCAAACTATAATTTACCAATTGCAAACCTAGACTTAGGTAGAAAGCTATAAAGAGCACTGACCGCTTATGTCCAAGGTCTTACCATTGTAGTTGATTATAATAGTAGCACTAAAGACTATAAATATCATGACACAGCACACTGTATGTGGCCAGCTTGGCTGCGCATGTTAGAAAACTCACTGGCTCATTCATTCGTAATTATAATCTGCGGTCGTAGTTGCTAAATCACAAAAAGGTGGACGTCATCTCATATTTAAAAGAGGCTGACCAAGGGCAGGTTTATGCAAAGACATAGTTAAAAATGATTGGCTGTTTTCACAGGAGCACAGCTGCGACGTAATAATTGGAGCCAATTCTGAACATAGGGGGCAAGACCAGGATTTATTTTTAAAGCTCACTTCCTGCTCCTGATGAGACGTTGCTCTGTATTTCCAGCGCAGTTGGCTCCAGTGAAGGTCATTCAACCACCGGTTTCAGTGAAAGCCAATGGTACTAATGTGGTCAAAATATGAAGTCAATAATTTTTCCCACGAGAACATGTAGTTGCAATAGGTGTTTTTTCTTTGACCAATGTCTTCCCATATGCCAGTTTGGGTTATTGTTTCATTTGGACAATATTTAAATATTTTGTGGACCAATCAGAACACTGCCTAGTCACTGTAGGTCACTCTGGTGGGTGGTATCTCATGTGCCTAGTGGAAAACTCAGCCCAGACTTCATGACCAAGCCTCCTCCCCCCCTCCCTTCTGCATAGTCTCTGGCTCCCGTTTGTACAACATGGTGCCAAAAAAGTGCACTTTTGCAACTTCAAAAAGCTTTTTGCAAGCCCATGAAAAGTCAATGGGTGACATCACAGTGATGATGTACATACTTTTTTAAAGTCTGTGTTCTGAATGTTCTGTTTAACCTGGTGATTTTTATTCTTATACATCATCAAAAAATATGAAGTAGAACCGATTTCTATTTTACCAGCACATATGCATCACGCCACACTGCAAAATCGATGCCAAAATTAGGTAAACTCTGACGTAAAATATGAGACCTTTAAGAAAGGTAGCAGCTCCACTACACTATGTCCATAAGTTAGGGACAACATATGGTGCAGCACATAAGAAGGCCTACTCTCAGCCCATATGCGAACCCTCCTGTGTGGACAGGGGCTTGATTCATCAGCATGGCACTTTCTATACCATCTGTAACCCTCTCTGTCTGAATAAAGTGAAAAAAATAAGTAAGGAGGCCAACTGACTGTTCAGGGAGTAACCCCACTCCTTGCATTCCTGTCTTGGAATGAGTTAAAACTCTGATACTCCTCTCTTTGCTCATCGTTCATGAAGGCAAAAACAAACAAACAAATAAACAAAAAAACACGTCAGCAAGCCAGTGTGATATGCTGCTCATGTTTTTGTTATGAACGACCAAGCTCCTTTTAACAAAATCAGACTAACAATGAAGGCAAAACTAAATGAATAAAATTTCTGCAATGTGACATCAACCTTGTCTATTATTTTAATGCTTTCCACTTTTTGGAAAGCATTAAAACAACAGAAAAGGTTGATGGACTTGCTATGTCACAAGAATACAACTGCCATGTAGATAAACCCAGAATCAACAGATTGTGGAATATCTTTTGACACACCACTAACTTTGTTTTATAATTCCGACAATGTAACCAAACAGTTTGAAACCATCTAATTTTTGCATGAGAGAATGCTTAAGTGTCTTCTTTTTATGCACCAAAATTATGGAACGCAAAAAATTATTGAATGCAAATAATTAAAAAGCGTCATCTGTCGCTAATTGTAATTCTCAGCTAAACATTCACTTGTCTAAAAGACGGCTTGTATGTAACTGTTGTTGATCTTACCATCATTTTCTGATGTTATTGTAACTATTCCTGAATAAATACATACAACCACACAGACAGTAACATATCACAACGACCTGAGACCATTTTTGTAGGCTACTCTTACAAGGGCTCCAGCGTCTGAGCTATCATTAGTCTCTAGAATTTGTCATACTAATGGAAAACCATACAGAGGTCAAGGCAAGAATAGTGATCTTGCAGCGTTTTTGTGCTTTAGTTAGACAACTTCTACAAGCCACGTGCCTATTTTTTCACTATACATGAAAGGCTATTTGTCATCTTTACAGGGCCGAAAAAACAGTGTGTAAGTGAAAATGTTCAATGTCAACTGACACACACAAGTATTTCTACCCAAACCTATTGTATTAGGCCCAAACTTACAATGTCCATATGTAGGCTATAGTGGTAATTTATTTTTAATAAAATATAAGCGTAGATTTACAGTAGGCGATGTATGTTAGTTATATTATAAGTTGCCTCAGTTTTGTGTATATTATTATTTCATTTTCAAATAAAAATCAATTACCTGAAGTTCACACCAGGCAACCTCGACCCAAGTGTCGGTGTCCAGACCTTTGTAGACCGTTTTGAAGGAGCCTCTTCCGAGCTCAATGTCAAACTTAAGAAATCTACCACCCGGGGACGTAGAGACCGCTTTCATCTCGGCTTCCTCTTCATTCTCGTCACTCTGCGCTTTTCCATTGCTCTGCACATTTATCGCAGAGTTATCCCCGGGTTTCTGCTCCGTGTCATCTTTCTCCTTACCCACGTCTGGACTGGGGCTTTCTAAAGCGCTGCCCGTTTGGGCAAGACTATCGGTGCCGGACCCCTCGGGTACCAGAAAGCCTACGCAAGCTCCCGTTCTCCCGTGTGTCGCTTCTGGGAGGTTTATATTCCGGACATTGGAGTGGCTCTCGCATTCCGTTGCCTCAAACGTTTGCTCCTCAGAATCAGCAAACCACAAAGTTCTCCTGATGAACCTTGGACGGACCTGTGACTTCTTACCAGATGAAGGGTACATGCTGGGGTCGCTACCTCCTCTCGGCGGTACTGCAGTGTCCATGTTGCTGATGTTAGTGTCACTGGTGGCTCCATACATGAAGGATTTAATGCTAAGTTCACATTCTGATTTTGGGGCAGATGAATACGTGTATCCCAGTGGAGGATTCGCATTGAATTCGTCCCCTGATTCCATCTTAGCGTAGTGATTAAATATTTATCATGGACGACCCCGAGACTGCTTTTAGCATGGTTTTAGGCCAGCAGTAGTGGCTGAGCGCATACAGTAGCTACCTGCAACTGAAGCCCTCGCTGACGCAGTTCGGTGTCATCGATAGCACTGTAGGCTAGCTACGGACTACGTTGACAACCAAACTAAAAAAATAAAAAATAAAATAACGATGACAAAGATGTTTTTGCCTCCACCCACGTGAAATTCCAAATTCGATGCTAATCATATGCATTGGGTGTCAACACAAATTCCAATCGTTATTATTTACAGAAATAAGCAAGTGTCATTTGGCAAGTGAAATACTGTACGCCTGAAATACAAAATAGCCTAGCACCGTCTGCAAACGCATGGTTGTAAGTTAGAAGCGTCACAGTACACTACCCTCCATACATAAAACTGTCAACGAGGGACCTTACATGTCCTTTGCAGTTACATCACAGCCTCGTAACAGTCCATATATCGTTAAATATTTAAATACAAAATGATGATGCGCGCAGACACGCACACAACTTGCCGTGTAGGCTATAGGGTATATACTTGGCTTATATTAATTACTGATCGAAATAGCTGACTTGGGTAGCCTACCTACAGCAAATCTAAAAACAGACCCAACACAAAACTGCAAAGCGAGCAAGTGTTTTAATCTATTCTCTCCGTCATCAGGCTTTGGACTCGAGCTGTCAGCCAAATGAAACGCATGTTCGACTCATACAGAGAAAACGAAAGATACGCAGTAGCTGTATACCCTCCTCGCGACCATATATTTGCGAAATTTTAAACTGAACACGTCAAAACAACTCTGCTCCAAAAGGTTTGCAAGCTCCGGAGCGCCAAGGACGGCCGTGGTTATATCGAGGCTTCGGCTGTGCGAAATTTTGCGGTGCAATGCGTTGTCACCGGTCCTGAAATAAAAATACTAAGACGGTAAGAGTAGAGCATCCTTGCAGTTCAATCATCCACATTCCATCCGGAGCGCTGTACCATTCTACGAATGAATTCCACGCCCATAGCAACCACGCGTATCCAATAAAAGCGCAAGTTTTCAGGACGCGTCTCCAACCTCTTTGTCATGTATTTGCGTTAGCCTACAACTCCCGCGATGCTGAAGTAGCGGTTTGTACGTGGAAGACCAAACAGTTCAAAAATATCTGAAATTTACTTCCTAATTGTACGTTCACAACGTGCTGTCCACTAGGCTTGATTTCAGAAGTCAATTTCACGCATTTTTCACGTAATTATTTGGCTGATCCCAAAAACAAATATAAAACTAAAATATAGCTGCAAGCAGAAATTAAGGAGACCAAGCACACGCAAATACATATGCAAATACAAAAAAACATATTGAGGCATATTCCTAACGAGGTGCTTGGTCAGCTGAGCAAGTTTCAAATGTCTACAAAGAACCTGTGGTTTTTGTAAATTTTTGTTCTGCTCCATAGCGCCACCGAGTGGTTTAATCTGGTTAATGCTTTAGGACTGCCCTAAGGAGTATCTGTGGACACAAGTTTCATCGCTTTTTGTCAAATTGTTTGGGAAAAATAATTCCTACACTCATTTATTCAGATTTTGGTTCAAGGTGGCCAGAGGAAAAGATATGTGACTTTGAAAAATGGTTCATTATCGGGGCATGGATGGCAGGAGCTTCAGTCACAAAGACTCCTCGACTTGCTAGTGTTTCAATAGGAACAGTGACAAAAGTGATATCTGCATTTAGATCTATAGGAAAGACAGCCATAAATAGGGAGGGAATTGGGGACAAAAGCTAACATTTGATGACCATGATGCTCATGCATTAGTGCAGTATGTAAGGAAAAACAGAAGAGCAAACTCTTCCTTCCCTTCCTTCCGTAGACAACTACATAGAGAGGGGTATTATAGAAGGGGGCATAAACCCCTCATTACAATGAAAAACGCACATTTTAGAGTTCAGTGGTGCAAAAACCATACACACTGTTCTGCAGAGATGTGGAAAAGTGATATGATCAGATGAGTCATCCTTCACAATATTCTCAACAAGTGGGTGAGTGCGTGTGTGGTGTACACCAAGAGAACGGTACAGGCCTGAATGCTTTACCCCTACAGTGAGGGGGTCCGGTGGCTCTGTTATCCTATGGGGGCATTTTCCGGAAAAGGTCTGGGTCCACTTGTCCCCTTAGAGGGAAGGGTCACTGCAAATCAAAACAAAGTAATTCTGAGTATTACCTTTCTCATTCTCACATGCCCTTTGACAACTGACTGGTGGATGGCATATTTTTTTCAGTTATGACTATCATTGTACATCTAATTGCAGAATGACCCAAAGACATAGCATGCAAATATTCTACTTGGAGTTTTTATTTAATTTCCTGTTACAGTGCCAACTATTAGTGAAATAGCTGACTTGGGTAGCCTACTGCTTCAAAGGCAATCATTGCATTTGTCTACCATGTTTTATGATGATCAGACAAAGCATTCAAGAGTTACAGCTGTTTTAGAAAAAAATTACCACATGGACATCTGCTGATTTGCATATGCCAGCCATAGTTTTTTTGATAATTATTAAATTTCACAGATTATTTCAAGCCTAATTTGATGACACTCAGTTTAACAGCCCAGGACAAGTTTGTGAAATTATATTTTGTCAAATTTCAAAATGTTGGAAAAGCAAAATGGTGGCCGATATTATTATTTGAGGCAAAGTTGTTCATCTGAAGGAGTGTAAAAATGGCCACACACATAACTTCTGATTTGCATATGGTGGCCATATAGTTTTGAAAAGAAAAAATTATTGAGGTTCAGACTCCAGAGATTCTTTCTAGCCTAATTTGGAGGCAGATATAAATCATACATATTTTTATGTATGTTATAGTAACCCTTTTTCTAAGCACTAGAAAATAGGTCAACACATAAAAAGTGCAATTATATAACCTACTAAAAAATTACGCAAAACTATTCATGACAATGATATAACTTGCAATTGTGCAGGCCTACAAATGAATGGCTAAAATAGATTAACTCAAATTAAATTTAAATTCAAGATTGATACTTTGTTATTAAATTTGACTGTAGTCAAATGAGTTGTTGAATAGTGTCATTATGGCTTCTATGCAATATTTTGAATAATTACTGCTTTGAGTGTGCTGAGTGCCTATTGGATAGTTGCATTGATTTTCATTATTCAACTTTGTGTGTTTGTGTATTCTGATTTCTCTAGTCTCAGAAGATCGGATCACATCAAACAGACTTTTTCCATGTTCTATGGACAACTTGAGTGGCACCCCTAAACCACTGTACACCAACTAACACAGCTGTGCAGCACAGCAGTATTTGGTGTGAAAATGTATATACTGGGAATGGTACAGTGCAGCAGAATACCCACTGCCCAATCTAATTTTGAATGGTTTCAATTTAAGAGGGTACTGTTGCACCCAGACAGTCACTCAAAATGTTTTGTTGGACTTTAAATCCACTTCACATTCCTTTCATTACATACATTTGGAATCACCTGTTTAGGAGGATGAAACGATAGTTTTTAGTTTTACTTCACTGAAACGGAAAGACAGCAACTAGTATCTGCATCAGCCTGCTATATTTTTTACAGTTGTCTGTACATTTTCGAAAAATAAGAAAGCAGTCACTTCACAAATGGAAACATTATGGTAAATAAAATATGTCCATTATTATATGAAAATATAGACTGCAAATGTAATTACATTTAATATTTCCGTGAAATTAATGTTCGCATTTATTTCACGTAATAAATCAACTATTAATTGTCTTGGCAGAAATCCTCAGAGCGAAATGCGATGAAATCATGAAGTTACTTTCGTTTTCAAAGTGACCATCCCTCATCGGTGCGCTGTACGCCGCTAGTCGGAAAACTCAATGTACAAATGCCCCTCGGCACAGCGAGCTCATGCCACGGCAATAGTCACTTGTAACACTTGAAATAAACTAGTGTCACTTTTGACGGATATCTATGACTCCGGAACACATGGAATTGAACGGAGATGCTGACACAAACAGAGAAGAGGTAAGACGCCCGTTGCAGTACAAACGAGCCTGGAGGCGAAACCTCATTCATCGACATCGGAGCAGCCGAGACTTAGCCCATTTGCTATCAGGCCACAGGAATTGCCTATCTTCTGTTGTTTTATAGTTATCACGAAGCATTTGGAATTAGTGTCCCTTAATATATGCCCTTTCTTCTATGGCCTAGAAGCGATATAGCCTATGCTAATTTATAGTTTCTACCCTGCTGTAGCATGAAGCGAAGGCTGTATACTATAGTTCTGCCATTCCTACCGTCCTTAAATTAAAACTTCTAACATGAACCTTGTTTTATTGTTAGGATTTGTCATTGTAGAGCAGCCGGATGGGAACACGAGTTGTCATAGTGTCAGTTATTTTTCAGTTGCGATTTTCCGTAGAGACAAAACTTGTTTTTACTGCTAGGGTACTTTTACTTCACAGACCTTGAAAACAAGTATGCTTATAATAATATACCAAATCCTTAAGTTAGGGAACAATGTCAAACATTAAATAGCCTGCGTTTTAAAGGCGGGGAAAACAGAAGCGGGCGCTCTATCGCATTTAAACTTTAGGCGTCTTAATTTTTAATGACCATTTGAGAAATCTCATTCACGCTCATTTGAAATCGGCAGAATAAACGATAGCTATATTCCAATGACTATGAAACTCGTTGTTTTATATAACTAAGTATGTGCTTATTTTAAAGGTTAAAAGCCACCTGGTGAGTCAAAGGTATGACATCATAACGCGTTGGGTTTCACCAAGGAATGACCGCCCATTGCATAATGCACCTTTGAGCTGTTGTTCTGATTACCCCGAACGAGCAAGGACCTCAAAGGCTACTTCAGTTCTCACCACTCATAGCGACAAGATTACCTGCAGTTTCCATGCTAAGCAAATTTCTATTAAATATTGGCTAATCTGGTAATAGGCTATTTCTGGGTTTTGGAGCGAGTGATTTCTGCATTTTCTACTAGCAGCGCTCCACCCGAGGGGTCGCACATGTTGTTCTTACTGTTCATTCACAGGATGACGTAACATATCACCAGTCAGGACGGTGCTGTCAAATACGATTCGTTTTAGTGGATCGATTCATTTGAGTACTTATGTCAGAATGAGCCGCGAATCGTGATCTAGTCAGTTTCTGTCTGTAATCGGAGCTCACCGGCTCCTGCAGTAACATAGACAAGGCGGTATGGTTCTTCTGAACATGAGGCCTAAAAAAAGCTAAAAAAAAAAAAAAAAACAACAACAACAACAAAAAAACAACAACTAATATTATCATCATAATATCTATAACAATTTAAAACTCAACCAAAGTATTAATAAGAATTATTTGGGGAAAGTATTAAATCTGCCATAAATGTAGCTTACAATCTATCATAAATTTGCAAACATAGAGTGGTGGTTTATAAAAACAAATTAAGTTGTATTATCATTAAGTAGAGATCAAGCTATCAACAACAGATTTCCAGAACCACAGGACTTTCACTGAAATAACAAATGAAGTGTGCTTGACATGCTTACTTACAAGTAACTCTAGGCCGGCTCATTATACCCCGTTCATATTGTTTAGCTGGAACCAAGCTAAAGGAAACTGATATGTGAACTGAAAATGTTTTGTTGGACTTTAAATCCACTTCACATTCCTTTCATTACATACATTTGGAATCACCTGTTTAGGAGGATGAAACGATAGTTTTTAGTTTTACTTCACTGAAACGGAAAGACAGCAACTAGTATCTGCATCAGCCTGCTATATTTTTTACAGTTGTCTGTACATTTTCGAAAAATAAGAAAGCAGTCACTTCACAAATGGAAACATTATGGTAAATAAAATATGTCCATTATTATATGAAAATATAGACTGCAAATGTAATTACATTTAATATTTCCGTGAAATTAATGTTCGCATTTATTTCACGTAATAAATCAATTATTAATTGTCTTGGCAGAAATCCTCAGCGCGAAATGCGATGAAATCATGAAGTTATTTTCGTTTTCAAAGTGACCATCCCTCATCGGTGCGCTGTACGCCGCTAGTCGGAAAACTCAATGTACAAATGCCCCTCAGCACAGCGAGCTCATGCCACGGCGATAGTCACTTGTAACACTTGAAATAAAGGAGTGTCACTTTTGACGGATATCTATGACTCCGGAACACATGGAATTGAACGGAGATGCTGACACAAACAGAGAAGAGGTAAGACGCCCGTTGCAGTACAAACGAGCCTGGAGGCGAAACCTCATTCATCGACATCGGAGCAGCCGAGACTTAGCCCATTTGCTATCAGGCCACAGGAATTGCCTATTTTATGTTGTTTTATAGTTATCACGAAGCATTTCGAATTAGTGTCCCTTAATATATGCCCTTTCTTCTATGGCCTAGAAGCGATATAGCCTATGCTAATTTATAGTTTCTACCCTGCTGTAGCATGAAGCGAAGGCTGTATACTATAGTTCTGCCATTCCGTCCTTAAATTAAAACTTCTAACATGAACCTTGTTTTATTGTTAGGATTTGTCATTGTAGAGCAGCCGGATGGGAACACGAGTTGTCATAGTGTCAGTTATTTTTCAGTAGCGATTTTCTGTAGAGACAAAACTTGTTTTTACTGCTAGGGTAGCCTACTTTTACTTCACAGACCTTGAAAACAAGTATGCTTATAATAATATACCAGATCCTTAAGTTAGGGAACAATGTCGAACATTAAATAGCCGCGTTTTAAAGGCGGGGAAAACAGAAGCGGCGCTCTATCGCATTTAAACTTTAGGCGTCTTAATTTTTAATGACCATTTGAGAAATCTCATTCACGCTCATTTGAAATCGGCAGAATAAACGATTAAACGATAGCTATATTCCAACGGCTATGAAACTCGTTGTTTTATATAACTAAGTATGTGCTTATTTTAAAGGGTAAAAGCCACCTGGTGAGTCGAAGGTATGAGATCATAACGCGTTGGGTTTCACCAAGGAATGACCGCCCATTGCATAATGCACCTTTGAGCTGTTGTTCTGATTACACCGAGCGAGCAAGGACCTCAAAGGCTACTTCAATTCTCACCACTCATAGCGACAAGATTACCTGCAGTTTCCATGCTAAGCAAATTTCTATGAAATATTGGCTAATCTGGTAATAGGCTATTTCTGGGTTTTGGAGCGAGTGATTTCTGCATTTTCTACTAGCAGCGCTCCACCCGAGGGGTCGCACATGTTGTTCTTACTGTTCATTCACAGGATGACGTAACATATCATCAGTCAGGACGGTGCTGTCAAATACGATTCGTTTTAGTGGATCGATTCATTTGAGTACTTATGTCAGAATGAGCCGCGAATCGTGATCTAGTCAGTTTCTGTTTGTAAAAAAAAAAAAGCTAAAAAATAAAATAAAAAAAAACAACAACAAAAAAACAACAACTAATATTATCATCATAATATCTATAACAATTACAACCAAAGTATTAATAAGAATTATTTGGGGAAAGTATTAAATCTGCCATAAATGTAGCTTACAATCTATCATAAATTTGCAAACATAGAGTGGTGGTTTATAAAAACAAATTAAGTTGTATTATCATTAAGTAGAGATCAAGCTATCAACAACAGATTTCCAGAACCTCAGGACTTTCACTGAAATAACAAATGAACTGTGCTTGACATGCTTACTTACAAGTAACTCTAGGCCGGCTCATTATACCCCGTTCATATTGTTTAGCTGGAACCAAGCTAAAGGAAACTGATATGACTGAAAACACAGTACACCGTGACACATTTTAAGTTCTTTGAGAGAGGGAACAGGAAATGAAGATCGACTTATTTCCCTATGGTGGTAGGAGATAAAGGGACTCTGGAGCTTGAGTTTGCTCTTTGTCTTAATTCTAGCAGCATGACTAAAATGTTTAAGACATGGTCAGGGTACTCATTCATTTGGTGGAGAAAGTGAGATAGGGGCTAGGTAATTTAGTGGACTGGACCTGCCTGACCTGCCTGATGTGATGTTGACACTGAGATCAGAGAGGACTGCCACACTGCAGGCAGGCAGACTGCTGTAACAGAAGTGATAGGGGTGCCATTGATTCTGATTACAGCAGTCTACATGTTAAGCCCATGGTAGGCTCATGTTTAGCACAAAGCCACTTTGGCCTTTGGCAAAACCAAAATTTAATCTGGTACCAAGGCCAAATTAGAAGACAGTTAAGATGAACTCAAATTGGACTATTGTGAAAAGTCACTAGAGAAAAGAGCATACAACTGTAAAACCGTTTATAATGAAACTGTTTACTTACACCATAAAACGAAAGTATGAAAACCTGGCAGGTGCTGGAAAGTGCTCAGATAGTTACTTCTTTGAGTAAACAGTTTTTTCTCAGTATTACTGAACACAGGTATGTAGCTAGCCAATTAAAACATTTAAAACTGATTTCACAACAGGACTTGGAAAGCTTACCTCATGGATTTCTTTATTTGGACACTCTCCTGCAGCTGTACACAGCAGACGCATAGCAGAGATTGTAACATAAAAGAGCAGAGAGATGGGGAAAGGCTGGCATCCTCTGAGTCTGGGTGATAGAAATATCATCGAAAACACCGCTGAACATTTTGACAAAATTATTTCCACAAAAGCAACTTTCTGTTCTCCTCCAGAGGGCACTGACCACAGCCATAGAGACTATAAGACAATTCACAAATGACTGTAGAGTTATTTTTAAAGGGGCATTAAGGCCGAAAAGCATGGCACTTACAGCAATGTCTGTATGACCACCATGTAATTCAAGCCCTGCCATGGCCCTCATTTTAATTGTGAGATTGTGTGTGTAGCGACCGTCTTTAGTGTGTAAACCTGACATAATCGCTGTGGAATATCTCTCAGTAGCCAAACCGCTTTCCCAGCCCAACAGCACATGTAATGAACATCGCTGTGTTGGGATAAATGTCTGTGCTGGTGTAAATCAGCACTGCACCAGTGTTACGATGTGTGTCGGTGCTGGTGTTAATGAGCACTGAGCTAGTGTTATTGTGTCCCTCGGTGCTGATGTTAATGATTACTGTGCCTGTGCTAATGTGTGTCTGTATGTTCAGGTTCCTCTGGCCAGGCGTAGGGGGCACAGGAGAGAGCCACTGAACATGAACCACTATGCCAGTAAGAAGAGTGCTGCAGAGAGCATGCTGGATGTGGCTCTGCTCATGGCCAATGCCTCCCAACTGAAGGCTGTGCTGGAGCAGGGCTCTGAATTAAACCTCTACATCCCCCTCATCATTCTCATTAGCATCTCCCTCATCCTGCAGGTCATTGTGGGGGTCCTTCTCATATTCATAGGTGAGGAAAATAGATGTACCTCACTGTCAAAATTTCTGTTATACACTTTTTCTTTCGTAGATTTTTACCCATTTTCTCCCTATTTAAAACAACCAATGTGTCTGTGTTGTCATTTCTGCAACCTCTTTTCTGGGCCTGATTGGTCCAGTTGCCAAAAGGGGGTCCCCTAGTACACAATGGGACATCCACATCCTGACTACTGAAATCCTTCTCTATGCTATGATGCTATGACCAATTATATGAAGCAGTGTATGGAAAATATTTCACTTTGAACTGAGGGTCAATAATGACTCCAGATACAAGTGATGGGAAGTCAGGAATGGTCATAGAATGCACTGAAGGAGGCTGGGAAAAGTTAAATGAAGCTTGCCACATTGTGGGAGATATTGTGCCGTGTATAATGGAATAGAATTTCATTTCATTAAGGAATGTGATTGAAAGTCTTAAGACAATGTTTTTCTTTTCTTTTTGCAGTTACACACCTTTTGAAAAATGCAAACTCATTTAAAATTCAAATTGAACAGAAATGAAATGATCAGCAAGGGGCCTAGGACAGGCTGCCTGGTGCAGGAGTGTCTGTAACCTGGGTTATTTTTAGAGCGTTGAGCCCTGTGCCTCTTCCTCTTACAGTTAAGTGGAATCTGAACGACCTGAGCAAGCAGTTCCAACTCAATGTGTTGGAGAATATCACCACTGGAATGATCTTCGTCATCGTGGTTGTAAATGTCTTCATCACAGCCTTTGGTGTACAGCAGACCCACTAAAATACCTCGCAACAGGACAGAAATGAAAAACATGCTGTCTAGCAGTCACACAGGTATATATTAAGAGTGTGTGTGTTCTGTGTATGGGTCATTATACCCATTTCCCATTTTTTCCTCATTTCACAGTTCTGTAGGTCTTGCCATGAATCCTGTTTCATCAGTGAATCAGATCATAGAATTTGCTCTTTAGTGTTGAAGGGACTTGAAAAAGTTCTTAAATGTTAAATGTCTTAAAAGTTCTAAAAATGAGGCACAACTACAACAGTGCAACTTAGCAGTGTGCCTCTAAGCTACAAATAGCAACTGAATCTGTAAAATCACAAGCACTTTTGCACTTGATCAACATGAGACCCCCTGTGTACAAGCTACGTCCCTCTTTCTGGTTACTTTTGAATGAACAGAACAGAACGTTTCAGGTGCAAAGTGACTCACAGAGCCCATGTCTGACCTAACAATCTATTGGAACACCATGTTGACATTCATTGAATATATTATTAAGACAGATGCAGCATTCTAAGCTAAGCCACGCTGTACGGGAGCAAGTTGAACATCCAACGTGAGGAAGATGATTACCTTGTTGTGTTATTACTTATGTGCATTAAACTGTTGAAAAAGTTTGGCTTAGCCGATATTAACGTATCGTAGTCTAAAACAATGTACCATGTACCCTTAATTTACCATAAAGTGTCTTAAAAAAGCATTACAAGTTTGCAAGTTCAAGTTTTGGTTGGAGTGCATGTAATTTAACTTGCACACCTGTGCAGTGAGCCTGGCTGCTCTGATATGTAATCGTCAAAGTTTCATGTGACACAGAGGACTCACAGAGCATTCCACATAGATCACATTCCTATCTGATCTGACAAGCGTAATGCAGTATTGATCATAGATTGATTAGTCTGGTCTGCAGTCTTGTTACTGACGGGGGGCAAGATGGACATTCAACCATGAGATCAGAGATGGATTTACCTTGTCTGTTTTCTTTCTTCCAAGACATGAAGAAAAACCCAAGGCTGTATTTTGTCTCATAAATATTGATGGTGGAGACCCAGAAAACCCTGCAGAGCATAACCACTATTATCATCATATTCCTACCTGAAAGCCAATGCAGATATTGGAAGTGCACGTCTTTCAGTAATGAGTCATTATTTGCGTGGAAAGATCAGGTTTCACACTGTGCTTGGGGGAGAAATACAACTTAAACTGAAAACTTGGAGCAATAGATTATTCCAGTATAAACGTATTTGAACTTGAATACACTTGTGTACGGTCATCTCATTTCCTTTTTGCTGTATCTTAAATGTGGAAATGGAAACAACTTCCATTATCTGTTCTGTCTGTTTCCTGTGTATTAAACCTTATACAGTTATGTTATACAGTAATGTTATAGACCATGCACACAAAGTTATATTTAGGATTGGTATATACCTCAATCATAACAACCACTTTTTAAAATGAGAATTGTTTTATAATAAAGTTTTTTAAAAACTTTCTTGACTTGAATTGTTGAATCACTGCCTTCTGCAATATTGAAATGGTGAGTACAAGTTGCCAGAGGGATGAACAAACAGTGCTGGGACCAATTCCATTTCAATTTTTATTCTATTGTAAAAGGGTTTGAATTTTTTATTTTTATTTTTGCCATTTTTCTCCCATTTTCTCCCCAATTTAGTCGTTATACCAATTTCCCGTGTGTATCACGGTCCTGGTCGATGCGCTATCCTGTCGGTCTGGGGAGGGTGTAGACTACCACATGCTTCCTCCGATACATGTGGAGTCGGCAGCCGCTTCTTTTCACCTGACAGCGAGGAGTTTCACTGGGAGAGCGCAACACGTGCAGAGGTTCACACTATCTCCCCCAGATCCCCTCCCTGCTGAACAGGTGCCCCGACCAACCAGTAGGAGTCGCTAATGCAACGATCAGGACTCAAACCTTCACCGGCTCTTACCTGTCAATGGCCACGGGTTCCAGCTCCATAGTTTCCGCTGGCTGGTATTCATCCTCCAAGAATCCCTGCACGCTGTTGTTGGTTTCTCCCAGGTTAAGGACATGGTCACAGTGGGGGTCTGGGAAGTGCGCTGCCAAAAAGTCATCCTGGGCAGAACAGGCTCAGATCAATTCTGGAGGATGCAACACGTCTGTCTGTGTGTGGTGTTTTGGGGGGGGGGGGGGGGGGTCACAGGCATCGTGGAAATAACTGCTGATGTTTAAATTCCAGTTGAGTAATTAATTATATCTTTAACGATTAACTGCGAGACTGATCACTGATTGGTAGCTGGTTTTATTATGATATTATGATGAAAGGCACCCAAAGGCTCAATCAGAGACACAGAAGTTGAGAAGTCCCAGCATGCTCATAGACAATCACGAGGCTAAAAACTCTGACCTGCAATCTAAACCCCTAAAGACAATCACATCAGGCTTTAAGTGGGGGATTTACCCTAATATTAGCCACTTTCCAAAGATATACACATTGTTATACACTTGCACATTACAATATGAATGCAGTTCTGACTTTTGTTAAAAAAACAAACTTATGGTGTTGTTTGGACATACATTACACTGTACCTTAAAAAGAGTGAGGTCACAGAAGTGGGCTGTGGGCTCATAAACTTTGGGAACATAGCATCAATGTGACAAATTACATTATTATATAACATCAGGATATATGCAAATTACCCATCACCAAATCTAATGTTGAAATCATCTACTATGACTTTCAGACCACAGCACACAGTGCTATATCAGATAGATAGGTACCTGCACTGACTGCACTGTATGTGCCTTATAATACAGAAATGCAGCTTTGCTAATGCTAGGGCAATATGAAAAGGATGTCAGTTCGCCTATAATACTGCCTTTTTGAAGTACTAACCTTTATAATTGTAGTGTAACCAATTCCTGTGCATTTCATAGTGTAGGGCCCAGATCACCACATTACAGACCTGAAGGTTACAGTTTGAGGCCCAGGTAATACACTGCTGTTCAATAGAAAAATATTTACATCATTTGCATAAAAAGACTAAAAAAGGCCCAAACTCAATAGGCATCTGCCAGTAACCATAACGACAGCAATAGTAATAAAAGGCAAATGGTTGTGACGGTGACAGTGACGACAGGCAGAGACAGGAACCACCCGCTCAGTGCAGGAAGAGTGAGAGACAGTGCAAACTTGAGGCTCATCCAGGAGCCAGTCTAGTGTGGAGCTAGTGAGGGTAATGTCATTACTGTGATGGTGACGTCATTGACTGTGACGGTGACATGATTAACTGTGGTGGTGACGTCTTGCGCAGTGATGCAGTGACGGCATTGTTTGTTGTGGCGATTCAT
This sequence comes from Anguilla rostrata, assembly GCF_018555375.3. Taxonomy (NCBI): domain Eukaryota; kingdom Metazoa; phylum Chordata; class Actinopteri; order Anguilliformes; family Anguillidae; genus Anguilla; species Anguilla rostrata. Next base: position 20,610,579 of record NC_057945.1, read on the forward strand.
TGTTTTTTCTTGTGAAACCTGAAGACTCCTGTGAGTGATGCCCTGAGATAACCTGAGTGGAACTGCTGCTGGAAGTGAAACCTGCACTGAGTAGGTTGAAACATAAATCCCACTCTCTTTTACAACAGAGCAGACATGGCTCCAGCCTTTCGGCCACCCTAGGTGATTTGGCAGCCCAGGGTGAGGGGGAGGGGGGGTGCAGGTTTGTGTGTCTGTGGGGTCTGTACATCCCTTCATTTGGTGCCCATCCAGGCAGATGCTGCCCTAGGCCAAGAACTGACTCTGTAATCTGATATCCTCCACCACCACAAGCGACTGCCACCTACTTACATTCAACAATAACTTTTTGAACAATTCAAAATGTTTGGCCCACTAATTTGGTTGGACGAAATTGGAGGCACTGATTGGCTGTTGCGTGCGAGTATGTTTGAGGCCAAGAAACTCCTGCTGAGAAGTGGAAGCTAACAGCGGAAGACTTGTACATTGACACAGCCCCAAAACAATATTCAACACGTACAATACACTACAAATAACAAACATATGTGTACAGTTTATACATGCATTTAAAAAGTCCCATCCAGGCCACTGCAGCTGCTGTTGGGATTTTGGTGTTCCCCCGCTGCCAGCTGCTAGCCCTGTTGGACAGCAGGTTTGCCGTGGGAACTACGGCTTCCTGTTACCATCCTCTGTGTAGGAGATAAGGAGCTCTTTGGCTTTGTGGCCTAGGCCCAGAGATGTGACCCCCAACATCTTCCTGGGGTCCCCCAGCACCTCCCTGTCTGTGGTCAGATGGGAGAGAATGACACTGTCACCAGTCAATGCATGCATGCACACACATGGTATTGTTAACAGTAAAGGGGACAGTACTCTGGTGGTACTGGATGCAGTACTGTGAGGGGTACTGAGGTAGAACTGTAGGATGGAGTGCAAGGAGTATTAGGGGCGGAATTATAGTGGTATTGCATTCTGTAACTCACCTCCACAGTAATACAGCAGTGCCAGCCCCACCGCAATGCTGAAACAGCCCAGAAAGAACCAGGGACCTGCAAGGAGTAGAGAGTGACCACTACAGACCACTACTTACCACTGAACAACACCAGTGTTGCCACTAAAGTTCACTGCTCTACAGGATATAAGCACATACTGTTGAGAGCAATCAAGTCTGATCTCAGCTGTTGAAGTGCAACTCGGATGTGTGCTTTACACAGGCAAGGACGTTCACTTACTCCTGTCATTCATCACAAATCTCTCCTTAAGGGGGGGCATGCGGGGGAATCCATTGGGTTCTGAAGAGAACACAGAAGTGCAGTCACAAGACAGGAAGCCATTTCACAAGCAGTGTGCTATGGCCAGTATACTACTGAATGATAAACAATGCTATAGATTCAGTCAAAATTAAATCTAATGTTTAAGAATAAAATAATAATAACATAATATAAATTGGTGACATCAGAACTGGTTAAAATTGTGAATATAACAGCAGTTACACCCGTTGAAGCAGTATAACTTCAGCTGAGGTGAACTGGCAGAGACTTACCGCCTCTCCGGCTGACTCGTGTGGGGAGGCTGAAGTACACCTCCTCCACGTGGAGGTGCAGCGCCCTGTAGAACTCATAACACGCCTCCTCCCCTTTCTCCTGCAAGTGCGTCAAGAGCTCGGCCAATCGGATGCAGGTGGGCACGTCCAGATTCCTGAACTAGAACCCAAACACAGATGAGTGACACGCCGTGACTGGGTCTGCCTGGATCACCCAAATTAACTGGGGCACTATGATGAGATCAGTAGTTTCTGACTGGGTCTGCCTAATTAATTCAGAGGCATTATGGGAATGATCCTAAACACAGGGCCATGTTCCAAAATGTATACTAACATCCTACCTAGAAAGCAATGCAGTACAGCAGCTTAACTCAAGTATGAGAGAGCAAGAATGCATAGCAATTCCTCATTCCTGCACAATGAGAAGGACAAAATAGCAGTAGTACTACAATCCACCAACACAGAACGCTTGGCAGGATGTACTACCAAATGCACATACAGTGTGCAAGTAGCCTATGCTTTTTGGAACACAGCTGGGGGTCAGGTCAACCCCAGCTGTGCAAACCCAGTGGTTAAGCCTTAAGTAACAGCTCTGCTGACAGAACCCCCCTGTGGATGGGTTGCTCTTACTCTGTGGGCCTCCTTATCAGTCAGGATCTGTGGGTAAATCCGGTTTAGCTGCAGGATGAGTTTGTCCACCAGTTCAGTGTCCAGCCGCTTGTCGGACCGGAGGAACCGAGAGTCCACCTGCAGCTGCTCATGGAAACTGTCTGCAGAACAAATGCACAGTACTGCTATTATGCCTAACCAGTCCCCTGCTAACACCTCTTACAGGGATTGCACACAAAAACTGTATGGGCCAACAGAAAGCATACACTAATACTGAAATAATGTCAAAAAGCCCCAGAAAGGCCCAACAATGGCCTTAATGGGAGAAGGGAGAGTGAGACAGCAGCTGAAAATTTTAACTACCAATGTGCAGCAGAATTCAAAATGTGCTGGAAAAAGGTGCTAGAACACCTACAAGGTTGTTTGAAGGTAACTTTTTAAAATGCTAGTCTTTCAATAATACATATAATTTAATGATAAAATATAATAATTTATGAACACGAAAAGAACAACTTTAACAGATGTAGCCGATTGGAGAACACAGTGGAGAAAGTGCATGCAGGAGAAGCGAAGCATACACTGTAGACACACAGTCAACATGCTGAGCCTCTTCTATGGCCCACTCCCACGTTACGGCATTATTATCAGGCAAAACAAGCCACCAGAGCAACTTCCTGAGCAAGATGCTGACTAGAGAGCCTGATTAGAGAGATGATTCATCTTGTGTACAAAGTTAGTACTCGCAAGCACATACACAGCAAACATCAGAGAAAAGGTAAATAAAACCTCAGATTCAAATCTCCATAATCTTATATTCAACCATTGAATAAATGAGTGCAATGTAATACTGGCAGTGTGGTCATGTTTTCACAGGGTCAGGTATGGGCTATACCATATGAATACTACACCTCTTCTCTTCACGTCACCACTGCTTACCCTCTGAGGCAAAACTTTTTTTGGTATGAGAAGTTGTAGTATTAAAGCAAGAATAACAATACAATTAACATGAATAAAAATAATGCATATTTGCCTAGGAAATAAACGCTTGGCATATTTTATATATATTTGTCCAGATAGGTGTAATAACTGAGGCAACCCGGGTTAAGTGTCTTTTCCGAGATTAGAGAATTACAATCCGGGATTTGCACCCGCTCATTGTATAGGCTAATCCAATTACCCAGACTGTTAAAGATGAACTCCAAGACCGGAACACTTTCACATAGGACCAGGAAAGGTAAATAGTTAACTCTGGAAAAAGTACCATGCCGCGTTGAACACGTTGAGCTCGGAACTTCAATCAGTCTATCAATTCAGATACATTCCATTTGAGACGGGCACGCCCATGCATGACTGAAATCTAGCCGGCTAGCCGATTGGCTATATGCTTAAATATGGACTGAAGTCGCCGGTTTACAATATTAACCAAACTGCCAAAAAAATGGAAAAACTATTCGTAACCTACCCAAACACGAGTTATAGCTCTTGAGCTACATATCACTGATATAGCCAAGAACATACATATATAATTCCAGCTAAATGTAAAACTTTTGTGAAAAAGTCTATACGGTTGCTAACTAGCGATAGCTAACAATGGAGGGCATACACCAACAGGTTCAGCGGGTTGCTTAAAATAGAGATTACATTACATTAAGTAAATTGGGGTTGATCATTTTACAATCTAGCATGTTAGCCGCGCACTACAATTGTAAGTAACATTAGTATTACTAGCTAACGTAAATCATATGACCAACGTGGACATTGTTCCGGCTCAGTTTTTCTATGGGTGGGTACTGTAATGTTTCCGTAGTGGTTAGCCTATTATCCGACTGATTTAACGCGCTAGATGCAAACTTAAATTTGGAAAAAGCATGTTTTCTTGCTATAATGCAATTGTGTTTCATGTAAATGTGTAACGCTGTGGTCGAAATGCATGCCAGCAGGAACATTCCTACATCAGTATATGGAAACAGGGTTCACAAACCTCCCATTGTGAAGAGTCTTTGTACTTCTCCTTCGGTGCTGCCACTCCACGCCGCCACTTCCTCACTGTCAGGTCCTCCTGTCGAGGAAACATCGGCCCAACGGCGCCGCTTGGTGGCAAATAAGATTCATAACCATCCAGCATGCCAAAAGAAACGGAAACATTTTTGAATTATAACCAATAAGCATATTTTAACCCTCCTATTATGTTCAAATTAACTAACAACTTTTATGTTTGGGGTCAATTTGACCGCAGCAATTTGACTGCAGAAAATAACTGTAACTGAAAGTGTTACCCAGGTTTCTCTCTCAGCTACTTTAGGCCTTTCTACTGACCATCTTAATAGCCCAGTAAATAAAACATGACTTTCCCCATCCTCCCCTTATACATCAAGTATTGATTTTATATGACTATTGCGAAATATGCAAATCACTGTACAATCTCATTCATTGACCTAAAATGGAAAACAAAGTATGTTTTGGTGTTTGCAGGGCTTTATGTTGGTATTAAGTGCTCATTAAAAAAGAAAAATAACATTTGGAAAGAAACACGCCTTTTATTATCAAGCATAGTAACATTTTATGTTCTGGGTCAATCTGACCCCAGGAAAAAATGTAAAAAATGTCAAACATTTCAAATGTTTAGGTTCAGAAAACACTTCAGAACAGCAATAAGTAACACATAACAGTTATTCAATAATGAAGAAACACCAATAAAAAGTAAATTAGACACCAGGATTGAGTTTTGATTAAAAAAATGAACATAACAGCTCAACTAGGTACCCGTGGGTATCAATTCTTCATTCAGACGAGATTGGTGCAAGTTTGTCACACTCCTGTCGACCCTGCCTTTTCCCTGTCATCAAAGCGTATAATACGGGAGAAAACATGTAATGCCTCCAGAGACATTGTGGCTGGAAAAATTGCCCTACCAGAGTCAGCATTCCAAAGGCTTGCTGTTGCTTCACCTTTTGACTTGTACACTCCTGCCAAAATAAGCAACCTAATATAGGATTGCTAGTGGGTCACATCCAGCTCTTTCCAATTGTCACCATACACACACCTCCCCTCTAAGTTTGTCATCTCAAGAATATCCTTTTGCATTGATGGTGTTATGAAGAGTTCAAATGCAGCCTTTATGTCTTGTACATGACTGATAGCATATCTGTTGGGGCCTGGAACCATTTTGATGACATTAGCAGCATTAAGTCTACCCTGTCTTTCAACTGGGGATCTGGGCCATAGTAGTTTTCCATTTTTGGAAGTGAACATGTCAGTTCTTGGTGTTTGAGAGGTGACAGGAAGGTTTCTTGGTGGTTGAGAGATGACAGGGGGGGGTTTCTTGGGGGTTGAGAGATGACAGGAGGGTTTCTTGGTGGTTGAGAGATGACAGGAGGGTATTTTGGTGGTTGAGAGATGACAGGACAGTTTATTAGTGGTTGAGAAACAACAGGAGGGTCAGAATGAGGTATCTCAAAAGCTTCATTCTTTTCATCAGAGGAGGATGCCACGTAATCAGGGTCCTCCTCAACATTATCCTCAGTCTCAGACATATCCTCATCTAAATCACTTTCACCCTCCAAGATCTGTGACAGTGGAAGAAAATATATGCCTCTGTCTGGTGGACATTTTCAAAATCTTTAGTCGAGGCACAAATGCAAAGAGATATGGTTTTAAGTTTTATAAGCTTAACAAAGAATACTTGGTTGTTAGAAGCTTTTAACATGGTTTTTTCTGACTGGAAAAAAAAACCAACCTCAGACTTACATTATCATGTCTCTTTAAATGAAGTTTTTGTTCATTTAATTTGTGAAATGTAATGCACATTTTTATTTTTATTTTAACACATTAAAATACTGTATAGCCTTGCCGCAAAAGTTATATTGCAATTGTCTCTAAAAGGGGACAGGAACAAAAACATATAAAAATGCATATAAACGTAGCTAGGTCTCCAATTATGATTATTATCTGGAATAATACTCATCAGTAAATATTCAGTGTTTTATCCTCAGGAGAAATGCGCTGCTCGAATACGGTCCATGCTCTACTGCTATAGGCTCATTTTTGCATACACCGCTACTTTTATGTGAACGCGCACAGAGCATGACTGACAAACCCCGTGTGCACCAAGATAATTGATAGCCACTTTCGCAATACCGGTTAAGCTCGATTGCGGTTGTTAGGTTTTGTAAACCCAGCTATGTTAAGCTTCCTTCGGCGTTTACCCCCCAGGACTGGGCTTCTATCTCAGAGGTCGTGTAGTGAATTCCCTACTCAGGCACTGCTGCTGTACCTTGAGCAAGGTACTTAAAACTGAATTGCTTCAGTAAAAATCCAGCTGTATAAATTGATTTTATCTAGAAGAATATAAGTTGCATACATTCTTCTGAATAAGAGCATCTGCTAGATAACTAAAATGAACGTGTGTGCTTGTGTTGGTTTGAATCAGTTGGTGGTTAGCATATCCAAGCAATGAATATTTTGCAATAAATATTATCCATTCATAAGAATGACCAGCAGAGGGCAGAGACATGCACTATACACTATGGAATCTGTTCCTGACGAAAGGAACACATACTGTTACTACAAAGCAGCAAACAGCAAAAAGATCAGGAAAAAATGTTATCTGAGACTTATATTGACCACCTGTCACTCACAGTACTGTTATGTTTGCCACAAAATTCTTCAGTGTAATTAAACTAATTAAGAATGGTACCCACCGCATTTGATAATTAAAAAGAGGGTTGTTTGCTCTGCCTGTTGAAATATGCAGCCGTGTGCACTCTAAGGGAGCTTGAAGCATTGATTGAGCTCTTGGGCAGCAGAAGGTGCCAGATTACTTTGTTGATTAGAAATGAGCAGTAAATATTTCACTGGTTAAAACAAGGGTTCTTGTAGGATGAAAACTGTTTTCCTGTTTTGTGAGGGTTTGCCTTGAGCCCTACCTTCACTCTGAATAGGTTTCAACATTTTGCAGTGATCTTTGAGATGTGCTTGCTTCTGTTTTGGTGTGTGAGCAGGGCTGTAACCAGCAGCAGTGAGTGACACATTTAAGAATCAATGTTTCACTGTATGCAGTTGCCGAGTCATCAGCCTTAGTAGCAGGGATCTTCGACTGGATGCTCAGTGCTGAATTGTTTCTGTTTAAGAAAGAGTTCACAGTCGCTAAGTCTTTCAATACTTGTTTTTGGATTTTTCCCCACTCTTTCCTCCCGAACTGTTCTACCTCAGGAATATTCTGAGGTGCCATTGCATGCATGTTTGAAATCTCCCCACAGATTTTCAGTAATATTCAAGTCCAGGGACTGTGGCAGTCATTCCAAAACCTTCATCTTTCTTTACTGCAAATACTTGGATGGTTGACTTTAAGGTATGCTTGGGACCATTTTATTACTAAAAGATCAATTGTTGGCCATGTTTGAGCTTTCTGGCAGGGAATACCAGGTTTTTGGGCAAAATAACTTAGTACTTTCTAGATTTCTGATTCTACTGACCAGAACAGGAGCCCCAGGACCTGTAGATGAAAAAACCGCATAACATCAGGGATTCAGACCGTATTTCACCGTAGGTGTGACATTATTTTCAACATAAGCATCATCCTTCTAGCACTAAAACCACTGCTGCTGTGTGGCCAAAAAGTTAAATTTTGGTCTCATCGGAGCATAACACCCAGTTCCATGCAAAGTAGAGCACTGGAATGTCCATTTGACCCACGTGTTATGGTCAGATGAGACGGTGAGTCTGCACAAAGCGGGTGAAAGTCAGTCTGGACAAAGCTGAAGTCTACAGACAGATCACATAAAACAACTCTCTCCCTTTGAAAAAAATTAAGCTGAAATTACTATAGTATTTATGCAGGGGATTAATTTAAAAATGTCAAATTTAAACGTTGGCATAATTTGTTCAGTCTTGCAGTCTTTCATTTGGATTAAAACTGTGACATTAAACGCTGATGATAAAGGCTTTTAATGTCATCATTTGCCCTATAAAGACAGTCTGAGAGTTTTTATATTAAACACTTAACCAACCTCCTGTCACTCATGTTCATATCGGACCATCAACAAACACTTCCACCCTTAGGTCTGCTCCCAACCCAAGCTTAACACCAAATGCTAAATGTATTTTGGGATAATTCTACATCGCTTTGGATAAAAATGTCTGCCAAATAAATGCAATGTATACAGAGTTCACAATTTTGAACTAACTGTTCATTTGAACAATCTACACATGTACTGACAAGAAAAGTATGAACAGTTTATAGCATTAGCATCTAAAAAAATGCTAAATGTGACATAGCAATTACTTTTTAGATAAAATTTAATGTACTCTCATAGCCCAAGCTGAGTTTTATTTTGAAATGCATGGACAGTGTTATGCACAGGATATAATATTATGTTGAGGCAAGATTGAAGTGCATGGGAAAATGAGTCTAGATTACATTCACTTCTCTGTTGCAGTCCCTTTCTCTTGCTGCACTTGCCATCGCTCAGTTTCTCTCAAGGTTTGCAGGTGGTTTGCAGGCTGAGATGTATTGTTGGCTTGTGTGAAGTGAGCTGCTGATGTGTTCAGTGCACCCTGCCTGGTGTATATATGATTGTGAGAAGATGTGCCTGCCTGCTGTACTCCTGGTTGAAGTGAACAGTTACCGTGGCCTCTAATGATGCATGGTGTGCAGTGAAGCTTTGCCTGATTGCTCACAGTACGACTCCCACCAAATTTGTTCCACGGGCCCCAGGAAAAGACGGGGGCAACCAAGTCCTCAGACAAGACATCCAGTTTTGTACAGATGAGAGACACTACACCTACAGCTTATCAAACTTCACACACTAACTACACACATTCACTCACTCACTCCAAACCTCAAAGACACTCACTCTCACTCCAAAGCTCACACACACAGTCACCCACTCTGTGAAGCTCACACACAATCTCAGACATCAAACTTAAGATAATCTTATAAGCATCTGATAAATGCCTAAAATATACAGCTGCATTGGTTTAGTGGCACATGCATGGAGACTGACAAGAAGGGATTTGCAATAGTACAAGCAAGAGACTACCAGTGCTGTGTAGACTAGGTGGCATGAAAGGGAGAGATTCTTTCTACACAACATCCCAAGAATCAGCCATTTCCACACATACTTTACATAGCCCTGGTACAGTCTATATTGGGTTACCCCTAGGCTAAAAATGCCTTGAGGGAACTATCCAGCATCAAGACTGAGGGAGAGTTCTTGCAGTAGTGGGGACCTGGAAGGAATTAAAAGCATTACAATTTTCGCTGGGCTGAGCTTTAGGTAATGGTCTGCCATTAAGCACAATATGTAATTCAGACAAGATGAGATATGTAATAAGACCTGTGTGTTGGATGGAGAAAAAGAGAGGAATCTATGGAATATGACAATACCCATTCTCCATAGCCAATGAGTCATTTCATGGCTAAGAATGTTAGTATGGCCACACTGCAAGTTGTTTAAGGACAGGTATTAAATTGGGCTCTGCTATGTATTGAGAGTGTTTCTGTGGGGATTGTTGTAATAATAAGAATTGTTAAAGGAACGAAATGTGAAATAAAACTCCGCAGAGCTCCAGCACGTAGCACGCGAACGCACACACAGACAGGCTAATTGCAGGCTACCAGATGTTGCCTGTAACAGGTTTTTCACGACCAGCTCGGAATGCACAAACACCACCACTATATTATATCTAGTACAATGCCATGTGTGGATTTGATAGAATAAGAAACTTACATTTTTCCCTTTCAGGCTTCTGAAAGCGTTGATAATTATGAACAGAAATAAATTAATAATTCCCTGACATGATCGACACAAACGTGATTATGAGGCTAACCCACCCAGAACCCCGCAGCACACGCCAACATCAGCAACACTGTACAAGCCAGTTGGTCAGGGGTGATGGAGGGCTCTGAGAGGTAAAGACGGGTCTCGCCCGCTCGTACTCGGGTGCCGTGATGCTCGGGGTGTCGCGCGCACCTGCTTTTATTCCAGCTGCCCCTTTAATTGTGTCAGTGCTGGCGGAGCGCGTGTCAGGGGAGGAGAATGCTGGGAATGGTGAGGGAGCAGCAGCCTGGGGGGCGAGCGGCGCGCTGATGGAGGGGAAGTAGCCTTACTAAGGTAGGAGGCATATTTATTTTCACTATGTGCTTCACCTAAACCTCGGTGATTTGAAACGTTAAAAAAATGCACTAGAATTTATTCTGATGCAGACATGGGAAGTCAGAATATGTGTTCACGCGGAAATCATCTCCGTGTCAGTGGTCATGTAGTTGTACAGGAGAAGCACGTATGAGCAAATAGAGCAGAATTGCTCCCCTTGCATCTACAAATCAATGCTGTTTCGGATTGATCTGAAAGCTCCGGGATGAAAAGAAATGTTGACGTCTAATTCCGATCAGAAAAAAGCAATTTGTTGCATTAGAACGTCATTTTGCAAATTGGATTGTAAACGATCACATTTCACTACACGGTAAGGACACTTCGTATTTCAGCAGCTACAGCGGAGAATTAAGAAACTGCCTGTCTATGTGTGGAGGCTGCTGTGGGCATCACGGATGTAAAACGTACAAAACTGCATCCTGCAGATAAAACATCGCAATACACACTTGCGCGCGCACGCACACACACACACGCCATTCTATCCATACAGTGTATGTGACCATCGGGTTGTGTTTACCATATGATAGGCTATATGGTAATTTTCAGTTGATGCTTAGCCCTTCAGTATTATATGGCATTGTAAATCAAAAGCAAACATTACTGTATTACTTCAGCGACTATGCATCAAAATAAATAGTTTTATTAAAAAATCCTAACCCCAAATATACAATAAAACGTTATCATACTAAATGTAGGCTATTGTAGCTACATGTGTCCCTGTCATACTAATTGTCTTCGGAATTGACATTTCTTTTGACTGACATATGGGTAGGCCATTCGTAAAACATAATTTTTTCTCCTCTGATCTCAGCAACCAATCATTTTTGTCTACAGGAGGGGTTTTAGACTTGGGGTTGGATGCCCTCCATACTCGATTGTTAAAACCAGACCGATGACATATAGCACCAGAACTTCAATGCGACCGCGTCGCTTGCTTTCGCGTGCGGGGGGTACATACAATTTTAACACCGATGCGTGGGCTACAGCGATGTTGAAGGTGTCTTTTAGGCTGAGACATTGAGCCGGCCATCATTGAAGTGTTAAATATATGTAGTACTGCTGCTTTTAGGCGGTAAAATGCACCTTCATTTAGAAAAAAAAGGGAATAAAAAACCATTAAGCCGTGTTGAATAAAATGTAGGCTATATGTACGGAAGGTTTTGGTGTATGTTATTGATTTACAATCTGTGATTACCGGTAATTCCTTGGTGCTCTATACAGAACGTCGTTAAAAATATAAAGCATGTAACATTAAATCGACGATGGTTCGTGTGCAATTATGAACCATCACACGACATTGGGCATTTTGGCAAAGATAATTGTAGGACACTTTAAGACGCCGCTTTAAGATATGACAGCGAAGAGTCACTGAATGTCACAAGCAGGAGATTTTGTTTTTATTACTCTATGAAAGAAATCTTTAATAAGGGAACTTCATTCTCGCAATTCTCAAATTCCTTTGCTATTTCCCACTTGCTCCATCTCATGTGGAGCTTTGCATCCACCACACGCTTTCAGAAACCCAGCTGCACGCGGCTCGTGCTGCTCGTCGGGCAGTCTTGCGCCGGAAACGAACCAGTGGCTCATGAGACCCATTGAATTAGGGGATTTTAGGGCATTGTGATGGAGGGAGATTTTCATTGTTTTGTCACATTTAGGTGAAAAAATAAATTGACGACAAATAATAATTGAAAGAAATTAGCAAATGAAATATCTTCTGTAAAAATCCAATAAGATGTTTATTGCTTTGTTCGTTCTCACATTTGCTTGTTTTATATTAAATTAATGTTGTTGTGGTTGTTTTCATGATTTAGACTGTTTGCTTGTGGTTAGGTTTTTTGTGAGGTTGCTCTGAATGTTTTGGGTAGGATGTTTTGCACATGAGTGGTTAAGTGCATTGATTCATCTTCTGCTGGGTGCTCCTCTGGCCAAAGGCCTTTATGATGCTGTTGCTGCAGGAGCCTGCAGCTGTTGACCACCAAACTCATTGCACAAACAGAGTGTGACTTGGGCTCAAAGTATCAACGTGCAGTTTAGAAACAAGCATTTTGAATGTGCCCTCCAGTCAGAGTTCTCACTGGTCCTTGGTCTAATACCCCTTTCAGGGCACCTGAGTCTAAAACCCCCGACCCCTTGCACCCAGAGCGTAGCCTCACATACGGTGGTTTGTGAGGTCATAGTCTGGTCCTGGTGGAGTTCACAGAGAAGACCAGGGGAAACTTGTGGTATTGCACATTGAGGAAGTCCCACAGCTTAACCTTCAACCAGCGTCAAAGAAATTGTCTGTGTTTCTGCTGTTCAATTTTGATACTGGAAGACAGATGAAAACTGGGCTGTTGGCAAGATGTGTGGCACATTCCATAGTGCAGCTGGCTCATAAGTCATATACGAGTCCTCGTGTTCAGTTAGGAGTTTGATCCCCTACCATAGCACTTTCTCCATCTGTTATCCTCTCTGATTTCTCCCTGTCTGATGAATAAAGCAATTAATAATAAAGGAGGACAGACTCTCATGAAAAAAAGGTTCAGACCATGGTGGCAGAGAGGATTCTAGAAATGCTGGAGTTCAGGAGCAGGTCTGTCCATCACCACAGGAGGTAATGTGACTCATGACGTAACAAAGCCTCGTGCAAAGAACTTCTGTTCTTCCTCAGGGCAGTCACTGTTACCAGGGAGACCAGGCATGTCAAAGAGTGAGACATCACAAAGGATGAGTTTTTTACAGTTAATGACAGGCACAGGGTTGTCTCCTAACAGCCCAACATGGTGCCTGTGCTTGCTGCATGAGTGAATGCATGTGATTGCACAGAGTGTGTGTGTGTGTGATTGTGTTTTGACAGAGTAAGTGTGTGAATGCGACAGAGCCCGATGTGGGGTAAGAGGTGGTACAATCCAGGCAGCAAAGACACAGGAGATACACAGACACACTGTCGCACCTCCGAGTGCAGAGAGAGTGGTCCTACTAATAGAAATCCTCCAAATACATATTCACAAATGGTAGACTGATTTAAGACCACATCTTTTTGTGCATGCAGCAGTCTGATTCAACATCACGGATGTATGAGGTTAGCTGAGGTCACGGGGCACTGGTGCTCTGAGTCGCATGAGGATAACTCAAACTCTTAATTCAAGTCAGTGGGGAAAGTGGAAGCGATGACATCACCTACTCCCACACCTGAAAAGGGGTTTTTCACTTAAACGAAACACCCGATTGATGCTTCAGTTTTACAAATTTAACAAGATTGCCTTTAATACCTAGAAAATGTTGAATCAAAGCTAAAATGCAACCTTTTGACTCTAGTGTTTTTCTAAAAATCCCTTCAACAGGAATTCAATATGTAGCCTGTGGCCCCCTGCTGGTGTAGGTTTAAACTGGAGTGCCAGCTCTAATTCCTGGCAGCCATGGTCCTGTGAGTCACCAAGAATCCCGGAGGATCCCCATTTTCATTTATTCCGGAAAAGACAGAGCGTGTCAGCGATTCGTACTGTGAAGTCACCACACAGTCACACAACCCTCTGTGTAAATTTACTGTTCACTCATATGCCGGTAGGGAGTGGAAACGGGAATAAATGAGAGACAAGTATACATGCCGCAGAGGCTCACACGTGCTTGCCACTCATCTGATAACAAAGCACATACCAAAGTCCCAGTATAGATTGGGCCATATTTAAAAGTGTCAAAGAGTGGCTGGTGGGCGATGGGTAACATGGCTGATGAAGGAGACCTCAGTTACGTTGAAAGAGGGATGATTATACATGTTTGTAGGATCATCTGTGGCCAAGACAGCCCAAATTGCTGATGGTTCGTGAGAAACTCTGTCTAAAGTGATGTCAGCATGGTGCTTTAAGGGAAAGACATCATCAGCAAAGGGCAACATTGGGCAGAAACCCATACTCCAGGATTGTAAAGTCCATTAATTTGACATCCAGTGCAAAACGGACGAACAACTGGAGATCAGCGGAATGCAAATTTCAACGTGGGGGTAGGGCAGCCAGTTTAATAACATTGGTGTCCCTGCACCTTAGCACAGTGACTTTACATGGTGGTGTTTTAAATTTTTTGGTACATGCCTAAATCTTTCGTACAAGTTAACTGACTGTTCAGTCACAAAACTCTCCTGTAAACGAACCACTCAATCCCAAATCTGATTTTTAGCCCTGTACTTTTAAAATAAAGTCTTTCTCAAGTGCATATGCATGAGCTCTGTAGCCTATGTTCTTCTGTTTCTATTAGCCTCACTTGGACAGTGAGGATGCTGGAAGGTGATGTGGTTGAGGAGTGGTAGATAGTAATGCCGTGTGGTGTTTGCTTCTAAAGTTAAAACTCAGTTGCCTGTCTCTTTCTCTCTTGTTTTGTAACCTGCCTTCTAGACTTACACTCCTGGCTGTCCATATTTCCTGGCGCTGGGATGCAGTGAGTGGGCCGTGCGTAGGGGCAGCAGGGCGGACACAAAGGTCCACAGTTCGCCACACTCCACAGCGTACTGCAAGGAGCCATGTATGGGAGCACCAGGGCAGTGGGGCACCTGGAGGGCAGCCCCGCACGCTCCCCGCGCCTGCCCAGGTCCCCCCGGCTGGGCCATCGCCGTGCCAACAGCGGGAGCGGGGGCGGGGCTGGGAAGACCCTCTCCATGGAGAACATCCAGTCGCTGAACGCTGCCTATGCCACCTCTGGGCCCATGTACCTGAGCGACCATGACGGCGTGGCCTCCACCACCTATCCCAAGGGCACCATGACGCTGGGCCGGGCCACCAGTCGGGCCATGTACGGCGGTCGCGTCACCGCCATGGGCAGCAGCCCTAACATTGCCTCCGTGGGGCTCCCCCACGCCGAGCTCCTCTCCTATGGAGACCACGGCTCCTTCTCCATGCTGCACCACCACCACCACCACCACCAGCAGGGGGTGCCGTCGGGGCTGCGGCAGCAGGCGCGGGACAGCGCCCTGCTGGACATGCAGTCGCAGATGAAGGATATGCAGCGTGAGAACGAGCTTCTTCGGCGGGAGCTGGAGCTGAAGGACAGCAAGCTGGGCTCCTCCACCAACAGCATCAAGACTTTCTGGAGCCCCGAGCTGAAGAAGGAACGCGTGATGCGGCGCGAGGAGGCCACCCGCATGTCCGTCCTCAAGGAGCAGATGAGGGTCACTCACGAGGAGAACCAGGTAGGCAGGCTGCAGGCGAGGTTTTAACCCCACCTCTCTGCTCCTCCCAGACCAATCACTGACTTCATTTACTGTCGGCTGACTGTTGGTCAGTAGTAGTATGTGTTTTTGAGAACCTCTCTAGGAAAGCAAAATATATTTTCTGTTTCAACCTTCGGGTATTCAGGAACCAGGTAATATTATGACTTGTAATTTTGAGGATTCAAATTTGGGACCGTGGAAATGTGATACCGTTAGCTATCTTAAACGGATAAATGGACAGGATGGGGAAAACGCAGTTATCAGTTTACTGTTGTAATAACAATTAATTACAATTATGAGATGAGATACACTTTATTAATCTCCAAAGGGAAATGGACTTGTCCACCGAACTCAAAGACACTAAAGACAAAGACGAAGTAAACATTAGCGATGACAGGCAGAAATGGAGTACACTGCAGACGCCTGGGAGCCACAGGCAAGCCTACTCTAATGTTTATTTTCCCTCTGTAGATACCACTGAAAAACAGCCTACTGTAAAGGTGCGATAGGGATGACTGGGATGAGAGAGAGATTTAAAGCTTGAGAGTATGAGAGTAAGAGCGTGAGTAAGACAGGCGGGCGGGTCCGAAAGCTGCTGATTCATTCACATTCGAGAGGAGAGGAAATGCAAATGACACTGCTCACATCAGGGCACACAAGCCAGTTTACTATTACACACAAAAGTGATGGTGCAGCACTGCATTTTTAATTCTAGCTTTTTCAAAAAAAATGAAAGGAATCGCTGCAAGGGGTGCATGCAGGCTTCGTTTCTCTCTTCAAACTCATATTTTGGTCCTCCGCCTCCTGGACTGCCCCATACGGACGTTTGGATGTTTTTTATTTTTAATGATCAAATTAAGTGTCTCAGCTGTGACCCAGGTCTGTCAGTGAGCTGTTCCACAGGGAAGGTCGGAGATGTGATTTTGGTAGTGAGGTTTTATCCATGTGATCCTGGAACCACATCCGCGGCTTTCCTCTCATAAACCTTCAGTACGTTACAGCAGTTACGATTTAACATATGTGTCACATGCCAGCTTGCTTTGGCTCTGTCTCAGAAGCACCATTAAGTGCTTGAGTATTCCAGCCAGATGGTGCTGGCAGCCACTCACTCTCCATTTGTTTACAGTCCACAGTGAAGTGCAGAGTCAGGCGGTTCACATGAGGAAAGACTGATTCAGTCACGATTGTCGCAATGTGGACAGGATCTTTTTTTCTTTTTGCAAGTGCTTTATTCCATTTTGTAAAAAGCCCAAAATTACTTGTGCCGTGTGTGAGGTAAGGTAGAGCTGTGCTGAATGTGAGGTATAGTTGTGCTGTATGTGGGGTACAGCAGTGCTCTGGGTAAGGTCACAGTCTAGACTACACAGAGCTCATTTGGATCTTCTCCCTGCCAGGGATGTGTAGGCGGAGTCTCTCTCTCATTGGCTGCCCCTAGATCACCCAGCTCAATGAAGCGCTGGTCACCCTCTTGTGTAGCACAGGGACTGGAGGTTCTGTCCATCCCTGGAAATTCCACACGTGCCTCATCCTAATCTTGGCCAACCCCACTCTCCCAAACACAGAGTGCACACTTAGTGTGAGAGACAGTTATAATGCACCAAACACAGAGTGCACACTTAGTGGGAGAGACAGTTATAATGCACCAAACACAGTGCACACTTAGTGTGAGAAACAGTTATAATGCACCAAACACAGTGCACACTTAGTGTGAGAAACAGTTATAATGCACCAAACACAGAGTCCACACTTAGTGGGAGAGACAGTTATAATGCACCAAACACAGAGTGCACTGTTCCCGCAGAGCCTGAAAGAGTGGGGGGGGGGGGGGGGGTGCGGGGGGTGCGGAGCAGAGCTGTCTCTATCTCCAGCACTGAGAGTCCAGAGTCTTTCCTCACTGCCACTGTTATCAGCCTCTGCAGAACACAGCCAGCCATACCTGGTTTTGGAAACTGAGCTTGCAGCTTGAATTATAAATTAGAATGGGATGGGCGACAGAGTTATACCCTTCTATAGAGAGCTATAGACCTGGAACCAGGCTGGGTTCTCTTACATCTTTCCTACTGTAGAGCTGGAACCAGGCTTGCTCATAATACCTCTTTCCCACTGTAGACCTGGCACCAGGCTGGCTCATTATACCTCTTTCCCACTGCCACTGTAGACCTGGCACCAGGCTGGCTCATTATACCTCTTTCCCACTGCCACTGTAGACCTGGAACCAGGCTGGTTCATCATACCTCTTTACCACTGTAGACATGGAACCAGGCTGATGGAAGTTGTATCCTAATTTTGTGTTATCATTGCTCTGACATTTGTTCTTAGTGTATGTGTATGTGTGTGTTCACTGTCTGTCTGTTGTAGTCAGTTGTAGTAGCCACAGTAACAGCACATCTGATTAAATCACATCATCCACAGGCGTTTCAGGCGGGCCAGCGTCAGATTGCATTCAGTGGTATGGTTTGGCTGGACACAATAGTAGTAATAATAACAACAGTAACCACAGCAATAATAATCATCATCATCGCCAGTGGCTTCATTATCATCATACTGGAAGATGTCATTCAGGAACAGTACATCTTAGAGCACTGCGCACGTACACTACATTCAACATTAAATATAATAGCACTAAGCAGTAATTTGTGAAAGAACATGCCAGCAATACGAGCACTAAGAGAGCACTGAACATTTGAAGAGTTAAATGATATTCAGTAAAAATGTGTCCTAGGCGTAGCTTTTAAACTAGAGAAAATTTCACTATCTCAGATATATTCTTACTCAAGTCATTTCAAAGCTGTGATTCATAGCTAGAGTAGCCTCTGTCACTGCAGTTGGGAGTCTTAGTGCACTGGACGGTTTAATGACCCAGGTCAGCAAAATAGAGATTTCTCTTGGGGATATGAGGCATTTTAATAGTTCAAAATTATATCAAGAAGCCAGGCCATGGAAAACCTTACTTTTCCATCATACATAGGTTGTTGCTTTGTAATCCTAAACTCTTCTGGAAGCCAGTGTATTTGAAAATGTGTGGTGTACATTTCAAACACATTGGATTTAAACAAGAAAGCAGGGCTGCGACTATTGATTCATTTTTTAATTGATCACTCCTTCGATTCCTTTTTTAAATAATTGAATAATCTTAATTGAGACATCTGGCCCTTTGAGACGAAACTGAACAGTTTATTTGGGTCTGTCTGATTCATTATTTTTCAGTGCGTTCATCAACTTTGAGTAAAATGGATGCTGATTGCTGATAAAATAGTTTGTCAGAGAAGAGAATGCATTTGGCAGCAGGTAGATTGTTCAGAAGAGAATCCATTTAGTGGCAGTGGCTGTGCTATTCTAGCTATTTCCCCAAAGTGCTTCATCGATGGATGCTGAAAGTGGATAAAGTAATGTGCAGCAGTACATATGTGTGTAAAATGTAGGTACTGTACATGGTAATATTCTATCCTGGGGGGGGAAGCTCTGGACTGCTTTGGCCCCCCAGGGAAGGGGCAGCTTCCTTGCCCCCCCCCCCCCTTTCTGGGGCAGGATGCCTGTTATGCTGCAGTCAGCTGCTACAGAGAAGACTAGCCATATGAGCTGAGACAGAAGGAAAGAGGAGAGGCAAGACAAGGAGAGGAGAGGGAAAGAGAGGGTA
Source organism: Anguilla rostrata (assembly GCF_018555375.3). Lineage (NCBI taxonomy): Eukaryota > Metazoa > Chordata > Actinopteri > Anguilliformes > Anguillidae > Anguilla > Anguilla rostrata. The sequence continues at coordinate 20,629,700 of NC_057945.1, forward strand.
GGGAGAAATGTGGGGAAAACAGGATGCTTCAGTTTGAACCATGAAAGGGAGCTTGAATAAGTCTTAACTCAGTCAGAGTCTCATTCTCTGCACATTTCAGCCTAAATTCCCTTTCTGCCTCTCCTCTCCTCTCCTGTCCTGTCCATTCCATGACTCTTTGTCTCATCTCATACTGCAAGCCATCTCTGATGCAGCTGTGTCACAGTCATGTCTGTTTAAGTCACAGTTACAGTGGGGATGAGTGTGGAGCAGTGTAAAATGGCAGCGGGGGTGAGTTTGGAGCAGTGTAAAATGGCAGCGGGGGTGAGTTTGGAGCGGTGTAAAATGGCAGTGGGGGTGAGTTTGGAGCGGTGTAAAATGGCAGTGGGAGTGAGTTCAGAGCAGTGTAAAACGGCAGTGGGAGTCAGTTTGGAGCAGCGTAAAATGGCAGTGGGGGTGAGTTTGGAGCAGTGTAAAATGGCAGTGGGGGTGAGTTTGGAGCGGTGTAAAATGGCAGCGGGGGTGAGTTTGGAGCAGTGTAAAATGGCAGCGGGGGTGAGTTTGGAGCAGTGTAAAATGGCAGCGGGGGTGAGTTTAGAGTGGTTTAAAATGGCAGTGGGGGTGAGTTTGGAGCAATGGAAAACTGGGATCATGCAACTCTGCAGATGTAACTGTGCCTCTTATTAAGTGCATCAAGGTTCCTTACATTGATTTTCAGTTAGCCAGACTATTGATGAGAGGAGAGACAGAAAGAGAGTGGGGGAGTGAGAAAGAGAGAGAAAGAGAGCAGAGGAGGGGGCAGGGGAGGGAGAAAGAGAGCAGGTGTTTTCTTTTGAAAGGCTGTCATAACGAATCAACAAACAGTAGCTTTTATAATATACTTTATAATATAATATTACATTATATTAGAATCAGTATTTTAAGAAAGGAAATGACCTACACTATAATATGGTATGCCTTTCCTACATTAGATGGGTTAGTGTAATATCTTATAGCCACTAAATGGTTTATGTTAAACTGCTAATCATTCAATTACATCACTTAAAAAATTAAGTGCTGGTCACAACAGTAAAGTACAACAGTCCTGAAGAAAAATGGACACCGCAGAGTAAATTAAAATCTCCCACAATGCTCTTCCTGTAGTCTCATACAATTTCCCACCATCAACCTCCTGTATTCACTCACTCAATCTTCCACAATTCCCTTACTTTACTCTCCCAGATATCCCAAAATCCCCTTCCCTTTGTCTCTCACACAGTATCGTACAATCCCTTACCTGTAGTCTCACAGATATCCCACAATCCCCTTCCCATAGTCTCCCTAATCTCCCATAACCCACTTCCTGTAGTCTTCCACGCAGATCTCCCACAACCCCCTTCATGTCATCTCACATATCTCCTAAAACCCCTTTGTTGTAGCCTTTCACTACAATCCCCATTCCGGTGCCTTATTTATATTACATTACTGTATTGCCGTATTTCTGTGCAGATGTGTGTTTAATGCCGGGTGTCGTATGATAGATGCTGAAGCGTAATAACGTGCTTGCTGAGCCGGAGGAGAGCCTTACATAAGCAGAGGCTCTGTGATGCATCCTATCGCCCTCCCCTGAGCAATGGCCGCCACTGCAGCACACAGTACTGATGCATCCCACTGTAATGGAGGCAGCATGCCTTCTGAAATATCAGATGCAGTATTCTGAGCATGTAAGCCTTCTTTTTGATGATAAACACAACAGGTTTAAAGCACATGAGCACACATTGGTGATTCCCGACTGAGCCTTTAGGCTTGGGAGCTGTGTCCTGTTTTATGAGTACAAGCTGTGGTCTCGCGCTCCTGCGTGTGGCAGAACTGATAACGACCGCGATGGCCGCTGACAGAGTGGAATCAGGACCTCCTGGATGTTCAGGACAGATTAGTCTCCCAGTGTGCACAGTGGCGGCTGCACACGGCACACACCTGCATGTGGACTGACAGCGGTCTGTTGAAATCACCCAAAAGCGACGCTGATCTGTGTAATGTGTGATGTGAGCTTCCTTAACATAGAGACATAGAAAGATTCAATTCTTATTGATTTTCTTTCATCTTTTCCCCCTCCCTTTGCTGTTCTTCTGATTTGCTTTCCTTTCTTCAGCTGCTGCCTGTAATTGTTTTTGCCTTGTAGAGCAGGACATGGCTGCCAGTCCTGTTCTATTGTACAGTGATGATAGAATGTCCACAATTTTACAGTGAAAGAGTAATTCCATCAGAGTAAAATGTACTCTGACAATTGAGTTGTTGATTTAACACTAATTTAGCAGAGTTGATTTAAAACCTTTTGCTGTGTACTGTCTGTGAAAAAAACTATGCAAAAAATCTCTCACTTACCAAATAAAATATCAGGTAAGTTCGATTCTATAAAATAAAATATTCCCAATGCCAACTAAATAGTTACTGTGATATGCTGTTTTGATTTTGAACAAATTATGTCAATGTATGGGTGGACAATGTTACAATATGAATGGATGTTGTCATTCCTGCATCACATGACCATGTGTCCATTTTCCAATGGGATTCGTGTGTGAGTGCAGCAGAATTCAGATTAATTTTATGATGTGTTATTTGGTCGAGTGGATTGAATACAAAATGATGGCTCCTGCAATGGGTAGGGTGTGATAAACCCATTATAGCACTGCAGGTGTCTCTGACACTGACCTGAGGTCAGTTATCTTCTTGTGTATCTGATCTGAGGTCAGTTATCTCCTCATGCGTCCGTTGTGTTTGTGTTGCTGGCTGCTTTTCGCTCTCTGTGTGATCTCAGTGCATTTTGTTTCCATTCGCCATGCTGTGCAGCCTCTGGATGCGAGAAGAACTAAGGTTTGTCCTGTGTGCGGAACCTCACCTCACCCTGTTCCAGTGACATGTGTTTCCAGATGACAAACTGAAGTATTCTTTCACACAAACGCAGGAACAAGTATTTTCCAGGAGATCATAAACACTGTACTGTACACTGAACAAATCTGTACCGTGTTCCAGCACCACCCCCTCCCCACTCCACTCACAACCACTATTCTGCAATGCTACTCTCAGTTCCAGAGTCCAGTGCACTAACCACTGCTCCACACTGTTTGATTGGTGCAGATAAAAATTATTAATAATGCAGCAGGTTTTATGGGGCTTATTCAGTGGTGTTAGGCATATTGCTGCTGCTGCAGATATTAAAGGTAGAACACCGGAAGTTCATTGATCTGTAGCTGAAGATAGACGCTCTGAGCTTTTCTTTTACCTCATCACACCTCTATTTCTTGCTTATAGTTTGTTTCTCTGTATTTTCTGGATGCTTATGATCAGTATTACAGTTAGGATTAATTTACCTGTACAAGCACAGTACACTTAACTGCACAATAAAAGGTCCTCAGTCCTCTTGCCTAGCTGCTGGTTTCCTCTGCAGTTTCCAGAAAGGCAAAGAATACTTCAACTGTGTGTATCTGTGTGTGCTTGTATGTATGTGGATATGTGTATGCTGAAAGTATGTGTGTGTGTGTGGCGAGTGTATGTACAAGTGTGCATCTGTGTGTATAGTGAGTGTATGTATGTGTGCGTGCCTGCATGCATGTGTGTGTTTATGTATGTGTGTGTATGAGGAGTGTGTTTGTGTGTACGTGCAAGAGTATGCATGTGTGTATGGTTAGCATATGTAGGTATGTGTGTGCACGTGTGTGTGCGCGTATGTGCGTGTGTATGTGTGTGCGTGCGCGTGTGTGTTTCAGCATGCTGTGTTCTGGCTTTGTTATCCTCAGGTTCCTGGAGCGGCTCAGTTTGTCTCAGTGCTCTCTGTCGCCACCCTGTGTTCACCACCGCTGTGTTTGTCTCTGAGCTTGTTCTTGCTCAGTAAGGAGGCGTTTCCTGGTAACTGTTCCCTCAGTGACAAACAGAGCGCCATCTCATTCAGAGTCAGGGCAACGGCGCTATCTGGAGAGCTTCCTGTGTGCATTATTTGCACAGATGAAGTCAGCGTTTAGGTGTGTGGAGAACGAGGTGTGGACAGTGATTGTGTAGCAGAGGGGTGTAGTCAGTGTGTAGGTTTGTAGCAGAAGGGGTGTAGACAGTTTTTAAGTGTGTAGCAGAGGGGTTTAGACGGTGTGTAATTGAGTAGCAGGGGCGTGCCGCTCTGTTCGTCACAGAGGGAAACACTGTGCCTGGAGCTCAGCCTGGGGTTGAGTGTGGGGGGACCTAACACCTCCCTGTCTGACCACCGCAGCACCTGCAGCTGACCATCCAGGCCCTGCAGGACGAGCTGCGCACGCAGCGTGACCTTAACCACCTGCTGCAGCAGGAGAGCAGCAACCGCGGTGCCGAGCACTTCACCATCGAGCTCACCGAGGAGAACTTCCGCCGGCTGCAGGCCGAGCATGAGCGCCAGGCCAAGGAGCTCTTCCTCCTGAGGAAGACCCTGGAGGAGATGGAGCTGCGCATCGAGACGCAGAAGCAGACGCTGAACGCCCGCGACGAGTCCATCAAGAAGCTGCTGGAGATGCTACAGAGCAAAGGCCTGCCCTCGGGCCGCTCCCTGGAGGAGGAGAACGAACGGGCCCGCAGGATTGCCCAGGTCGAGTCGCAGGTCAGCCACCTGGAGCTCATCCTGGACCAGAAGGAGAAGGAGAACCTTCACCTGAGAGAGGTACATCAGAGCCATCGCTGTACTCCCCTTTCATGCAGCTACTTTCCTTTAATATAGCTGCTCTCCTTTAATACTTCCCTTTAATAGTTTGCTTTAACACAACTACACCCTTTTAGTGGTACATAATCACTGTATTTTGTGAGAATGCTTCGTAACCCTCATCGCCTTTTCAGTTGGTGGGTTTTTCCTCTGTTTCGTTGTACAGGAATAATAGTGTCGCTGTCACACAGCTCATGGACTGAAATGGTTTTGCTGCACATAATTCCTTAAGGTGCTGGTTTGTGCTCTCCTCACAGAAGACAGTGTCACAGTGAAATTGGCCTATTAATATGACTAAGCACTCAAATTGAGGAAAACAGAAAGATGTTGCAACAGACAACAGCCTGAAAGATTTACAAGTTAATAAATGAAAATTGAATAGTTCTCTTGACTGCCATCATCAAAACCCTGCTGGCAGATTTATAAAAATTAAACTACTTTTACAGGGAAATGCTGTTTGGATTACTCATGTATGACATTGTTATTTACAGCCATTTTGTTTTATATGTAAAACAGATTTTTTCCATAAGGCTTTTAAAAAAAATTATTGGTTCTTTTTATGTGAAAGTTGGTATACAGCTTCAGGAGATTGAGATACACAAATGTACTACAAACCAGCCCAATTGCATTTGTTTTCCCAGTTCCGATTAGCTTGTTAAAGCTAGCATGATGAAACTCCTCATACAACCAACAGGCATGACTCAATGCCAAACTATTTCATAAGACTATGATTGGTCAAAAAGTGGTGCTATAATCAACATTCGAACTCAAACTTGAAAAAAAATGATAAAAAGGTAAAATGTTAACACTTTGGCCTAGAGAGCAGCGGAACTGGGAGAACTTAGTCAGAAAATAAAAACTGGTTTCAAAAATGCCTGTGCGTGACCCCTGTGTGACTTCTCCACAGGAGCTGCACCGCAGAACCCAGCTCCATCAGGACCCCAGCAAGACCAAGGCCTTGCAGACTGTGATAGAGATGAAGGTAAGCACCAATACCAAGGGACACAGAAAGAAACACTATTTGACATTATTATATGAACAAAAAAGAAGATATTCGCCAGCTTTAGAATTTCAAAAAAAATGTCATCATGCAGGACTGTTCTACAGACTCCTGGAAGCTGGTGATAACATCTACAGCATAATTGAAAGTATGCACAAAAGGAATGGCCTACATGCAGACTGAAGATTTTTTTTAAAGGCTTCTTTGCTTAAGGACTCAAGGTTAGAGGCTGCAGTTTGGGCCCAGTACTGTTAAATATCTATATCAATGTGAATTTGTCAGTGCATTAGGCAGAAGATTTAAAAATCTGATAAACAGGGAGGTGCAATTTGATACGGAATGAACTGTGTACGGGATTTTATGCTATACAAACAAATCCAAATTAGAACACACATAAAACTAATGTCCACACATAAAATATGAATTATATTTTGAAAGTATCATATGACTCTCATATTTGCCATTATACGTATAATGCAATATAATGAACTATTGAGGGCACGGGAAATGTTTATGTAACTTATACTTTTGTCGCATTCACGCTATGACCTTGTTTTGCTTTACCTACATTTACTAACTTTCACTGAACAAACCAAATTGTGTATTGTATATGGAGAATATTTTTCAAAATTTTTAATGATGTTATTATTCTGCACATCACATTTTGAACCAATTGACAGACTGGTAATTGAGAGTCTAGTGCCTAATTCGTGGAAATAAGGAGGCTATGTATAAAAAGTGCTGTAATTTCTACATGGTGAATCCAAAATGTACTGCACTTTTAACCGCATGTGAATTCTTATAAATTTAAAAATGTGGGGTACAGAGCCAAATCAAGGAAAAATTATGTCGTGTCCCAAACATTATGGACCTCACTGTGAATAGGTATGCTATGACAAACCAATAGACCTCTTTTTCTGATAATGACACAGGCTTCCACACGGTGTTAATTTAAATACTGAACTATCAACTTTTTTGTGTACGTCAGTTTGCTGGTATGCAGTGATTCTATCATTTTTGGAAATGAATGGAATTCATTCAGTATTTATCCTGGCTTGATTTTGCATTGCAAATTATAAAATGCAAACCAATAATGTGATGTTCTCATTTTTCAAACCAGGTGCACAAAACCACTGCACAGATTAATACAGATGTGAATGGCCGACAACTGAAGCTGATTTAGCTGTGGATTTCTTCCCACTGTTTCACACACTGTAAATCATGTGACTGATACAACACACTTATTTTTAGGTTGTGATCACTCTTGTGTGTTGGCACACTGATTACACTGTTGACTGAAAATAAAAGTATGAGTTCATGTGGTGTGAAGGAACGCCCCCTCGCAGACCTCTGCTAATTGGCTCTGGGGAATCTTCTCCCTCCAATCTACTGCTCTGTCTTTGACAGGTTCAAGGCCCCAATCCGCTGAATTATTAATGCTGTAACTATACCACCTCTCTCCCTCTCCTCTCTTGCTGTCTCTTGAGCTCTCCCTGGCACACTGCTCTCTCTCTCAAACTGAGCACTGCAGAATCTTTAACATTTTAACAGCTAGCCAGCTAGCCTGTCCTGTACACAGAGAGGAGGGAGACGGACTCCTATTGTCCCAAAATATGAAACACACCTTTCCACCCCATCACCATGGCAACAGCAGTGCCTGGCATACCTCTGCTCTACTGGGCCTAACCAGTCCAAACCAGGAATAAATAGGCTGAACCGTGCCAAATCAGACAATACCCAGATGAACCAGTGTTAAAAATGTACCTAACAAGGACTAAACATGCCTAAGCAAGTTTAACTGGGCCTAGCCGCGCCACAACAGATTTGACATTGTCTGATCAGGCAGAAAAGCGAAGAAAGCCATTTTATGCAGTGCCCTGTTTTTGAGCGGGTTGTTATATGTGCTGGTCTGTTTCTGTGTGCTCTGCCTCTCAGCAGAGGTAGCCAACTTTTTCCAGGTTTTTCGCATCCCCCTGGCCTGCCATTGGAGATAATCCACACAGCTTATCTACAGATACAGCTTATCATATGAGAGAATACGGCATGTACAGCGAGTGCCTGACACTGAGCGTCCCTGCTAACCTGCTGTGTGCTCTGCACCTGCCTCCCCAGCAGTAACAGTATGTGTAACCGCGATGCTCCCGGTAATTACAAGCCTGCCGCCATTCCGCCCTCGGTGACCCGCCGGCGCGGGCGCTGCCGTTTGTTCTCCGCACTCTCGGCGGTGGGGGAGAACGGGGAGATGGAGCGTGTGTAATCGGAGAGACGTTGTATTATTTATTTAAAAAGCAGCGAGTGGGGCAGAGCGATGCCGACGAGCGTCAGAGGAAAAATCGTCCCAAACGCTCTCTGCAAACACCAGCTTCACCGCCAGGAAACAACGGCCCGCCACGCACACGCTCATGGTGAATATGTACACGCATCAGGATTTTAGAACTTTGAGGAGATTCGCCAGAGCGACTCACGAGCGTTAAGTGTGATGCCGTTCGTCGGCTCAGATCTGACGGTTTCACATTTTGAGGGAAAAGATGACCGTGTAGCGTAGCGCCATGTTTCGCTGCACTGTGCTGGATAACGCGGGGCTGGGACCGGTTTCGATGGGGATCGCGTCTTTCTGAAGCGTGTTTTTTCCCTCCGTTTTCCCTCTCGCAGGACACTAAGATCGCCTCTCTGGAGAGGAACATCCGCGACCTGGAGGACGAGCTCCAAATGCTGAAGACCAATGGGCTGCTGAACACCGAGGAAAGGGAAGAAGAGCTCAAACAGATGGAGGTCTATAAGAACCATTCCAAGTTCATGAAAAGCAAGGTAAAGCCCCTCAGTGGAAATAATATTCCTGTTTCGCATTAATGTGCACTCGTACTGTCACAAACGCACACGCACGTGTGCACAAACACACACTCTCTCACATATGCGCACACACAAACGCGCACACACAGGCTTCCTTGCAAATATTTCACCATAGATTCTTGCCCCAGCTGACTGATGAAATTCTCAAATTTTGAATAGTTCACAGATGGCTGTATTTCAGTCAGAAGTTCAATTCAAACACAAGGCGTGGTGGCTGATACTACTCTGCTTGTTCACATCTTGAACCATCAGACACACTGTGTGGCATCAGTCAGTGAATCACAGGCTCGAACTACTAAAATATCAACATAACTTTGCACTATTTTCATGTGCCTTTAGCATGTTCACTGACAATAACATATTGCTTTATGTTTATGTTGATTTAATTACAAATGTTGTAGGGGTAATCTTCAAATAGTTGTTCATGCTAAATATTTTGTTTATTTGATTGAAATGTGATTTCAGATTTCCATATTTATTAATTTACTGTTTATGCTATATGAAGGCCATATGCTGACAGTATGGCAGAAATTGGCAGAACACATATGAGGATTCGTATTAATGCATTATTAATAAGCTTATGGCTCCACCATCCTGCCTTCACAGAGTCATTACATCATCCTACCCTCATCTCTCTGAAACATGTGCACTTATATGTACTGTATGCAAACAGTTTGTGTGTGTGCATGCATGTGTGTGCATGTGCGTGGGTGCACACAAAGCACATGCAAACACACAGAAACACACACATGCACACGCACACAAATTGTTTGGAGCATTTAGTATGAATGCACTGCATTCATTGTGTATAACTGAAAGGGGATACTGCAGATGAAAATCCAATTAATTTGAAGCTAACTGATTGTAACCAAATGGCTGTACATAAAACAGCTGGCTAATGCACTTATTACGTATCACTTTGTAATCAATCATATTTTATTCCAAATGAAAATGTTTCCAGTGCATTTTTTTGTTTTTATGCCTTCATAATTTGCAGTTTAGTCATTTAGCAGACGGTTTTATCCAAAGCGACTCACAACAGTGCATTTCACATTTACCTGCAGTCATACATGCATTTATGTGTGTTGATATGTAAGCCTCACAGGAAGGAGCCAGAATGGGAGAGGAAGTTGTTCTGTTTCATGATGTCCTCCTGATGTTTGTCCTGAGCACCTGCTTTGGGGGCTTTAGATATGGGAACCAGGGGCTTCAGATATGGGAAATTATGTCATCCTGTAAAACCTGCTTTTTAAATAGGGGAATTTTAAAAAATTGGCTTTGTAACAGTGATTTTGTCTCCCTGTCCTGTGCAGATTGACCAGTTGAAGCAGGAGCTGTCAAAGAAAGAGTCTGAGCTGCTGGGCCTACAGACCAAGCTGGAGACCCTGAACAATCAGAACTCAGACTGTAAGCAACACATTGAGGTGCTGAAGGAGTCCCTCACTGCCAAAGAGCAGAGAGCAGCTATTCTGCAGACAGAGGTGAGACTCACACAGTCCACGCAGCACACACACAACTAGTTGTCACTCAAAGTGCAGGTGACGGGTGTATTCTTGGAGAGTGTGTCATAGCTGGTTTATCTGAGTGTGTCATGGCTGAGTGTGTTGTAGCTGGTTTCTGAGTGTGTTGTGGCTGGTCTCTCTGACTGTTGTGGCTGGTCTCTTTGAGAGTCTTGTAGCTGGTCTCTGTGTTTGTTGTACAGTAGCTGATCTCTCTGAGTGTGTTGTGGCCAGTTTCTGTGTGTGATGTGGCTGGTCTCTCTGAGTGTGTTGTGTGTTTTGTGGCTGGTCTCTCTGAGTGTGTTGTGTGTGTTGTGGCTGCTCTCTTAGTGTATTGTGGCTGCTCTCTGAGTGTGGTGTGGCTGATCTCTATGAGTGTGTTGTGGCCGCTCTCTCAGGTGGATGCTCTGAGGCTGCGGCTGGAGGAGAAGGAGTCGTTCCTGAATAAGAAGAGTAAGCAGCTGCAGGAGCTGACGGAGGAGAAGGGCACACTCGCCGGGGAGATCCACGACATGAAGGACATGCTGGAGGTCAAGGAGCGCAAGGTCAACGTCCTGCAGAAGAAGGTGCACCTCTTCTCACAGCCCATCGCTATCCAACACAGACCATCTTCTGCGCCAATCATTTATCAACAAGCACAGCCTATGGATAAAACATCGCCTTTATCAGCCATAATCATCTTAATTCAGCATGGACCTGCCAATCATTCATGTAAAAGCACAATCTATGCAGACACTGGGTGCAACTACTACACCTAAAGGCCTCTCCCCATCAGTGCATTACTGTATACATCAGCTGCATGCAATCAATTGAATAAGTTTGCTTTCTGGCAGCTGATAGTGGATCTGCTCCTTTTGGATTTAGCCTACTCCCATCTGAACGTACTACATGATTTCATAACGTCTCGCCCTGCTGGTATGAATTCTATCTACAGTACAGTTTAATGACAATCACATTCTTCTTGTTCACCAAAACGTTTACTGACTGCAGTCTCTACAGTCACCCTGTTTTCTCCAATTGTGTTCATGTCTTTGACTGTTCATTTTTTTATGGTGGTTTATTTCTCTGACTGCATTCCCCCGGTGCAGATAGAGAATCTGCAAGAGCAGCTTCGGGATAAAGACAAACAGCTGAGCAATCTGAAGGACAGGGTGAAGTCTCTGCAGACGGACTCCAGCAACACGGACACCGCATTGGCCACTCTGGAGGAGGCACTATCTGAGAAGGTACAGCTGTCCTACAGGGTGAACCATCCCATGGCTGAATTTAAACTATTCTGGTCAATAAGAATTTAAGCTATCGGTAGTTGTACTGCTATCTTATGGCTTTATTGTACTAGTGAATGACAGTGTGGTGCTGGTGTTTCATGGCTTTATTGCAGGAGAGAATTATCGAACGACTGAAAGAGCAACGTGAGCGGGAGGACCGGGAACGGCTGGAGGAGGCGGAGTCTTACAAACGTGAGAATAAGGACCTGAAGGAGAGGGTCACTGCCCTGCAGGCCGAACTCACAGAGAAGGAGGTCTGTCTGTGTCTGTCTGTCTGAAGGGGGGCAGGGATACATGTACTTTTGCAGAACACTGAATTTCCTCTTACCTGCACTCCTCTCTCTCTCCCTGTACCTATCCACCTGTCTACTACAGGTGTGCAGAGATGTGACTATTTTTATCTGTTCACCTAACAGATCTACCAATGTCTAAATTTGGATAGAAAACTGGAAGCGTTCTGAAATCATTACTTGTTTGCCGTCTCACTAACACCAGCTTTGCCGTTAGCTAACTAGATATTATCATAAAATCAGGTGACTAAGAACTGATTTCAAAAACTGTATTTTTGCTCGCTACTTATACTAGCTAGTCCTTGTGATTGTAAGACCAGGTAATGATCCAGCTAGCATGATGATAATGAGAACAGAGCAGGTATTAGTGAGGTAGGAAATACACAAAATGTTTTTAGTGGCAATCAAATAATCAGGCAATCTGCAACTAAGCCTGATAAAGCACAAGCTTCGGCAGAGAGAAATTGTATCCTGCTGTGTATGTATGTGAGAGTATGGAACACTGGAAGAAAAAAATATCTGAATACAACACATTATCTGTGCATCGGTTTCCCTCTCCCTGCATCCATCTCTCTGTCATTCTATCCACTCCCAGACTCCTATAATCTCCCTCCCAGACATTCCAGAAATGTGTTGTTTTTTTCTGTGCCACGCTGCCAGCCTCTGAAAGGCACTCTGAGCATTTGCCATTCTCGTCTCCTCTCAGGCCAGTCTAATCGACCTGAAGGAGCACGCCTCGTCTTTAGCCTCCTCCGGCCTGAAAAAAGACTCCAAGCTCAAGTCCCTGGAGATCGCTATTGAGCAGAAGAAAGAGGAGTGTAATAAACTGGAAACACAGCTACAGAAGGTGTGTCCTGTGACGTCGATGCACCCACACCCATACACTTCCAATCAAAGCCCTTCAGCCTCAGCTATTCCAATGGGAATTCTCTTGGAAGTCAGAGCAACAAAACTCCCTTGATTGTGCTGTAATTCACACACACTCACACATTAAATATTTACCATGTATTTATATATTTAAATAACAAACCTTTGAAATATAAATCTTGCAATATCAGAACCATGGACAGCTCAACAGATGCCATATAAACAGATAAATTACAATGAGTAGACTACTATTGTGACCAGAGAAAGCTATTGATGAAAGTTATTTATGCCAGAGTATTGATCGAAATATTGAATATGTATAGAAGAGAGTCTACAAAATGGCTGCATGTAGGCCTAAATGTAAACAGGCGGTATTCTGAAGGTAAAACTCTGAATTACTGGCTGCAAGTGGTGTTTGGGATAATTGGGACGAGCCAGAGAAAATGAGCTGTCTGACAATCAGTCCTCAGTATTTTTGCTTAGTCATTCTGAGCACAGTGCCCCTGTTGTGTTGTGTGTGTGGGGAACAGACAGGTTCTTTGACCCCTGAATAACAACATTTTAATGAGGCTGCAGTCCGTTTATTCACAACCACATCAGTCATAAAGCTTAAAACCTTCTTAAAACCGTCACTTTACATGAACACTCTACATTCTGTGGGTAGATTGGTATTACCTGTGTGTAGTAGGTTCTGTGTGTAGTTTGTTTAAGTGTAATGTTTGAGTCAAAGTGCACATTGTGTAGGTGTGTAATGTTTGGGTCTGTGTGCATGTTGTGTAGGTGTATAATATTACAGTCTGTGTGGACAGTTGTTTAATGCTCATTGCTGTTCTCCCGTCTGTCCTTGCTCCCTTGTCAACACTCAGCAAGCAGAACAGCTTCTCATTCAGGCACAAAACCCTGTAAGTCCCTTCTGGAAGATTCTTCCACATCCTGACAGCATGAAGAACAACTGACCAAAAACCAAAGCCCCTGCCACACTATACAAAAGCCCCTCTCACATACTGTTCTAAACACCCCCTCACACACTGTACGTACGGCCCCCTCACACACTGTACTTAAGCCCCTCTCACACACTGTACTTAAGCCCCTCTCACACACTGTTCTAAACACCCCCTCACACACTGTACTTAAGCCCCCCTCACACACTGTACTTAAGCCCCTCTCACACACTGTACTGAAGCCCCTCTCACACACTGTACTTAAGCCCCTCTCACACACTGTACTGAAGCCCCTCTCACACACTGTACGTACGGTCCCCTCACACACTGTACTGAAGCCCCTCTCACTGTACTTAAGCCCCTCTCACACACTGTACTTAAGCCCCTCTCACACACTGTTCTAAACACCCCCTCACACACTGTACTTAAGCCCCTCTCACACACTGTACTGAAGCCCCTCTCACACACTGTACTTAAGCCCCTCTCACACACTGTACTGAAGCCCCTCTCACACACTGTACGTACGGTCCCCTCACACACTGTACTGAAGCCCCTCTCACTGTACTTAAGCCCCTCTCACACACTGTACTTAAGCCCCTCTTACACACTGTACTAAAGGCCCCCCTCACCACACTGTACTAAAGGCCCCCCTCACACACTGTACTAAAGGCCCCCCTCACACACTGTACTAAAGGCCCCTCTCACACACTGTACTTAAGCCCCTCTCACACACTGTACTTAAGCCCTCTTACACACTGTACTAAAGGCCCCCTCACACACTGTACTTAAGCCCTCTCACACACTGTACTTAAGCCCCTCTCACACACTGTACTTAAGCCCCTCTCACACACTGTACTAAAGGCCCCTCTCACACACTGTACTAAAGGCCCCCCTCACACACTGTACTAAAGGCCCCCTCACACACTGTACTAAAGGCCCCCCTCACACACTGTACTAAAGGCCCCCCTCACACACTGTACTGAAGGCCCCTCTCACACACTGTACTAAAGGCCCCCCTCACACACTTTACTTATGGCCCCCTCACATACTGTAGTAAAAGCCCTTTCACAAACTGTACTCTTATACACCGTACTAAGCAAATTCCCTTTCACACCTTTTATGCATGCTCAACTAAAGTTCCGTATGGTCCTATTATGCTCTCCTGTGTTGTGTCTAATTATGAACAGCTGAGTAAAACAGTGATTAATGATCTTGTGTAGTCATCGGCTCCTTATCTTCACATGTAATACAGGGTAGTATACTTTGTCTCTGGTGTTTGTTTTTCCTACAAAATGCCACGCTGTATATGAGCAGACTGGTGAGAGAACGAGGATCTGAATGTGTTTCTCCTGCAATGCTACTCTGTGTGAGCAGGCCCATGAGGTGGAGCAGGCCCCCAGGGGCCCTCAGGAGTTTGTGGATCGTGTGAAGATGCTGGAGAAGGAGGTGGCATATTTTAAGGAGGAGTCTGGGAAGGCCCATGCTGAAGTGGACCGCCTGCTTGACATCCTGAGAGAGGTGGAGACTGAGAAGAATGACAAGGACAAGAGGATCACAGAGCTGGAGAGGTAACGGGCCAATCAGAAACAAGACTAGCAGAGAGCAGACCATTCAGAAACTAAACAAGACAGAGAACTGACCTCCAGGGTTCAATCTGATATTACAGAAATTTCAAGTTGATGTGTGTCCACGCATACATGCACACAAACACACACACACACACACACACACCCTCAATGAAATCCCCTTTCTACATTACCCCTCTATAAGACCCTTCTCTGATATCTCGTTTCTGCAGTGCCCCCCCTCTAAGTAATAACCCCTCAGCTGATCTCGTCCCTTAATCTCTTGAAACTGTTCATGCCTGCGTGTGGAGACCCCGGCGAATGTGTTAGCCCGAGTTTAGCGTGTTCCTGAGTTTAGCGTGTTCCTGAGTCTGCTGGGTGAGGTTGTTTATGCGCACAAGCTTTGCTCCAACGCCACAAACGGTAGTGTTGGTAAACATGTTTATCGGTTTGCAGATGAATTAACAGTGAGCAAATGGTGTCTCGTGATTCTGCGAGAGCTCGTGTCTGAGGAGTGACACATCTCCTCAGCTCTACTCTGGGACCATCTCACCCTCATGTCTCTCTCCAGAGCTTTCAGTGTTTTTCATTTCTCATACTCGTGAAGTGATTATCCGTGAGTGTTAACGACCTGTGTTGTGTGTGTTTCTGTGTTCCCCGCCCCCTGCCCCCGGCCCACCCCCCAGCCCCCCACGTCCTGCGCCCCACCCCAGCGGCAGAGCACCCCCTGATCAGCCTCTCTCAGCGTCTGCCACCCCGCAGCAAATTGGGGGGCTGATGTGGGATTTTCTGGGAAAGTGAGTGCTCTGCCCTGGCCCTCTGTGCGTCTGCGCATGTGACTGCAGCTGTACTCACATCTGCGCTAATCTGCGCACATGAATATCTGTACACATACGTGCGCTGTTCTGCACACGTTACTACAGCTGTACTCACATCTGCGCACATGAATATCTGTACGCATATCTGCGCTGTTCTGCACACGTTACTACTGGTTTAATCACATCTGCGCTGTTCTGCGCACTTGACTGCAGCTGTACTCACATCTGCGCACATGAATATCTGTACTCACATCTGCGCTGTTCTGCATACGTGAATATCTGTACTCACATCTGTGTGTCTGCGCACGTGGCCACAGCTGTACTCACATCTGCGCTGTTCTGCGCACGTGAATATCTGTACTCACATCTACGCTGTTCTGCGCATGTGACTGTATCTATACTCTCATCTGCGCCGATCTGCGAACGTGACTGTATCTATACTCACATCTGTGCTGTTCTGCACACATGACTATCTATACTCACATCTGCACAGGTGACTGTATCTGTACTCACATCTGTGCATGTGACTGCATCTGTGCTAGCATGTGCATGTAACCACGTTCTATATTTACATGTGTTCGCATGTGACTGTGGGTGTGGGCCTGCTTAAGGATGGGCATGCTTCTGCATTTCGTTACAGTGACCTACCCCCACCACCACCACCACCACCAACCCCCCCACCCATCCAACTCACCCCTGCGCTGGCCTCTCCTCTGCTCCTGCACACGCGTTTGCTCACCTCTCCTCCCCAGACCTGCAGCCCCGCCCGCTCACTCGGCTCTGCCCGCCTGTTTGGCCCCCCCCGCTCACCCTGACGCCCCACAGAGATTTGGGGTAATGGGCAGGGTGCGGGAGCGTGTGCACGCTTCTGTGTGGCCTGCCGCGTGAGGCCCGGCTCCTCCCCTGCTCCGCCTCTCTCTCTGCTTGTGTTCACACTGTCTCCAGGTGCAGTCTGTGTTAATGTACCCCTTTACTTTCCCTCCTCCTGCCTCTTCCTTCACTACTGCTCCTCCCTCCTGTGTTCCTGGAACTGCTCCTCCCTCCCTCCCTCCCTCCCTCCCTCCTTCCTCTCCTCTTCTCCGACCGCAGCCTGGCTCCCAGGTGAGTAAGGGCAAATATTCCCCTGTGTGGGCTGATCCACTCCCCTTTCACTCATAAGAGCTGACCACTCCCCTTTCACTCATAAGAGCTGACCACTCCCCTTTCACTCATAAGAGCTGACCACTCCCCTTTCACTCATAAGAGCTGACCACTCCCCTTTCACTCATAAGAGCTGACCACTCCCCTTTCACTCATTAGAGCTGACCACTCCCCTTTCACTCATAAGAGCTGACCACTCCCCTTTCACTCACTCAGAGCTGACCAATCCTTTCACTCATTAGAGCTGACCACTCCCTTTCACTCATAAGAGCTGACATCCTTCACTCTCAGACTGACCACTCTCTTTCACTCATTAGAGCTGACCACTCCCCTTTCACTCATAAGAGCTGACCAATCCCCTTTCACTCACTCAGAGCTGACCACTCTCCTTTCACTCATAAGAGCTGACCACTCTCCTTTCACTCATTAGAGCTGACCACTCTCCTTTCACTCATAAGAGCTGACCAATCCCCTTTCACTCATTAGAGCTGACCACTCCCCTTTCACTCATAAGAGCTGACCAATCCCCTTTCACTCATAAGAGCTGACCAATCCCCTTTCACTCAGAGCTGACCAATCCCCTTTCACTCATAAGAGCTGACCACTCCCCTTTTAATTATTAGATCTGACCACTCCCTTTTACTCATTGGAGCTGATCATGCCTCAATTACTAATTTGTTCATTATTTACTCACTATGATTGATCACTCCCCAATAACTAATTATGGCTGACCACTAGCCATTCACGCATTAGAGCTGATCACTCTCCATTCACTCATTACAGATGAGTACTCCCCATTCGCATTTTATAGCTGATCACTCATTACAACTGATCATTCTTAATTCACTTGTTACAGCTGATCATTCCTCATTTACATTCCTATAGCTGATCATTCCTTATTCATAATGGCTGATCACTCTGCATTCACGCATCAGCACTGGTTATGCCCCCCCCCCCCCTCGTTTCTCCCCAATTTGGTATACACAACTATATTTGTCAGCACTCAGTGAGGCAACCTCTATCTGGAAGGTGCACACTAATCAGACATTAGAGGCTGTTTTCCTATATAATCTTACCACGCATTAGAAGTTATTCCTTACAAAATCTCACCAAACATTAGAAGCTGTTCCTTACAAAATCTCACCAGGTAGTAGAGGCTGTTCCTTACAAAATCTTTCCAAACATTAGAAACTATTCCTTACAAAATCTCACCAAGTAGTAGAGGCTGTTCCTTACAAAATCTTTCCAAACATTAGAAACTATTCCTTACAAAATCTCACCAGGTAGTAGAGGCTGTTCCTTATATGATCTTACGTAATAAAGGTTGCGATCATAAAGCCCTGTGACACAAAAACACACAGCTCCCAATGTGCTCCATGCAACAGGCCTCCTGAGTACATAAGCTACAGCAGGCTGACAGTTGCACATGCCTGTTTCCTGTGTGTGTGCAGACAGGGTAAGGACCAGAACAAGAAGGGCCCAAACCTCAAACTCGGCCTGCAGGGGGACAAGAAGAGCGGCTCCCAGGAGGGTCGCAAGGACAACCTGACAGACAGCTCCCAGCACAAGGTGTGTTAGGGTTTGACTGCCTGTGTGTGTGTGTGTGTGTGTGTGAGTACAAGCGTGTATTAGGGTTTAAGTGTCTGTGCATGTGTGTTAGGGTTCAAGTGTACGTAGGTTTGCTAGGGTTTCAGGGCCCTACTTTTGCCATCAAGGCACAATTGTCACACTCTAGTGGTAACTCACGGTGTGGTAACTTCATGGCTTCAGAGTGTACTTTTAAGAGAGGGTGGCTTAAACGGAGTAATATACGTTTGGGTACTACTAAAAATGCTGCACTGCTTTCAGATATGAAGAACAGAATGAAAACAAATACTTTGCAAAGGAAACAAAAGTTAGTAAGTCCATCTAAAAGCCTTGCATAATCTTGTCTGCCCCATATTCATATATGTGAGCACTAGAAATAGCACAGCCTGCCAGTGTTAGAGTTAAAAGGCAGTCTGAGTGGGTTAAAACCACAAACGCATTATAAGACACCAAACCAAACTAGAAAGGTTAAAATTCCTGAACGAATTGTGTGGACTTGCTTCAAATTCCAACTGGCACTGTCCTCAAGCCTCAATGCATTTCAATAAGGGCGCATCTGAAGAAGCACGAAACTGTCCAGACCCAGGGCGCACCGTAGCGTTACATATACAGCCGGGGATCAGCAAGTAGAGATTATGTTCCAGAGATTAGTCATATCCTAAAAGTGTCATGAGTAAAACTTGGCTAACTATATAGCTAGCTAGCTATGGCACGTCCTCACCTCTGTAACATTAGCCTATTTGTTATCCTCCGTGTGTCCATACATCTGTATAGGTGGTTGTAGCATCCGTGTGTCCATACATCTGTATCGGTGATTGTAGCTGTGTGTCATTTGCTCCTACTCATGCGTGCAGGATAGTATCCATACGTGCTAACTAGGTTAACTAAAGTAGGCGAAGCGCTAACATGTTAGGGTTAGCTAAAGGAACGTTAGGCGATAAAGCTGTGCTTAATAATCTCGTGCCGTTGGAAGTGCGTCCTACTATTTGTCCATGAGTGAGTGAGTGACCACTTGCGCATTGTGTCCTACTAAACGTCCCACTAAATGTCCATGAGTGACCCTCTATGGAGTGACCACAAAAACTGCACACAAAAACTTTAATACTTCAAAAGTTTTGAATATTTCCAAAATCTGAATACAAGCAACAATGTCTGGAACTAGTTGGTCATTTTGGTGTAAAAAGTTTGAATGTAGTGTAAAAACTGTAGGACTAGTTAGAGCTAGAAAAATTGGCCAGAAAGTACAGATAATAAATATGCCAATAAATATGCCAAAGCAAGCCCATTAAATATGTCAGTTAGGGTTTAAGTGTGTGCTTTTGACGCCCCCAGCTGGAGGAGCTAATGACCACTCTGGAGAAAACCAGGCAGGAGCTGGAGGCCACCAAGCAACGTCTCTCCTCCACCCAGCAGTCCCTGGCTGAGCGGGATGGTCACCTGACCAACCTGCGGCAGGAGCGGCGGAAACAGCTGGAAGAGATCCTGGAGATGAAGTGAGTCCCTGCTCTGAATGGGTTTAGTATGTCCGTCATAGGAAACAGGAAACCACTGAGTTCAATCACGTGACCCTCACATGGAACTCGATTGGAGTGCAGTTCAGACAAAATTTGAGCAAGAAACCGAATCCTACATGAAATGAAACATTAGTCTACATGACCCTACCCAAGCAGCAATGGCTTTCTGAGTTTTGATGTCCAACCCAACCCCAATGTAGTTTAAAACAGTGCATTGCCAAAATTAACAAGGTTAGCTTTGTGTAACAATAATGTTGTTACACATGAAAACCATAGCGCAGTTAGGGAAGTAAATAATCTTTGACTTTTAAATTATCAACAAGTTATAAAAAAGATTACTAGTATAGAATAAAAATGTATCTACTTTGGAGGATTTCCCTGAGAAAGTCCACAGCTGTGCTACAGTATACTGCATGTCATTCGAGCTCTTCTGTGTGCTTGGGCTGCGTCGTCCAGCTCTTGCAATGCTAACATGCCCTGCCCCCTGCTGAACGTGTGTATCTCCACCTCTCCCACAGGCAGCAGGCCCTACTGGCTGCCATCAGTGAGAAGGATGCCAACATTGCCCTGCTGGAGCTGTCTGCTTCCAACAGGAAGAAAACACAAGAGGAGGTGCTGGTCCTGAAGAGGGAGAAAGACAGACTGATGCACCAGCTCAAACAGCAGGTAAGGGCTCTTTCAGAACATTCTTAGCTCAAACAGTAAGCAAGTGCTTTTCCAAAACACTTTCAGTTCAAACAGCGAGTAAGAGGCATGCCAGAACATTCTCATCTCAAACATTTCTCAGCTGTAGAAATAAGTTTTATATTTTTACATATAAAGGAATTTAAACGTCACATTTCTCCCACAGACACAGAGCCGGATGAAGCTAATTGCTGACAACTATGATGATGACCATGAACATTCCCTTCATCCGCAGCCACCGCACAGCCAACATCTCCACCCTCAACACCCCCACCCTCAACATTCCCAGCCTCAGCACCCCCAACATCCCCAACACCCCCACCCTCAACACTCAATACCTCAGCAACCGCATCCACAGCATCCTCAACACCCCCAACCACCATATCCATACCCCTCCCACCCCCAACCCCCACACCCTGCTCAACTCCCCCAGCCGCAACACCCCCACACCCCACAACACCCCCAACCGCCGCAGCACCACCCACCTCCTCAACACCACCAACCCCAACATCCCCACCCCTCACAGCACCACCCACCCCCTCAACACCCTCAATCCCAACACCCCCACCCCCCACAGCACCACCCACCTCTACAACACCATCAACCACCTCTACACCCTCAAACCCAACACCCCCACCCCCACAACATCACCCACCTCCGCAACACCATCAACCACCTCAACACCACCAACCCCAACACCCCCACCCACCTCAGCACCACCAACCTCCTCAGCACCCCCACCCCAACACCATGGACCACCTCAACACCACCCACCTCCTCAACACCACCAACCTCAACACCCCCACCCCCACCCCACCACCGTGGCCCTTCCCGTGGGGCCCCTCGTTCCAGCCACTGGCCCTCCCCTGATCAGGTCAGTGCTTTAGATTGCATGGGAAATTTATATGAATGTCAAATATGTACTTATTCCCCAGTTTCACATGTGAAGCAGTCTTTTTAATCAGCATTTTAATGTATATACTAAACCAAAACTCACTGGTTCTCAAAATATGCATATGAATGTACCCATGTCGTTGTTGACATCAGTAGATCTAAAAACACACATACGGCAACTGTGAAAATGATTCTTCATTTTGCCCTCCTTTGCACGTGCAACAGAAAAAATACATTTGGCATTTTTTTCTTATCCCCATGCATGTCCGTGTAGTTATGGTAGCTGAAACATTTTCCATTTACTGAATGAATGATAATTTTCAACTAGACATTGATTTCCAGAAGAAACTGTTCTTTCTGATGGCTCAAGTGGTTAGTTTAAGAGCACATTACTATTACTAAGTAAAATGGTAGTAATAGTAGCGGTAGTAATAGCAATAGTAGCGGTAGTAGTCGTATAAAAATAACAGAAATGTGTGTGCAAAAACATTTGTAAAAAAAAAAAAGTATCAAAGTACTGCTCTACAGTATCATTATACATGCACCTGCTATTTATTATACATCAGCCGTAATACAGTATCATTATATAGCTATGTACTGTAGGTTGTTCAAAATAAACAAAGATTTTAAGTTATAGCTGGTGAACATGCATTCACTGTAGTTCGCTGTTCGGAGCGGAATAATGTCTCAGCACGGGCAGCACAGCACACAGCACAGCACACTGCCCCCCTCCCCTCGTATGTCTGTGACGCGCCCCTTAACCTAAACTAAACTTGGCTTTCCATGCATCTTAATGACTTCAACACGTCAAATTTTAATAAGACAAAAATGTACGCGTCACATTTTAAAACATTCATTCTATTCGTCTTAAAAATGTGCAGTCTTCCTGTTAACACGGTATGCCATAGTGAGAGCAAAAACTGTTGCGGGAGCACGGTGCACCTTCCTTCTGCCTCCGGTCTACCATTTATCCCGACCAAGCTGTTAATTTTTAATCTAACCTTCCCAGTATAGCAAATTTGAAAGAAATAAAGACGAATTACGGAAGTTTCACTCACCAAGCTGTCGTCTCTGCTCAGTAGATATTTCTAATTGCTGTAATTTGATGTTAATTCCACAATGACCCATTGAACAAAATAATAATCCAAACGGTGAATAAACGATATTCTGCGCCAGCTAGCAGCAACACTCGTATTTTCAATGCCGTGACGGTTGTCTTGAAGTATAAGGAGGAGTAGCAGTTAGGGGACCAGATGTACTAAACTTTCCATATTCTCTTGGTTCTTGTTTTACCGCTTGCAAATAGTAGGCCTACTTCCTGTGCATGTTAGCTACCATTACATTTTTAAAAAAACATTTGAACAATTAGCTAGCCAGAGCACACAGCAGGTGAAAACACGTCATCAATCAACACGTCATCGATCAAATCCAATAGTATTTTTAAAATTTATAATTGAATGATGAAAATTAATTTAATTATAGAATATTCTGAAGAAAGATTATTTGCCTGTTGTGGTACTACTATATGAAGTAGGCTATTAGTAAGATACCCAAGTCATTAAGCAACACAAAGTAAATTACAGTGCTGTGAGCCGGTGGCAGTTTGGCGATGTAGATCAGGGGTTTTTCCGCATTTTTCTGATCCAGGGCCTCCCACCCAGACTCAAAGGCACCTCTATCAGAAGTTTAAAAGGCGTTTTATATTCTGAAATATTTTCCTAAATATATGTAGTCATTGCATATTGAGCTCAGCCAGGGACCCCCTACTGTACCTTCAAGAACCTCCAGGGGTCTGCGGACCCCCTGTTGCAAACCCAGACTCTAGGGCATGACAGTGGGGTTCATTTCCTAACCCTCTCTCTTCTCTTACCTTCATGCTGACACCTTGCTGTTTCAAACGTTTGACCAATAGGATGACGAGGAGGGCATTTGGGCATAACAGTTTCCATCAGAACCAAAGTTCCAGTGTTGTTCTGAGCGGTGAGATCTCTGGTCTCTTTCTGTTCTTCTCTTTCATCTGAAATGATTTCTGTCCTGTCTGTCTCACCTTATGAAAATGATATGCTGCAACATATTGTAAATATTTTGAGTTGACTTAAAAGTTACTTTAAAAAATATATTTTATTATCAGACCAGTATATTGTGATGTGTTGCAAAAAAAAATTCTGATTTTGATAAATTTCAATATATTGCAGTATATTCCATTTCTATAAGGATCTGGAGGTCAGGGGTGATGCTGGTAGATGATGGCTGATGGCCATATGTGTGTATCTTCTCTCAGATGATCCAGTCACTGTTGGAGAAACATCACTCTGGACCCAAGCTGAGACCATCACCTATCATATTTCACTCTTCATCTATACTGAGCTCTGAGGAGGAGGAGGGTGTGTGCGAGTTGGAGGCCAGAGGGAGGAGATGAATGGACTCAGCCGGTAAGACCAGGTCAACATCCTATAATTGTAACAGAATAATAATGATTACCATTAACTAATACAGACCCCTGTACTCTCAGTAAGTGATAGTGTGTTTGGCCTCTGTGTGTGTGAACACTGGTTGATCTAGGTGTTTTTGTTCTGTGAATGGTAGTGTCTCTGCAGGTGAACGAGACCTTGGCTGTCCCACTCCTCCCTATGGCCTCCATGGTACAGACGCCCATCCAGTAAAACGCCTTTCCAGTGATATTCCCTTCCAGTGAGACATCCTCCCAGTGCAATCACTATCCAGTGAGGCGTCCTTCCATAATGACACCCTTCTAGTGAAATGCCCTTGTGGTGATATGCCCTTCCAGTGAGATGCCCTTTCAGTGATATGCCCTTCCAATGAGATGCTTTTCCAGTGAGATACCCTTCCAGTAATTTGCCATTTCAGTGAGATACAGATTCAGTGAGACGCCCTTCCACAGTGACACCATTCCAGTGAAATGCTCTTGCTGTGACACGCTCTTCCAGAGAGACACCCTTCCAGTAATATGCCCTTCCCTTTAGATGTACATCCAGTGAGATGCCCTTCCACAATAACACCCTTCCAGTCAAATGCCATTGATGTGCTGTGCTCATCCAGTGAGATGCCTTTCTGTTGAGATACCCTCCAGTGATACACCTTTCCAGTGAGATGCCAATCCAGAGAGATGATCTTCCACAATGACACCCTTCCAGCGAATCACCCAACCAGTGAGATGTCATTCCAATGAGATGCACTTGCAGTGTAAAGCCCTTCCAGTATAAAAAAACATCAACAGAGATTACCACCTGACTAAATATACCTTAAGAGTGATGTGATATTAACCTGGATTGACCTCATCTTGACTGAGACTGAAGCCAGAAGAGAGCAAATGAGGGAGAGAGTGGGGGACGGATACAGAGAGAGAGAAAGAGAGACAGAGGTTCAGTCCCGGCCGCACACCGCCCCCTATTGACTCCGCAGCCCTTTACTTTACTCTGTTATATTATTTGTGACAATCGGGGGTTGTTTTGTGTGTACTGCCCTAAGGGCTGGTGTTTCAGGTGTGTCAGGTGTCTCAGGTGTGTGTGAGGGTGCTGTGCAGCTCTATACCTCTTCTCTGTGGTATGGGAGAAGGGGATCACTGCCTCACACTGGTGCTGTAAATGTTTCCTGGTTCAGCGTGGAGCTCAATCTCAGAGGATGGGTGTGGCCTGCCTTAATGGAGCTGGGGGCACAAAGATGCCCCTTGCTCTGCCCCATAACCTCGTCTGGCTGTCTGCCATCAGAAGCTGCTTGGATCCAATCTATGCACACATTGCAGCAATGGCCAGTCCTGAGATTTTAAATGAACAGTCAATACAACAGCTCAGTGTCCTGGATGGGATAAGTTTCCATGACCTGACCCCACTGTTATTGCTCAGAACATGCACCAATAGACAGGGTTTATTTTTCAGATGACCAATCAGAACTGTGCTGTCTGTTTTGTGTCCTCTCCCTAATGGTGCTGAGTAATGGAGTGAAATTCAGTGATCGAACAATCTTAGCTGCCGAGGCAGTGGTGCCTGCTTGCACAACACCTCTACTAGCACATAATCCTTCATCACACGGCAGGCCTGCTCGCGCAGCTACCTACATCATCAAACAAACAGCATACCTACTCACACACATGCCGTTTCTCAGTGAACAGTGTACCTGGTCATGTGGCATTCCGCATTGCATGGGATTCCTCATCGCGCACATGTCTCATCACACAGCATTCCTGAATGCATGGCGTTCCTCTTCACACGCCGTCTCTGCTCACACAGCATTCCCAGTCAGAGGTCATTTCTGAAGGCTCTCTCTCCCTTTCTCTCTTTCATTCTTTCTTCTTATCTGAATGGGCCGTGACTGCAGACTGCTTCTTTGTGTCTCTCTTAGAAAGAGTCTCAGTGCCAGTGACTCATTAAACCCCTCAGAACAAAATGGCAGGTGCCTAGCAAAAAAAGAATAAAAAATACAATATCTAAATACTGTACTGTGTTTGTATAAATGTGGTAAACAAATGTACAGAAGAAAAATTTAATAGAATATATGTTTTTCTTATAATGGGCATGACGAAAAATGAAATGGAAAAAAAGTGAGTTGATCAGAAGACAATCCCCCGCAGAGAAGTCTAAGAGTTGTGAACACCTGGTTGTTCAGTTAATAATCCTCAGTCAAGCTTCAGTTGTGACTTTATCTGTCATGTGATTGGCCAGTCTGTGATGTGTGATCTCAACCTGTCTCAAAGTTCTGCTGCTATGCACAAACCCATTAGGATAACAGTCTGCCAACACATACAATAAGGTGACAATACTGAGCATGTTTAAAATGACAGTATTGGACATATGCAACTCTGACTGTAATTGAGAATATTTGGCATATAGTATGTAATTGATGAAAATTATTACGTGCCCAAATCATGTCAGAATGACTGCTTTCTCCTGGGCCTGGCCCATTGGCAATTATCATTTAAAAAAAATAACTTGTCAGCTCACACAGCACAACTGACCACAGTCACACATTTGAAAAGGAAAGTTGTTATTAGAATAATACTGTAATTGTGCAGGTTACAGAGGCATTGGTCGCACTTTTCTCCTTGTTGTCATTGTCTAAGAGTCTCATGCAGTGGTGGTGTTTGTGCCGACTGTGGTGATTGGATGTTTTAGAGTAGGAAATGTGTGTCTCTACTCACAGGAAACAGGATTTCAGACTGTTGCAGCTAACCCCTGCCTTCCCCCCACACCTCTATGACTGATTGTGTGTGTGCATATGTGTGTGTGTGTGTGTGTGTGTGTGTGTGTGTGTATGTCCTGCATTATCACAGGTTTGAGTGGCGGGAAGAGGGGGAGGACTGTGTCTCTGTGCCTCAGTGCCTCTACAGGAGACTCACGTCTCAACTTGACATCCACAGCAATACTCTGAGAATTACAACCACAACTAACGCTGTAAGCAGAAAAAAACATCACCGTCAGTCCAGGTCAGATGAGATAGGCAGGTCACAGCGCAATGGTGATAATTAAAATCACCTTATAACAAGAATGAGAGAACTTGAACAGAAAAAATAATTGATTTACAGTGTGGAGAATTAAATAAATGTTGACTAAACATTTACTCAACGTTCTCAGGTGTGGTTGCGGTCTTATTTACCATCATGGTTCTCGGCGTGTTTGTGGGGTTTATAGTTATCAGTATGGTTCAGTGTGACTGTATGGTTTATAGCTACCATTGTCGCTTTAGTGTGTTTATGTGGATTATAGTTATCATGGCGTAGTGTATTTGTGTGGTTTATAGTTATCTGTGTGATTCTGTGTGTTTGTGAGGTTTGTAGTTATCATTATGGTTCTTAAGTGTGTGCACACAAAGCAAGTCAGTAATGATTATAATTGCAGGCACTGACTTAAGGATCCAGATGCACTGGTTTTACCTTCTGGGTCCTTATTGGTTCTTCTGATACTTGAATAGGGTAGTCTTACGGGGTGTGCTGAAACAGCCTATTGTAGCCCGTTTCTCTGTGTGTCTCTAATGTGCCAATCCTGAGGGTCGTCCTGCCTGAATCTCCATCTCTAAGCACAAGAGAGGACTGATTCTGTCACAGGGGCTCACAAAGGCAGCCATAAACAACTGAAAAATGAAATATTTTATGTTTCTTTTCATGTAGATATCCTTTTTAAAAAAAATAGAAGTAAAAAAAAAAAAAACCTGCAGACCTCTGGGGTTAAATGAACACTGTGACAAAAAAAAACACAAAAAATGGGGGAAATAGAATTCTGTGTTCTGTTATGCCTTTATTTTATTTTTTACAAAGTCTCGTTTTTCTTTGTATTATTTACACAGATAAAGTCCTTCCATTTTGGATTTTATGGTTTGTATGTTGTGTATGTTTTATGCTGTACAGTAATGATATATAAAAATATAAAATGTGTAATGTGTATGATGTCTTCATGGCCGCAGTGTGACCCAACTGGAAACAGGTTTTAGGCCTGGTAAAGCCTGTCTGTGGTTTGACTGTGGGAAGTGCTGTTTGAGTGTCTCACCGTGTGCGAGTAGCATGTTCTGACCCGTGATGTCGAATTTGGTCGTACAGGTTCCACATGTCCAGCATGACATGAGAGTGACGTGTTATCAGTGTGCCGTAATGTTTGGTTTCCCCAGCACTGCTCCTGTACTGCTTGATCTGTGTGGGGACCACCGAGTGCCGGCCAGCTTGTCTCAATAAAGGATTTTCTTTCTGAAGAGGGACAGGGTGTGCTTTTCTGTCCAATATCTTTATTCTTTCTCAAAGTGCAATTTCAGCTTGACAAATCATCCTCCATTTTTTTGACAGATTAATATTTATTATACTAAAAATCTTTTGGTTTGTTTGATTTTGTAGGTTTTGATTTGTGGACAATTGCTGCATCAACAACTTATTTCTGTGAAAAACGTAATGGGTACTCTTGTTTAATAAGGAGTTGAGTACCAACGCATGTCAGGTTAGTACTGTGATATTACAGTGAAAATGAAGAATAGTGATCAGAAGTGTATAGATAATGTACGCAGCATCCATTACACAACACTGAGCTACAATAATTAAATCAGTAAATCTATCGCAACAACTCCATATCCAGCTTTAGCACAGCCCAGACTCTCTGTCTAAAGGATCATTATTGAGGGATAGCTGTACAGAGACATTACGGTTCCAGAGGTTATGTGTGTGTTTATTAACCCTATCATTCTTAAACATTATGTTCAGTCTTATTTTCCAATAGGAACTGTTTCCTGAGGCCATACAACCTGTGTTCAAAGAAACTGGTTGAGCATTCCTCTATCAATATTACTGCACTAGTCATTGCAGTGAAGAAGAGCTTGTGCTGCTTGTAAACTGAGAAGGAAAGAAGGCCTACTGGCACAATATAAAAACTGTTTATGTGTATATTGTGAATAAATTCCATAAAAGGAATCGGTTTATATGTTCTGCCTCTGGAAACAACATTCCTGTACAAGGTGCTTTGCCCCAAAACCTGAAAACCCTAATACCAGCCATTGCAACCGGCACTCAAACCTTTCTCAGGTTCTAAAATATTTTTTTATCGCACACAAAACCTGGGCCAATGAAATACACAAACAGAAGTAATTAAACATTTCAGATAGTGAACTAGCCCTTTAATATTTTCAGGTTGTTGACTAGTTTTACATTGTTCATAAACAATTCATTTATTTTCCTTATCAAAGCCAAACCATACACTGGGGACAACTTTAAATGTAATTGCACAGATTTTATAAATATAATTTTTGTAGAATAAACGTTCAGATTAATGAACAATGAAATTACTTCTGGGATCCGTTTAATAGTTCACCTATGGCTAAAGAACTACCATCAGTCAAAAATGAAAAGAGGCTGTTGGGTGGGACTTGTTCTCAGTGTACAGGGGCTTCACAAAGTCCCAAGGCCCTTGGCCATGCCAGTGCTCTCTATGGTCAGCAGCTCCACATCACCAAGAGCGGGAGGCCTTCATCAGCGGGACACACAACAGCTCAACTTGGATGATAGAAAAAAAATCTGCTTTTATTTAGCCAGTTCCCAGCTCTCCAAACATTAAGCTGTAGAGTCACTGTACAGTAGGAACATTCTTAGAGAATTACATCACTACTGAATGTATTTCCAGTTTTAATGAAATGCAAATTTTCTACAGGTGGAAATTAAAGTTGAAGTTTTACATTGAATATATATATTTTCTCTCATGCATCCATTGAATGATGCTGCAAGGGCAAAAAGCTAGCCTACCTACACCACTCTGCTCTGCATATCATCAGGCCTTTAAGACCTTCAAAAACAGCATTGATTTGCAGCTCAAAGCAAAAGTCACCCAGGCCTGTAAGCTGGGGCCTCCCTGTCCGGAACTCTACCATTTACAAATGATAATTATGACTATTTGTAAAAATATGTGGGGTTTTTTTTTTTGCTTGCAGACACATGCTCACAAACATAGCATGATTCCAGCTGCTGGTCCAGTGTGTGGACGAAGTGAGAGGCGGGAGGGCCATTTATTAGGCCTGTGTGGCATCCAAGCAAGGTGAGCCCTGGTCACCTGGCGAGCAGAGCACAGAGCAGGGCCAGCAGGGTCACCAGGGGCTGGGGGTTGAGGCCTAGTGCTCCTCCGCACTCCATAGCATTCTCCTGTGTCACACAACACAACACTGGCTCAACATGACAGACTTAAACACAGCCCTGAACATAGTCCTATGCACATCATGTATTTGGAGAATTACGTTTATAGAAAAGATTTTTTGGTTTTACAATTTATTGTATTGGTTCACCACACTGTATACAGTCCTGCCTATACAGTCCTGAGAAGAAAGGGATAAATACACATACATATGCAAATTCACGTGCATGCACAAACAAACACACGCCCATGCACACGCACACACGCATGCACACACATGCACACACATACACACACGCACGAGCACACACGCACACGCACGCACGCACACGTGCACACATACACACACGCACGCGCACGTGCACACACATACAGAAGAGCAGTAGGAGCAGGTGTTTTCGTACCTCTGCGTGAAAGGGATGGCAGGAGTCTGGCCGTTTCCTGTCCTTCTGCAACTTCAGGCGCTCACATTTCAGAGACTCGTTGTGTTCACTGCAGTTAAAGAAACTTGGCTGGTGTATGAAGGAAATTCCCCTGACACCCATCCTGTCAAAGCTCTTTTACGAACAAAATGAACTTCCTGAATCGTGAACAAGTAAGAGTTTGTTTGTGATTTCTGTGTCACCCATGAAAACAGACACCCTGAAATTCTCAACATCGCTCAAAACCAGACCTGGATCTTATTCACTGAAATACTTTAACCCTTCTGATGACAGAAAAAGTACTGCAGATTATTGATGTTTAATAGAAACAAACAGTGAAAATAGAATTTAATCACTAACATTCAGAATGAAGCTTTTTAAAAATTACCAGAATATAAATGGGTAAATTATTTTAAATAAGTACTTGGCTTTGCTCTGCTTATGACCTCCAGCACTCTGAAGTCAACAGAGGGAGAAAGCATTTTAATGAATGAATGGCCAGCTTATTTATCATTTTAAATGAAATTGTCCAAAGCAACAAGAGTAAAAGACCACGAAATATCCACCCTGCATTTGAATCGGTTGAAAAGATACTCTCACAACTGCCAATATAATGCTACATGCATATTCAAAGACTCTTGTGTGGTCCATGTATGTGAACCACTTCAAGGTTAAGTGAAGCAGACTGCAGTGTCTGTAATTGTGACTCTGAGCAGGATATACATGAGTTCTATGGGTTCCATGGTAACAGGAGGGGCGGAACTACAGTCACACTTGTTGTCCACGACCACCATGAAGAGGTTGCTGCTGGGAATCTGTTGGATCACAAATGATCTGCAGGAACACAGGTAAAGGTCAAAGGTCATATTATCTGTTCTCACATGTCTGATGCTTCTGTTCAACATATTTTTGCACAGTCAATGTAAAAAATATGGCATGGCCCTGTAGGCATCATTTTTCCACCTGGGGATGCAACAGTTCCTGACTACAAACCAGGGGCTTCAGTTATTGAAATTTTTATTGAAGCTTTGTGACTCCACCTAGTGAGTAACATCAAATAGCCTTATATAGTGGCTTACAGCAACTTATCTGACTATTTCATTTGTTTGAACATAGCTTGAGGAAGCATCTAAAACACAATAATAGCTTAATGCTTTATTTGTGCGGTCTTCTAACAGCGCTAGCACAGCAATGGTCCCATGAATATGAATACCTTACAGATTCATTTTTAGTCATGAATGTAATGCTTTATCTTTTCACAGGAAATAGTTCCAGCCAGGTAACATACACAAGTACAACTTATGGAGTCTCGATGTTGCTTTAAGTTCCTTATGTTCCTTAAGAGTAAATGAAATGTAGTTTGACAACCAGTCGGGTACCTGACACATCCGTCACAGTCGATGTTGCCGGTGGTTTCCTTAATTGTGCGCTCGGAGACAAAGGCTGGGTACTCTGTGTCACAAGGAACCAGCATTGTCTTCCCCTTTAACCTCTGAGCTGCATATAAACAGACATTTAACACACATGTATAACATATACTTATAAATGGGTTGAGAGTGGGCCGCCGACTTCAGTACATATTTAACCCAACATTCACAACATAAGCAAATTTAGGCACAAAAGTGAAACCATCCAGTTTATAGACTGCATTGTGCTTGTAGTCAAATATAGAAGGTGTAGATTTATTCAGAATTTTCTCCAGCCGAGGTAACCACAGCTTCTGTTGTGCTTTTCACATCCTGTCTCCTCTCCACCCAGACAAAAAAGATGGTGACAGTATATCAGTACCCTCAGGTGACAGGAAGCAGAAAACTGACCTTTGGCTGTGACGTCTGAGTGCCACCAGCTGTACAGGTTGAACTCCAGCATAAATCTGAAGAACATAAAAAGAAAGAAAAAGGCCTATCACAAAGTATCCTTCAGAAATAGAAGAGAGACTTGTCCTAAAGTGTTTCAAATACATCCATTTTGAAACTAGTCTGGACTATGACTTCATCTCCAAGGCTCACAGGCAATAAGCTCACACAAGCTAACCCGCTAATGCAGCAGCCACTAAATGTAAAAACACAACCACACACACACATTACATTAACTCACAAGAAAACTTAAACAAAAAGCTTGTTTATTTACATGCAAAAACACAAACATATTAATATGATAACATGCTAACTACTTATTGCAACAGCACACTAAAATGCTAGAACAGTAATGTTGCTGGACAGCCCGTAGTAACATCATCCCTGCACAGGAAGAGAAAACTCCTAGCAAAAGGCAGATGCTGGAGGCTGAACTTGTCCTTACATGAGGAGTTCAGAGATGAGCCATTTAACGGCAGCAATGGCAGCCAGGTAAGGCTGCAGAGGAAGAACACAATTCAAATCTCTGTGAATACCACTGCAGAGAATGAGATAAGTATCTGCTGCAACATTATGGCTCAGGAAATGAGTACCAGAAGTATGTACCACTGGTTGTATTCAAAAGTAAAATAGCCGATACAGTTATCACAACACATCTTTAGAATTATGTGGATGGGCGTTTTGTGATTGGGAAATGAGGTAAAGTGACATGCACTAGTAGAGTGGAAAACAATAATTAGATACGCAAACAGAATAACAGAGAAATGTATGATAAAAAGAAATAATGTCTCAAATGAAAAGGGAACAGTTTATCAGATGTACTTCTATAATAACAGTTATAATGTTAGTAATAAGTTGATACTCAGACTTTTAAACACTTACATCTAATAAGCTTTGAGGGCTACTACTGCGCTCCACAAACACAATGCAGGAGGCCTGGTAATCATACAGAGTCACCCTGGGGAGAGACACAATCAGCCTTTACCAAGCCCCTACACCACCAAGCCCCACCCCTCTGAGATAAGCCCAACCCCTACACCACTAAGCCCTGCCCCTCTGAGATAAGCCCAACCCCTACACCACCAAGCCCTGCCCCTCTGAAACAAGCCCAACCCATAAACCACCAAGCCCCATCCCTCTCAAAAATATACCATCAACACTTAATTCAATCAAAGCACATTTCATTATCACTTCAAGCCAATTAAAACATACATCAATACAACCGTTATCCAAAAAAAAAAAAAAACACACCACTACCATGATTCAAACAAAATGCACATCATAACACTTTTATTAAAAGTCCTCAGCTGTGCTTTTCACCATGGTAGGCTTGATCCCGCATGATCACTCAGAAATTTTCATTGCAACTACTCACCTCTTAAATGACCCCATGAGAAGCAGCTTGTTCATTACAGCCCCTTCTACCTCCCCAAAAAATATCCCCGTCTGAGACAGACAGAGAGAGAGAGAGAGAGAGAGAGAGAGAGAATGAAAGAGCGCTGAGGCTCAATATGACCCTACAGCATATGGACCCACACAGTCAACAATAGGTGATGTGTTACCTGAGATGAATCCTTGGCAACCAGGATGAATCCATTATTGTCAATGAGGTAACAGTTGATGTTCTTTGGAAAGAGGAATTATCAGTGAGAGGGGATGACTTTCACAGTAACAGAACATACATACAGTACACAACTGTATGGAACAAACAGGAAGTACATACACAACCATACCGGACAAACAGGAAATACATACACAACAGTATAGGACAAACAGGAATTAAAACCAGGTGTTCATTTCCAGTACTTGCCTCACTATCACAGCTGAGTCCACACTTCCCATCAAGAGCAGCGCACTGAAACAAACAGGTCAGTCAACAAGCCAGCTTTGACACAGTGTCCTCACAGACACATTCTATCACTATCTCTCTCTCTCTCTCTCTCTCTCTCTCTCTCTCTCTCTCTCTCTCTCTCGCTCTCGCTTTCACACACACACACACAGGGAGGTATACACAAGAGCATGGGGGGTGGGGGCAAGGCTTTAAATGACACCTGTCTGCCCCATCGCCACCCCCACAGCTCTTCCATTTACTCCTCCTCACCTGGCGGCTCGCTGTCCAAAACTTTCTCTGGAAGAATTCCAGCTTCATCTGGATCCCCACCGCTGGATCAGAGAAACATATAATCAGACACTCAGAATAGCCAGCATTACATTACGTTACATCAGACTACATTACAGGTCGTTACACAGTGCATGAGAAACAGTGACATTCCCGTTAAGACAGTATTCTGCAGTAAACAAAAATATGAACGCTATATTTAGACATAGGTCAGGCAACACGTTAATAAGCAGTGGGGCACAGAAAAGGTATATGCTTGGTTAGTGGGTGGTGGATTTAGAAAGTTTTGAAAGCACTGGGTTAGGAACTTAGGATGTAAAAGCTGTGTAAATGTGTCTGAGCAAACTGGAGAGCGGTCGAACCGTCCGGCTTGCATGACTCACCAGCCACGATAGGGGACTTCCTGTCATCCAGGAGCTGGATAGCTGTGCTGGCTAATACCACACTTTTATTATCGATCCCTGTTAGAAACAGAAAATACAACCCAATGTTATTATATTTGAAAACCAGTTTCATTTGAAAATCACAGCTTAAGTTCATCTTGAAAAAGCGATTATGAAAGGAGGACACTGAGTGCTCTCTCCGAGTGCACCTGGCCTCCGTAGGTAGTTTATGCAATTTAAAGAAACTCATGACTGATGGACAGGGGAATGAGTGACAGATACAGACTGAGATGTGACTGAAATACAGACTGAGATGCAGACTGAGGTAAGGTGAGTGTGTGTTGGAGGTGATGAAGCTGAGCATTACCTGAGCTGAAGGGGAGGGAGTAGACAAAGGTCCCAGGAACCTGCTCTGCTGCTCTCTTGTACCAGAGAGGGAAGTGGTCAGCATTGAACACCCCTTCCTTATCATCAGCCGTGAGAAAGTCCCTGTAAACAGACAAGAGATACACCTGAGATACACCTACAGTACACACCTGAATCAAACCTGCATAACACCTACACACCTGAACCACACCTGAGACACACTTACACACAGAATCACACCTGAATAACATCTACACACCCGAATCGCATCTGTACTGGGTATGAGATTATTTTACATGGAGCGCTGTCACATATGCAATCAGGATTCTGATCACCATTTGTTTTCTGGCAGAATGAGAGTGCTAGAACCCTGAAAGCAGTGGTTTTCAAACTGTAGCCTTCTCCTGGACACGCTCCATCCAACAAATCCGTGGCAAATAAACTCAGTACTCAAGTAGACAATGAGCCACATTTGAGATCTGTCAACAAATCTATAAAAAGCACACATAGCCATTTCAGCAGCTTCATACTAAGGTGTTTCTATAGCAATAACAGCAATGTCCCTAAATAAACAGGCGATTGCTAAAACCAGAACTAATATTTTGTTGTTATTATTGGGTTGTATTATTTTGGAATCTTTGTTTTGAGATTATGAAATCTAATTTATGCTAAAGATCCCAGGGTGGGAATGCAAAAGCGCTCTAACACTATGATGTCAATGTGAGTGTATCATACTTACTGATTGTTCAGCTGCTCTCGGACCACAAACATATTGGTTCTGGAGAGCCCGGTCCTCGTGCCCAAGAAAGCAATCTCCACCCCCTTATCTGGATTCCTTCCAATAAAAATGGATGCATGTTTAAACTGCATTATTATCCACTTATTCTACAATGAAGTAAATAAGGGATTGATTGAATTCCATTGTTAGCGACTACACTTGTTCAAGTGTGATTTGTAATCAGGACTTCATTTTGGAATAATCATGAAACCACACACTGCTTAAATAACATAGAACTCTGCTTTGTGTGAGCTATTACAGTTCACCTGCACCCTGCCAAATGCGTGAAACAATACATATTTCACAAATGTAACAGACACCAAGGAGTGGGTGTATTCACACTGTGATTACAGACAGAATGAGGAGTGAGACTGATTACACTGGGATTACAGACAGAATGAGGAGTGAGACTGAGTACGCTGTGATTACAGACAGAATGAGGAGTGAGACTGAGTATGCTGTGATTACAGACAGAATGAGGAGTGAGACCATTCAAACTGTGATGAGACAGAATGAGGAGTGAGACTGATTACACTGTGATAACAGACAGAATGAGGAGTGAGACTGATTACACTGTGATTACAGACATACTCAGACTTGTTTAATGCCAGCCGGGTCCAGTATGCCTCCAGTGGAGCTGTTACCACAGCGTCAAACAGAACCTCCTGGATGAGCTCTTTGTCACCTGCAGTGGGACAGCAAAACATCCACACTCTTTACACCCCAAAATCCACACAGCATCCAACCACATGATACCATCAGCAGCCCCCTTCATCACTATGTTTTACAAGATTGCATATTTTTATTCATATGCTCTGATTGTAGGGAGAGGAAGATGTTTGGTTGTTCAGGATTTGATGCAGAGCAGAGGTACCCTGAACAGAATCAGGCATGACCCAAATCACCATGCCAGCAACAATATACAGTATATACCTATTAAACTGATAATGAGTACTGAACAATGACTGGGACATGTATGCTTTTGGTTAGGGGGCTAATGTAGAAATCTACAGAAATAAATGATGGCATCCTATTAGAGGAAGGGGTTAATTAAATGAACTGAAATGTAGCTGTTGTCTGGTTAAGGCCCCAGATTCTGGCTCAGGTGACTCACACTTGAGGTGTGGCTTGCGTCCTGTCAGGTACAGTTTGATGGCCTGTTTTTGGGACAGATATTTGTGCTCATGGTGTTCTTCAGTGTTGCAATAGATCCTTTAGAGAGAGAGAGAGAGAGAGGAAGTCAGTTAGTACGGTTGCATGCTAATTCTGATTGTCATAACTGCACTCACATACACACACACACACACACACACACACACACACACACATGTAATATGAACAAAGTGTAATGCAG
This sequence comes from Anguilla rostrata, assembly GCF_018555375.3. Lineage (NCBI taxonomy): Eukaryota > Metazoa > Chordata > Actinopteri > Anguilliformes > Anguillidae > Anguilla > Anguilla rostrata. The sequence goes on from NC_057945.1 coordinate 20,667,179, forward strand.
TTTAATGTTCACCATTCATCTGCCAGGGCCACATCTGGGTGTTCCAGGTCATGGAGCCCTGCAGCACAAAATCACATCAGAACCTGAATCACCAAGTGGAAAGAGCCATCTGCATCACCACACATAGCATTTACTCTCACCACTAACCTCCACTGACTGACCAACATTGCTGTTTTATTCATTTTTACATATTTTACCTGTTGGTCATACATAAGGTCTCACCACTCAGATAAAAAAACAGGCTCCAGGCATGGGGAACAGCCCTACCTGCCTCTATAGACACGTTTCCTTTGAAGAAGTATTTCCCATGTCCCCTGGACAGAGCCACGCCCAGACTGAACAGACAAACACAGAAGGGTTACACATTACCTTGCGCTTATCCAGAACGACTTACACAAGTTTTTAACATAGCGTTTACATTGCATTCATTTATACAGCTGGATATTACTGAAGCAGTGCAGGTTAAGTACTTTGCTCAAGGGTACAAAAGCAGTGTCCTATTTTGGAATTGAAACTGTGACCTTTAGGTTACAAGACCAGCTCCTCACCCATTGCACTACACTGCCACCCACCTCACACACACAAACCCATAAACCCACAAACCCACAAACACACACACACACCTCTTACAAGCTTCTCTCTCATACTTCTTACGCATTGCACACATATAGCTTAGTCACACTACATGTAAACCTCTCTTACACACTGTTTGATCATCTATTGCAGACTGCACTCAGTATAAGCTTTATTGGGAACACTTTCTATAAAGGAGACACATATAATGCCTTATAGCTGCATTTAAGCATACAGTTTGCTAACAAGTAGGTGTATAATATGTTATACCCTTTGGTCTGATAGTTTGTTATAGCAATGATTTATATAACATTATAAAGGCTGTTATAATTGCATACGTGTTGTTTCAAGTGCTTACATTCTGCATTGTAAGTGCATCATAAGGCATAATATGCGTTTGCTTCGTAGAAAGTGTAACCTTTGAGATGACACTACCTGAATGGGGTTCCTCTGATGTCAGTATAGTAGTAGTCAATATGCATGGAGAGGACACGCTTCTGCAAGAGATAAACAAAAAATCTATAAAGCTGAGAAACTCAGACAACATCTCTAAACTGAGAAACACACAATCTAACCCTGAAGAACACACTCCTGATTTAAACAGAGAATTCGCACAATTATAGTATTAGAAGCCTTTGCATATACCATTTATATATGATCACACATTTTAATTCAATTAAACGTCATTAAAATAATATACATTTTCAGACATTAGACATTTGACACAATGTCCAGCTGCACAATAGAATATATAGTGTCCAAGTGTGGACATTGTTGTTTCAGCCAGGATATCACCTACAGTTAAATGCCAAATTAAAATGCAGTTAAATGCAATAGCATTCAATGAGTCGTCCCTCTATTTCAAGTCAACATAAATATTGCAACAAAGTAAATTTTGACAAATTTAATTAATTGCGAGGTCAATATTTTGTTGCATACCCCTCACATTTGAGACTTCGAGACTCATGGACATCACTAGGTTCATGATGTGATCCTTTGAGATGCTCTACCAAGCTTTTACCACTGCCTCTTTCAGTTGCTGTGTGTTTGCTGGGGCTTTGAGCTTCTGTGTCCTTTTAAGCAAGTGAAAAGCATGTTCAATGGGGTTCAAATCTGGTGAATCTGGTGACTGACCAGACCACATCAAACACTTCCACCTTTTCTCCTGAAAAGCTGCTTGACTAAGTTTACTGTATGTCCAATGATTTTTGTCCTATTTGTCTGAATATTGATGGACAATAGTTTCTGTCACTTCTGCTGTCATTCTGTTGCTGCAATCACTGGTTACATCACCAGTAAAGCCAATTTAACCGGTTCCTGATGCAGCCATACAGGCCCAAGCCATCACTCTGACTCCAACATGCTTGGCAGATAATGTAGTATGCTGAGGGTCCGGTGCAGTTCCTGTCTCTCCCCACTTTCACCTGTCCATCACTCTATTAAAGATTTCATCTCATCTGGCCATAAAACTTGTTTCCAAAACTCATTAGGTTCACTTTGTATTTATTTATTTATTTGCAAATTCCAATCTTGCCTTTCTATTCTTGGTGTTGATGAGAGGCTTACATCTGGGAGTGTAGCCTCTAATTTTCCCCTCTCAGTCTTCTGCACAGTGTCATCCCAATGCATGGAGATCATTAGCAATCACTCCAGCTGACAATTTAGGATTTTGTTCACAGCTCTTATAATCATCCTGTCATCACTTTCTGATGTCTTTCACAAATGGCCTGATTGCTGGTGATTCCTAAGTCTTTGGAATACACAAACATTCTGCTCAATAGCTCAAATTGATATTTTCTTTTCTTATATCCTCAAAGCTTTCATGATTGTCATATTCAAGTATTCTGGCCCTCATTTGCAGATTTCTTGTCCTCTATCTTTTTGCTTATAAAGCAGATTCTACAAACGCTTCCAAAGGATATGATCTCCTGACATTCACAGCTTTCCATTTATAATAGTAATATGGTAAACCTGTGAAATTTAAAACAGCTGACAGTCATTTGTCCCAATATTTATGCTGGCATTCAATAGAGGCACCTGGCTCATTGAATTAAATAGTTGCAATATAATTCAATGTCTAAAAAAAAAAAAAAATACCTGAAATGAGTACAGACCTTGTGAATTTTGCCTCATTGTTATTGTTTGAATTGAAATACAAATTTGATTCGTACAGAGGAAAAACAACCAATTTGACTCAACTGACCCAATACTTTTGCATTTAACCATATCCTTTTTTTGGCAGATTGAAAAGCCATCACTTGCAGAGCACAGAAACAAATTTTGGTCTGTGTTATAAATATTGTGTGAAAGGAGGGAAAACAGAAAACATTCTAATCAGCAGCCATTTTGCTTGTTGGTTCATATTAGACACGATGTCCAGGCTTAGTTTCATTATCCCTCTCAGGGACACCATGCTTTCGGCTGCTGTTCACAGGTCAGCAGGATCCCAATATGAATATGACCACAGATTAAAAGAATCTTAATGACCCTTACCCCTTTATCCACAGTCTTCTTCACCTCCATGGAGAATGTTCCGGTCTTCCTGTTCACCATGGCATTGCGCAACTAGAAAATGTGCATGCGCGCACACACACAAACACACACAGTCACATTAATGGGCTGCATCTTAAATACATGGGAAATCTAGTTAGGTTAGGCTGCTATCTAACATTGGAGTGGCAGTTAGCTCACTATTTGCCTCTTAATAAAGTTCCGGGGAGACAGCTTGGATGATGGAAGAGAGAGAGATGAAGAAAAAGAGGCTGTTAAGTGCATGTGGAGAAGGGGAAAGAAAGACACCCCCAATAAAGTTGTTGCTATTATCCCTGACCCCTGTTGTCTTCACTGTGTACAGTGTAAGAGGAGTGACTCAGTGGAAACCCCAGCTGATGAATGCATTAACTATAACGTGCAGCAGCATTATACTAATTCAGAGGTAGAGCACGGTAAACATACTACATGGTCTCTGTCTTCCCACTCCACCTCAGACAGATCCACACTGCTGTAGTTTGGCTTCTTCCTTTTACCACCCTGCTGGTACTGCAAAAAAAGAGCACTGTCATCCTCATAATCACTGAACATCATTACCACAATAATTAGAAACAACATCTTCATCATTATCATAATTACTATCATCGTTTATTTACCATAATCACCAGACCCAACATCTCCCTGAATCACAATCATTATGATCATCTTCATCATCATTATTATTATGAGCATCATCATCACTATAACCATCACCAGCATTACCCTCATCCTCATCATCATCATCATTGTAACTCTCACCATCACCACTGCCATCATCACCATAAACATCATAATCATCCACCATACTATTAATACATACATGATACTCTTGTGACGTCACATATAAAATGTTTCCAGTAACCTGATGGTGTCATTAAGTCTATAGTGTTATTGTAATTCCATGGTACTTTCAGATGAGTGATAGTGTAACTTCATGGTGTAACAGAGGGTAGAGTATCAATTCAACGATGCTATATCATTAAGGGTGCGTCAGTGTGTTACCAGTGGCCGCAGGTCTGGGTGCGTCAGTATGTAGCCATTGTTGGTGATGGAAAAGGCGTACCCATGAATACCAAGCTGCGATCACATAGAAATATCAACACGGATCAATCAGCCATATTGAGATCAGAGATGCATAAATCACATCCAGGCATTAATTCATCAATATTCAATTAAATAACATAAAATAAAATACTGTATATCTAATGGTATTACAAAAGGTCGCAGAAATTACAACACACATTTCACAACATGTTAGCGTAGAAAATGTAATATCATAATATGACACTGCACCTTGTGTTTTGGCATGATCTTCAAAAGCTCCTGGACAGGTATATCAGTGCCGACTACACCAAGAAGAATACCCTGATTTTTCTTATGAGAGACGGAAGCGAAAACACATCAAACGCAAATAGATATACTTTACTCTACATCACAAATATATCAGTTCAACTCCACCACTTCCCACATAATCACACTCTTTACTCATCTTTACAGGGACCCAGTCTTTACTCCACCTCACAGATACATACTCTTCACTCCACACTGCAGATGCACACTCTTTATTCCACCTCATATACGGTAAACATGCTCTTTACTCCACAACACACACTCTATCCCACCTCATAGATACATAGTCTTAATCACATCATCTTCACTCTTCACCTCACAGACACACTGTCTTTACTCCACATGATCGAAATGATTTGCTTTGATTGGATGGCCTTTAAGAAAGCTTGTGGATAAACAGGTAGATCAGGGCTATTCAACCTTGGTCCTGCAGGGCTGCAGGGTCTTCTTGGTCTTTTTTGTTACTCAGTCCTTTATTGATAAATTAAACCAGTTGATTCACCTCGCCTGCAGTTAACTCACCTCACCTGGTTTCTTTGGACTGAACTCTGTGGTGATTATAGAGAGGAGGAAGAAATGCCAGCATACCCTGTGTACCCTGTGGCACTGCAGGACCAGAGCTGAGTAGTACTGAGGCAGATTCTCCACAGTTCTCACCGTTTGGTTCTTGGTGCTGAACACCGGCATGGCCACAGTGGTCATTAAAAGTGGACTGTTGTTTTCCCCCATCTGCCAAAACACCAGAAAAAAACTCACATCACTCAATAAATACCACCTAAGTATTTATCGGAAATCTCACATAGAGCAATACCCAAACACACCGAAATGCTCTTGAAACTATAACTAATTAATCAATATTAACTGCCATTACTTAAACAAACATCTAAAATAATTGCACCTACTAGCAAGCATTAAATATAAAAATCCAAAAAGCATAAATGAACACAAACAAACATTTAACAATGACTGAACAAACACGAATGAAACAAAGATGCACTCAATATTTGTGTTAAATATGACTTACTAGATACACTTTGTCATCACAAACTCAGGAGGGCAAATTTGCCTTAAAGTGCTGCCTTATAAGTCAGCATTTTAGTAAAATGGAACCCAGCCTGATTTCACAAAAAATTTACCAGAGAAATTCAAGGCCAATGCTAGTACTGCTGGCTTTCATTCACCACATGATATTCAAAATTAATTAATTGATGTCATCTATTTAGCAGAGAGCCCATCCAACAGTCTCTGATTAGAGGGGAACAGCAGCCTATAGGGGCAGATTAAAGTACCCCTGCATTAAACAGTAAGAAAGGCCATAGCTCTGTGTTGGCTGCTATGTTTTGTGTGGTGTGGAGCACTGAAATGGAGGTAGAGGGTGAAAGTAGGTCTGGGTGTCCCAGAGGAACAGGGACACAGGTGTGAGTGCCATATTCCCACACAGAGGGAGCAGCCTCCCAGCTCTTGACTTGGAAATGTACACACTGAGGATGAGAAGGGGGACATACACCTCCTCCTCAAATCTCCCTCAGGAGCGGCCAGGAAACAACAGCCAGATGATCAGGGGGAACAGAATGTCTGATAAATACTGCAGCTATGAGTGGGTGGAACAGCATATCTGATAAATACTGCAGCTATGAGTGGGTGGAACAGCACATCTGATAAATACTGCAGCTATGAGCGGGTGGAACAGCACATCTGATAAATACTGCAGCTATGAGCGGGTGGAACAGAATGTCTGATAAATACTGCAGCTACACACTGTGGGAACAGAATGTCTGATAAAATTCACAGCTATGAGCAGGTGGAACAGAATGTCTAATAAATACTGAAGGCATGAGCCAAGGGAACAGATTTCCGATAAAGACTGCAGCTATGAGCCATAAGAACAGAACAACTGATAAATACTGCAGCTATGAGCAGGTGGAACAGAATGTCCACTAAAGACTGCAGCTATAAACAGAAGGGACAGCATAGGCATTGCAAGGTACAAATGTGATCAGTCACAGGAGTCATAAATACACCTGTACATGTATGTAATAATAATATTATTATTATTATTATTATTATTATTATTATTATTATTATTATTATTATTATTATTATTATTAATATCATTATGATGACTTTTCAGTACATGACATTCCAATAAATAAGTAATTAAACTGAAATTCCCTATGTTGAATTCAAATATCATTCCACTTGATCTTATGATCTTATTATCCCGTTTGGGAAAGGAATAGCTCAGATGCATTCAGGAGTGCAGTCCGTTAAACATCCAGCAGGGGGCAGATGCACACAAACATAAAAATCACAAAGGCTCGTACTGTATATACACGCTAGAACTCGCAAATATAAATAAAACGCAGTCATGGATGTGGTCACACTCACATAGCCACAGGCAGTTATCAAAGAGCCATATATAAAAGAGGAAATAGCCGCATACATTGTCACATGACAACACTGGATTCTGCCAGATTTAAAATGAAAGATTTACCTTCTGGGCATGAGGGAGCTGCAGAAAAATAAAAGAATTATGAGCAATAATGAAAATCAAACGGCTGTGAAATGAATCTGTAAATTCATTTGAAAATCTCAATTTATTTAAGCTCTGCAAGGAATAAAGATGTCCAGTGTGTACAGTATACCGTTCCAATATACTGTTCATGAGACACAAGTCACACATCCATGGCCAGCCAACTGCTTCCAGCAAACTTTCATCAGAGAGGGCATGTACTGTTCTCAGCACAGACATCAGTGTTACTGAGAGGAGACAGGTTGAGGTGGATCACCTAATTAAGAATGAGAGTGAAAGCCCTACGGATTACAGGTCAAGCATGGTCTAACCTGCAAGGACACAGCCTTTAAAGAGTCTACACTCCAGAAATATAATTTAACTGTGTTTATCTTCTCATATTGGACATAACAAGAAACTCTAAATTCTACACCGCAGAACTAAGAGGTTTGATCTTGAAACAAAGAAGCTGCTTGTGGCAACTTTAATACAGTGTCATTTGGATTATGCCTCCTCTGCATGGTACAGTAAAGTGCTCTGTCAATAAATCTGAAAAACAAGATGCAGGTTGTGCAAAATAACATAATGTTGTAAAGAACAAGGGCACAGGAGAATTAAGGCGTGCAGGAAAAGAACTAAGAGGGAAATTGTGAGAGGCAAAGAAGGTCCATAGGCAATAACTATAAAATGCCTCCAAAACTAATAATTTTACAGAGTTATGGGATACTATGAAGGGCATGACTGGGATGTCAGCCACCCAGAAACCACTAGTGTTAGACAATGAACTGAAGTTTGCAGACAAAAGTTTGAATATTCATAACTCAGTTACACCTGTAGAGTCAGATAGGATTAACATTACTATTGACCAAGTGAGGTACATTTTTAAAAGCACAAATCCAAGAAAGGCCACAAATCCATAGCTAATTACTCAGTCCAGTCTAGTTACTAAACAAAAACATGGGCTCAGGATAGGCCATGGGCAAGTGCATTTTGTTAGGGAAATTCAATATAATTGTGATAATGGGCTATGGGCAGGTCAGTGAAATTATGTGGGTCAATGAAATTAAGATGGGTACCTACGTATGTTTCATAATGATACCTGTGTACGTTTTATAATGATCTGTTATTAATGACATGCGCTACAATGGTTCGTATTGTTTGTTTTATTTTACTGTATCAATGTATGTCTGTCCCACTGTATGTGAGAAAGAAGGGGAAAGAAGCTGACTACAGGTATATTGCCATTATGATTGCCATTAAAACACATTCAGAAGGGCACAGAGGCCACAGGAAAGTGGAGCGGTCACTGCAGTCTTATCTGATGACAGCTGCAGCAAATTAACCGTATGCTGTCAGAGCCTGGTCAAATGGAACATATGAACCATGTGTGGTCGCAGTCAGGTCAATCGGCAACACATGAATCATGGTGATGACCACACCAAGTTTTCTGAAGCATAGCTGGACACCCCTTCACAACTTAAATGAAAACATGAACATTTAAATTTAGGAAATTAGCAGATGCTCCCAGAGAAATTCACATAAGCGCAAGCATAAAGGTTTAGGCAATGAGCGGAACTGATGCCAAACCATTAGTGTCACAACCGAAAGTTGTAATTAATGCATAAACCTACAATATAAAGTTAAGTGCCATAGTAGCTGCAAGGGGGATATTGAGAATATAGTGCTTTAATAAGCAAAAGGGTGGTATAGTTTTATATGCATAGGTGCACAGGTGCTAGTAAACCCATCATAAATTAGAATTCTGTGTTAGTTGAACAAAGATGCTAGGTAAACAAGTTTCAATACAAATAAAAAATCCTCCGAACCCGAACCATAACCCTAAATCCTCCTAACCCTAACCGTAAGTTCCACAAAAACCATGTGTGGTCACAGTCTGGCCGAACTGCAGCACATAAAGAACGGTGACGACTGCACCATGTTAACCGAAGCATAGCAGGACCCCCGCCTCCCATGACCTGAATGAAAAATTCTCCAATGTCCGTAACCGCTCACGGTTTACTCACCGTGTCATCCATGTAGGCCTCGGTCCATATGGTGTCATGCTCATGGTCAATCACCTTGGGCCTGCTCAGCACATGCAGGTACCTCATCACGTTCTCCTGCACATCAGCCAGGGTGGAGATCTGAGAAAAGTACCCTGGCCAGATAGACAACACACATGAGTAATCATGACTAATGCACGTGGGCATAGGCTCCAGAACCCCTTGCGACCCTGCCCAGGATAAACAGGTAAAGATAATGGATGGATGGATGAATGGATGGATGGAATGTGTTTTTTTTTTTAATTTTCCAGTGAAGAAGCGGATGCACAAATCAGACACACCCGCACGCACACACACACACACACGCACACACACACACACACACACGCACACACACACACACAAATGCACACACACACGCGCACGCACGCACGCACGCACGCACACGCACACGCACACACGTACACACACGCACACAGTCCTGAGATGTGATGTGATATAGATGCAAATGGCACACCTTTATTTGCACATGCCATCCATTTGAGATTATCAGCAAAGGCCGATTCTCGGCCAATCAGGTAGGGGAAGATGCGTACCTGCATGGTGACAGACAAACAGAAGCATGTCACATGATTCCCTCTGAAAGTGAGAAACAAACCAAAAAGCCTTTCCTCTGCACATTTTACCAAACATCACACGGATTTTACTTACAGAGAAATTACTTAAAGAGGATAGAATATTGAGATTATGAAATGCACAATACAAATCCAATACATTATTATTATTATTAGTTATTTTTGTTATTGTTATTTTTATTATTACACTCAGTGTATGTCTGCAGTGGTGAGCACATATTGTTTGAAGTACAGTAGACATATACAGGGCCGTAGCAGCTGTCAAAGATCTGTGCTGGTACACCTTGATAGACAGCAGGCAGACGTTAGCGTTAGAGCTGATCAATTCTATTTCCTCTCTTTTGAGGCTTTCAGCAAATGCAGACATTTCACTTAAAATGTAGTTTTCTGTGATTAATTAGTAGTAGTACAGGCTATGTTGTACCTTTACGGAAACTGAATTATACAGCGGAATATTGCAAATAAGTGTGCTTGTAAAAAAATATCAAAATAAATATAATTATTATAATTACATATATTTATAAAATACATAAAGGCAGTAACATTGTTTGCCCATATTCTGTGAATTGTTGCAATATCTTAATACTCTATTTTATTTCAATGTATTTTCACAATATACAATATCCATAAGAGTAATAGGCTTGGTTCTGCAAGTTGGGTCCTGTAGGCTGGGTTCTGATTGACTTTGTTCAGCAGTTTGGCGTCTGCAGGCTGAGTTCTATTGGGCTTTGATCTGCAGGCTGGGTTCTATTGGACTTTGATCTGCAGGCTGGGTTCTAATGGACTTTGATCTGCAGGCTGGGTTCTAATGGACTTTGATCTGCAGGCTGGGTTCTATTGGACTTTGATCTGCAGGCTGGGTTCTAATGGACTCTGTTCTGCAGGCTGAGTTCTGCCGGGAGCTGCAGTGATCTTCACAGTGGCAGTGTCTGCAGTAAAGGTAATTACAGGGATAAACCCCTGATTAACGGCTCCATTCCACACTGCCATTTACGGCCCGAACGGTGATCAGTCACAGCCCTGACACGCCGTGACCTCCGCCACAGCCCAGTGCACACGCACGCCTCCCGCACCCCCACACGCTCCTCCTGCACACCCGCAACTCTCATCCCCTCCTCCTGCTCCTCAGCCCCTCCATCTGCTACATAATATCTTATACAACAATATAAGGCCATGACACTTGCATTCAGGTGACCTTCAGTACCTGCAGTCTGTAAATCTTATCTAAGCTCTTATCTAAGCTCTTAGAAGTTTCCCCTCCATTCAGTGTGAAGCGTTTCCAGGACTGTCGCGGGGCAGTAATGTCGCTATCCATCAGACTCACAATAGCTGCACACAGATACAGCACTAATCTGGGAAGAGAATAAACCCCCATACTTGCTCCAATAATGGCTGATTTATTGAAACCACATGTTAATCAATTGTAGAAAGGCGTTCATACACATGCAAATACGCACGCACACACACACACACACATACACACACACGCGCTCGCTCGCTCGCACACGCGCACAGGCCAGGGTCACAGTAAAGTCAGTGGGAGGGGCTCACCTTCCTGTGAGGCCAGTTGTACTTGGCAAAGACGGAGTCGTACATTTGCGTTGCCCCGTCCGTCACCAGCATGATGGCCTGACTGCACATGCTCCCACGTCCAGTCTGGTTAAACTGTAACAAGAAACATGGAGGTATTCCATCTGTATTACTGTACTGAAATACTAAAATATATTTTATCTGTACCAGTACTGAGGACTGACAGTAGTCCATTGATCCTTTCAAAAAAGGAATTGTGATCAAATGAACCTGTAATATCTCAGCCGTACCATATTCAGATGCATGTAGAGAATATCTTGGATTCACTGTAAACTACTACCATCTTTGCTAATTGTGCTGTATGCATTATGTCATTTTTATTGATTTGTATTAATTATAATACTATTAATTGTACAAGCACACTGAGCATGAAAGGTGCTAAATAATTAAAACATGTAGTTATACACACACACACACACACACACACACACACACACATCTAGGAACATGCGCAAGCACAAGCACCCACACAAGTAAACTTATTTGGAAATGTTTTAATCATGGAATAAAAGCAGTTCCAACAGCACTGAATTGAGAGATAACAGCGACATTGATCCAGTGCTGGCTTTGAACGGAGTCAGTTAATTAATGCAGAAGTCTGCCGTGAGTTGGAGAATTAAAGAGCTCTCCAGGGGCCAGGAGTCATCATCTCACATTCATATGCTGAGTCTGATCGCTTTCTAATAAACACTTTTAATGGCAGCAGCTCTCTATAAATTAAGCCTATCCGAGATAAGCTTAATTAATTACACTCGTTAAGTGATTTATTTACTCGCAGCACAGGAAAAACTGAATGCCTACTGTTTTCAAATTCTGTGCTCCACAGACTATTTCTGAGAGCGAAACTAGGGAATAGCTTCAGGGCTAATACTCAAAAACAAAGGAAGCCTTTCATGTCCATTCAACACTGAGTAATACAGGCAGGATTTAAAACAATCGTTTTGTATTAAGCTTGTATTAGCTTGTGTCACAGAAACTTTATTTTTTCAAAATGCAGCAAAAATATCTTCTTTGATTTTCATAATGCCTCATAAGACTTCAACTCACATCATTTAGCAGGGTAAAGACTCAAACTCACATCATTTAGCAGGGTAAAGACTCAAACTCACATCATTCAGCAGAGAAAAGACTCAAACTCACATCATTCAGCAGAGTAAAAGCTTCAGTTAAAGCGTTCCCCAGCATTCCCATTCCTTTCGCATAGAGCTTGTCCAGGTGTTCTCTAAAATGCTGAAAGGACATGAGGAGATGCACTTTACACACACAAAATTCATTCTTATTAGGTGCAGCTTATTGTTATTCATTATACATTATAACCACAGAAGGACAAAAACAGCAATTGTTTCATGTACTATACAGGCACGTATGGGAAATGATACTGTGTGGTGTGTGTGTGTGTGTATGCACATGTGTGTGAGAGAGCGAGATAGAGAGAGTTTGATTTAACCATGCACCTAGAAAAGCATATTTTGCAGAAAATAAAAATGAAATCCCAGACAGTACAGTTGGCAGGTTATTAAGGAAAAAGGAGGAAGTGAATGAGAAAACAAGCTGGCTCTCAGCATGAGGTTTTATGCAGTTTGACATATAATTATGTGACAGGGAGAGAAGAGTGATAGTCCAGGGGGAAGTAATGCAGGTCTGCAGCCAGCAGGTGGCGAAGTCAGACTTATGTGTTTGAACTCAGCGCAGATGCACAGGCTGTGGAAGGTTTTTTGGAGGGACTGTGTGCTTAGCAGCCTATGGCCTACTGCCTGTGCTAACTGTCAAACACAGTAAACACAGTATGATTTTGTGCATGTGGTTTTACATGCAGTCTCTATAAGTGATACCAGCCTTTACAAAAATGCTGCTGAATTGAGGTTTAACCCTTTAAGGTGTAAGATCACAAAGATGTGATTTGAATGTTGTTAACTAAGCTTTCTAATGCTGATGTAACAATCACTAATGGTTATCGGAAGCAAAAGAGTTCTGGAACATTGACTTATAATTTTGAAAAAAAAAAAATTCCCAAAAACCTACTCTGCAAAGAGTTAAATTGATCATGTTAGCCACCGTAGCATTGCAGTGGCACTATTTACTCACATCTTTGTTGGTTTTGTCGGCTTGGACCAGTGTTCCATTCAGACATGGCTCAACATAGTGAATTTCCTCATTGTACTGCAAGACAAATACACACGCACACATGCACGCACGCACGCACACACACACACCAAGTGAAGTTCTGTCAAATTTTATTATACCATTTTATGATACAATTATTTATGATACCCTTCTTATAGCATGTAGGAAAGTTAATCGGGTAAACACATATAAATGCATGCATACATGCACACACATACATACAAATTTACATTTTAGACCTTTGGCAGAAACTCTAGTCCAGAGCTCATATACCTATACACAACCTATATTTACACACAACCCATTTACACAGCCAGATATTTACTGAAGCAATTCAGCTCCAAGGGCAAATGGATGGCGGGCCACCTGGGAATGAAGCATCAACCCTCTGAGACACAAGCCCAATTCCCACACCATTACAGGTGCACACACACACACACACACACACACGTGTACACATACACACACAGACAGAAAGGACCCCCCCCCAGTCTGTTCATTGTAGCCACTGGTTTCCGTAATGCTGAATGACGAGTCAGGGAATCCCTGCAGTTTACCAGAATGACAGCCTGCTTCCATCAGATAATATTGTTCATTTAATGCATGGCTGCAGATTACATTCCAAATGACATTAAAGAACGTCTCAGCCCATTTCTGCTGCTCAGGCAATTCATCATTCCTGACAGGGTGGTTCACTGTGGCTACAGACTCCACTCTTAAGTCTACACTAGCATGCTGAGCAAAGACATATCAATATTCATATGATCATAATAATGTGTGTCACTGACAGGAGTATATATTGCTTTATAACTGGGCATGCTATGTGTGCAGCTGTACTATGAAAACATATTTATCAACACTGCCACCAACATTCTCACAGGCATATAGTCATAATTAATACTATGTAAGGAGAGGAAATGTTGAAATAAAAAACATTGTCCTGACTAAAAATAGAAAGCATCATCTGGAATAATTTCAACAAATACAGTTGCAAAAAGTAAACGTGCTTCTACACAAATCTGGAGAACTGATAAATATTAGTTATAGACTATGTAGAATCACATGTATTCATTTGGACAGGCAGCACCTGTACGTTGCATTAAGGCATTCGCAACACTTTCCCAAAAAAAACAAATTCCCCCTGTATGACTCGGGGTTTGATCCTTGCCAAGTCCTATCCCAGCTACAGTCCCTTCTCTATCCATTACCCTCTCTTCTTTCTGCCCTACTGAATAAAACAAAACACATAAAAAGAGGCCAGGCAGTTCTGCTCCCCTTGACACTGCACATTATGCTTTAGGTCTCCTCCAGAGGGAGAGAAGAAGGGGTGGAAACACAGTGATGACAGGCCATCATCTCCACAGCAAGATGTACAGCTGTTCAGCTCTGTCCCGCTCCCTCCTACTATGAGCTCTGCTCTTTTCCTGTTTTCTCCTGCCTTCCTCTTCCTGTTTCTGTCCTGCCTTCAGCTCCTTCCTCTTGTCCTAACCTCTGCCCACTTCCTGTTTCATCCTGCCTTATACTTGCTCCTCCTATGAGCCTTTAGCTCCTCCCCCTTTCCCTATCTTTAGCTCCTTCTGATTACCATTTCCTTCCGGCCTTTAGCTACTCCCCATTGGCATGAAATGGACATATAAAGAGCTGGCTCTACATCTTTGGCCTGTTCTCCATGAACAGACAAGAAAGGGGTTCAGGCCAATCCTGCAGAACACTCAGAGCACTCAGAGTTATCAGTGCACTGGGTCCCACGGGCAGCCCAGCTAGGGTCAGGCAGCAGTACAGGTGACACTCACGGCGATGATGTTGAAGAAGTCGTCGTCCCCGAGCGTGTCGAGTATGGAAGAGACAGTCTGTCGAGCGATGGTGAGCCGCAGACCCTTCATGCTACCGCTCACGTCCACCAGGATCACCACATCCTTTGGAGAGGTCGCCGCCTGGATGTACCTGCGTCAAAAACCCCCGCAAGTCCCCCCAAAAAGCCCCATCAGCCACGTACATTCCTATCAATGCTAATATGTTTTATGGAGAATTACATGTGACTAAGTTTTTATATATAACAAATACAATTCAGACTGTAATAAGTCTAAATGTAGCGGCTGCAAAGCTCACCATTTGCGATTTCTGCAGTCAAAGGCAATGACTCCATGCTCATCTGAATGCCACTTTACACCTAGGAGTAACATTTTAGCGAAGTGCCAGTAACATTACAGGTATGTCTCAATTCAAAGGTCATTGGTTAAAATCAGCGGATCATACGCAGGACAATGATAAGTGATCAAAACATAAGGACTATCAATGTTCCTTTGCTGTACAAAGGTCAATACCTCTGTTTTGACTCTAAACTCTAAATTTCTGTACTGGCATGACATTTATATATTTCTGTTTTGATGCACAAGCATTATCTTAAATTACAAATAAAAAATATATACATTTACATTACAATAACAATGGAAAGTATAGCAACTTATTTTCATCTCTTTCCTTCCTTCCAGTCATTTTCCCTCTTCTACCTCACTTTCTTTCACACTCACATTCTCCCTCCTCTTTTTTTCAACTCTCTTCCTCTTTCTTTCTTTCCTCTTCACACTCCTTCTCTACCTTTCACACACTCTCTCTCTCACCTGGATACTGTCTGAAGAATCCCTTTGCACTGCCGAAATACTGCCATATGAGGGTCGGGTCTCTCTCAAAATTATCCACAAACACCTTATTCAGGGCCTCTGACCAATACACCCCATTCACTATGGCAGAGTCTGGGGGGAGGGGAGAGGGGACAGAAACTGCTGTCAATGCTGAAAAGATAACACAAACATTACTGCAACCAGTCCATGACTGATTAGGAATCAGACTAATCGATACTCAAACACAACATGACCGTGACCAGGCATGACTAATTGATAACCAAATTGAATAATAATATTAATTCACAAGGTAGTATTATATATAACAGTTATAATTAGCAATAATAAATACACTAAATGTATGACTATTATCTTTCATGCTATATTCATAACATAGTGCTGTTCACAATTTGAGAGCATACAACCTTTAAATGCATTAACTTCAGATAGCCTCCTGCACATTTACGGGTTTGGTCTGGGGCATGTCCGTGCTTACATGGTTCAACTTCCATTTCAGTCATTAAAGTACCGGACAAAAATACAGGACAAAACAATTTTCTTTGTCCTTTTCATTGAATGGTCCTTTTGTTCTCTGGGCTGAGGCTCATGACATCACCTGGGCTTGGAATTAAAGTGTCACTCTTACTGCTGAGCCAGGATTCACTGCCTGTTTCCTTGATCATATCTACTGCAGAAAACCCATTCAACATTTCAGGAAGACAGAATGAGACAAAGGCAGCCAAGAGAGGAAACACAGGACTGCAGTGCATTCTGCAGAAATATCTCTCACTTACAAACCCCGCCTCCTCATCTACAAAACCAGCCTACTCATTTACAAGCTCCAATTTCTAGTCCACAAACACCATATTTCATTTACAAACTCCACCAAATGATTGAAATGCCCCGAAATTCATTTACAAAGCTTGACTCAGGAGGTGTGGAAATGAATGAAATAGTGGTCATATCTGAACTGCTTGATATTTCTGCTACTGAATAATCTTCATCACACTTAAATGTAAAGTGAGGAGATTCAGGGGGTAATACAGGTCAGGGGTTCATTAAGAGAGGGGTGGGTAATGGCAGGCTGAGACTTCTGTCAGATCCCCCTCCCCCCCCCACCCCCACCCCCACCCCATGAGAGCCAGGGTTGACGCAGTGCTGGATACTACAGTATCTAGTTTGTAAGCAAGGTTAGATGGGCTGAATGGCCTGTTCTTTTCATTATGTGTTCTTATGTCCTTTGTAATTGCTTATTGGACAAAATTGTAGCAAAAAGTACTTGTGCCGTGGATCAGGGCTTTCGCCTGGATCACAGGGGAATACAGCGATCCAGGCAAAAGCAGTGATCCATGGCAAAAGTGCTTGTTGTTACAAGTTTCTCATTAAAAAATGCAAGTAGGAAATGCAGATGGAGACTTTGTGAATAAAATAATAACAACCCCACAAAATCACTCTAGGGCAGAAAAGACACAACCATGATTTGACTTTAAGCAACACCACAGAAAATACAAACCGAAGCAGAAGAGATTGTATATAGATGTTTCAGAGGGGATTCCGCACCTAAAATACGTATTTTGCTGCACGGAATGAAATGCTTTTCCACACTGAAAGAACCCCCTCCTTTACCTGCACCACTTAGCCATCACACGTACCTTTATTGTACATGTTGGTTGGGACTTGAACGACACTGAGGCTGAGGTTGACTGACAGGTTATTAAAATGATCATTTGGTTCCAGAATAAACTCCTTTCCCAGCTCCACTGTGTTCCCCTGCTCATCAGCTTCATTAATTAACACAGCATTGAAGTATTCATACTGAGGAGAGAACACACGCATACACACACACACACGCACACATACACACACGCACATACAAACACACACACACACACAATACAGACACAACAAAAGCACATCAAAAGCTGAAATCTGCTATAACAATACTGTTGCCATGCACATAAATACTACTATGCACATTCAGGCACATGTTAGTACATCAACATGCCTACAAATGAACACATGTACAAACGCTGATATGGACATATTTGCCCAAATACACACATGATGAAAATAAGCACATGCATGCACATATGCTAATATTCATACACACGCACATGTGCAAACACCCTGATATACACACATATGCTGATATTCACGCACATATATATGCAGTAATGCACGTGTATGCACAAATGTGGACACACATTTACATGTTAACATGCACTACATATGCAAGTAAACAAGCAGAAAATGTTGTAATGCACAAACATGCACACATGTGGACACTCATAGATGCACATGCAGACAATTGGACTGTAGGGTATTGGACAGAACAAACATGTAAACAGGGACTGTTGCCAACCAAGTAATATAATGCAACAAAATGCAGCCAACGAATGCTACAAAACATTTTCACTTGCATTACTCTTCAATAGTTTAGCAGAACACACCATTTTTCAAGATTATACCAAACTTAATTATCTTGAATTCAGAATTACATGAGGATTCATTACTCAACTTAAATATGCATTTGATAACAATTCCATTTCTTATTGTAACTTGAAATGAAATTGAAGTGAGGAAAACCAAGCAGTCCAAAGCCATTTTTAGCACACCACTGAGGAGCACATTACATTTACATCACAATCATTTGGCAGACACCACATCCAAAGCAACGTGACACTGTGACCATCACACAGAGAGAACAGATCAGGAGTGACCTTACTGCACAAACCCCAGATACACTGTGTTTCATAGCCAGAAATACTGCTGATAACACCATATTAAATGACACACCAGATAAAAGTTCTCCATTCTTCACCTGCATAAGGGAAGACATGACTGTACTTTAAATCTTAACAGTAGCACCAGGGTGGCGCCCCTTTGGCACATCACTGTAATGAGATGGTCAGTCAGAAACAGGGCCATTTGCTCATGATTTTTATAACTGACTGGCAACCTTCTGGTGAAGGGTATAATGCAGTCTGTGGTTGTGTCAGTTGAAGGGTCAGGTCTGTGTGTCCTCCCATACACCTTTACACCCTTACACCTTCACACCAATACATCTCTACACATCTGAACATCTACACCCTTATAATTCTACACCCCATACCTCAATACTTCTATGCTTCCACAACGCTATAACTTTACACAACGATACCACTATACCTCCACAGCCCCATACTAGGGCTGGGCAATACTGACGATTATCAAATTACATATTATGCTTTTCTAAGGGTAATATATTCTTTAATCATACCTGATAAGTAGTAAACATCCAAACTTCAGAGGCCACATTAAATGCTTACAGGCAAAAACACCTCACCACTGATATCTATTGGTTCCTGACAAGATAGCCAATCAGCAGCAAGCCCTTGCAGCTTCTATGTGATTGACAAAACCACACCACATGATCACATGGAAGCTGTATGACCTTGCTGATGACGGACTGTCTTATCAACACCCATTAGATATCAGTGTTTTTTTTCTTCTCCTGGAAGCATTGCACATGGTCTCTGAAGTTGAGATGTTTACTACCGCATCAGGTATAATTAAAGAGAAAAAGATTAAAAGGCAATACATCACATGGTGGCAATTATCGTTACTGCACTCAAAAAATACTAGATAATCATTGTTATATCGATGTATCAGTATATCACCAAGCCTGAACCTATACAGCAATACCTCAGTAACCCTACATCTCTATGCCACCCTTATACCCCAACGCCTGTTTTGTTCCACAGCAAACCTGTTCCCACAGCAGGACTGCTCACTCAGTAATAATCACTAGCGTCTCACTGAGCCTGCAGCCTGTGCACCGATCTTTAGTTTTAATTATGCTCATTAATTCAGAAATACGGGAAATGATGCCATTAGCATAACGAATGGGCTTACTTATAACTATCACAATGATCTGCTATCACTTGAGAACACATTTGTGTGCATGTGAGCAAGAAAAGAGTGAGTGAAAGAGAAAATGCAAGTGAAAGGGAGAGAGAGAGTAGGGGACAGGGAAATACAAAGCAACAAGGGAGAGGGGAAAAAGCACATTCACATTCAGAGAGAAGTCATTCTCCTTCCATTGAAACTATAGCAGTTTCATTTAACCAAACCAGATGGGCTGAGGTTGAGGTATTGAGGTGTAGAGTTAGAGGGGTATACCTTCAGTGTTTATAAGTGTAGATGAGCTGCCAATTCACAGGAAAGAAATGCATCTGAAATACGCACTGAAATAAATCCCTCAAGATGGGGATATTCCATCTAACTGCACAGCACTGACATGGACGTCCACTGAACTCGTAACTATAACAGACTGACAGATCTTTACAAGCAGCTCCTGACTTCATTCACTGAATAATAGAGAACAACAAATGCACTTTACACCAATTCTAAGACATTCTCAAATCCCCTGCCAAGAGCTGGACTTCACAGTTCTGTTCGAGTTGTACTTTCTCGTGTTGCTGTAGGAGAGGTAGTTGTTACTCGACAGGTGAACTTATCTTTCTTCTTGTCTGTCTAATTTTCTGGAAGGACTGCTAAAGTGAAGCTAGCACTGCAGCTGGCATAAGTTTTACACCCCGTTTCCAGATCAGGGATCCTGATCAGCATGGAGGAGTCACAGGGGTCTGTCACAGTAGTATTACAGCAATAATACAGTACTATCACAGCTTTATTACGGATGTATTACAATACTATTACAGATTTATCACAGCAGAAGTCCTCATTCGTACCACAGTGCATTCAGCTGTATTCATATCAACATGTTATGATGCAGAAAGACAACCCATATCACTTCAGTATAAGGCTTTGCTCCATGCGAAGACCACAATGCATTTTACAAAATCACATAACATTATTTAAACAGTTACATAATGCCTGTAGCACAGTGCTGTTTACACACATAATATCTGTAGCACAGTGCTGTTTACACACTCACGTAAAGTCAGCAGCACAGTGCAGTTTACCCACACATAAACCTTGAACAGCAGAGTTTATAAAAGTATAAGAGCAGAAAGAGCTGCTGTAAATGGCGGATATTACTGTGCTATGGAAGAGAAACTGCAGGAGGAGAAACTGAAAGGGGAGTAACTGCAGGAGGAGAAACTGAAAGGGGAGGAACTGCAGGAGGAGAAACTGAAAGGGGAGGAACTGCAGGGGGAGAAACTGAAAGGGGAGGAACTGCAGGGGGAGAAACTGAAAGGGGAGGAACTGCAGGGGGACAGACTATAGGGGGAAAGACTGCGGGAGGACCAGCGCGTACAGGCTCGCGGGGGCTGACGGGACAGTGTGGAAGGACGCGGAATGCAGATGGGCTGAAACGTGGCCATTACCCACACTCCCACCCCATAAAGCAGCTGCTGCTGACAGTTAATATCACAGCTGAGTGAGCAGCTGAGGCACAGAACTGCGGCTCTCAGCACTGCTGACCACCTCCACTGCAGTCCTGCAGGGGCCTGATCATTACCGCTGCAGAAAGACCCGCGCACCGCTGTTTATGAGCCCTGACCACCCGACCAAGGAGCAGCCCTAATGGCACATATACACAGTGTGTAACTGTATCTGGGGTGGGGGTGGAGGCATCCACCAAATAATTAAAATGAGTCTTTCAATCATGTCAAGTGTGTGTATGCGTGTGTGTGTATGCGTGTATGTGCGTGTGTGTGTGTGTTATAAGTGAAAGTAAGCCCTTTTCAGTTCTCCTATTCCCCTGTGCCACTGCTCTCAAAAATGATCTCACGTCTTCCTCTACAGGAGTGCTCCAGATAAAACAAGGCCAAACAAAACCAAGGATTGATGCAAGAAATCCCCTTGATGGTTCCTAAGAAGGAACCATTACCTTGGTAAATGTTTGCTATAATCACAAGCTTCAAGAAAAAAAACAATACAATTTTTCAAGGTCAAAGATTACAGCAAAACAAAAGTTTACATTAGCTTGACGTGTCACACCATTACACTTCTTTTACAGCTGCAAGGTCTGCGCACTGCTAATCAGTGTGACATTAAAATAATTTAAATGGAATCAAATAGAAACCATAGCCTGTATTTGATGTGCATGCACACGTCATATAGTTCATGCTGTATGGAATATGTACTCTACATGTAATCTCTTAGTTCACTTTGTAATTACATTTTCAAAAAATTAATATAGAAACATCAAAACATTAAATACTACAATTAATCTTTGTGTTCCCCTGGGGTCAAATTGACCCATTTTAAACTTTTAGTAAACGAGGAATGACTTTCAAAACCAGTGGCTATACCAGCGTAAATTCAGTTTTGGGCTTGTATTTCTATTTGATGTTCATCATCTATATTTACTTTATGTATTTTTGCCTATATGGTTTCTCTGAATATAATAAGATTTTAATGAAAAATCATTGAGAATATCAGTTAAAACAAGAAATATCAGTAACCTCCTGCACGAAAACCTTGTTTCACTTTAATTTTTAACAAATAAACATGACTTCTGCCTGCATGCCTTCATTACAGTGGATTTCTATAAATCACATCTTTATAACAAAAATAAGTAAAACATTTTCATTTAAATGTGATAAAGCAGATGTAGCATTTATTTAATTAGACATTTATTTAAAAATGGCAAACAGTAACCATATAACATCGTTACATTGTTTGGAATTAACATATAGATAATATATTGAATATTTTTAAAGAAATTAAATTTCTGTATTGTTTTAAAATCCCAACAATGTCCTATGTATATCTGACCATGGCTAAGTTTCACAGGTGCTAATAAGTAAACATAGCACAAGGGATAATGTAATCACAGATAAATTGTGCATAATATTTCATTTTAAATAGTTGTAGGCTATATCGTAGTGTTTTTGTTCCTAACTGTATGATTTCATTTAATTTGAAATGTAAAACTTCTTAGCATTACATATCGTTCTAATGCATCCTTTCCTGTATGAATGTTTTTTCATTATTATTATTATTATTATTATTATTATTATTATGTCTGACAGCATATAGCAGGCTAAAACACATGAATTTAAATCAAAGATAAATATCACTGTAACGGAGCGAACCCTCCGTTCCTGCTAGGACACTAAAACGATCGGGTTTTAGCTGCTATCTGCTTATGGTAGCAGTTGTTTGGCGCGAGTACGCCGCTTTCATAATTGTAGTGCGCACCATTTATGTTTGCCGGTTTGTCAACTCAAACACATTCGCTACTGTAGGCCTACATCTGTTCACCACCATAATGTACTACAAATAATTTAAACATACACATCTGCTTTCAAACATTAAATAGATTTATTTTAGTAGACCATGTTCAATAAACGCAATGTTAGGATTTGCTATTAACCGTTGTTTGTTCGGTTTGTTCCATGTTCAAACTGGAATGATGTAACCCGAATGTCACAATTCTGTGCAATTTCATTGGAAGCGCTGGACAAGAAGAATTGTCTATTTTACACGGTGGAGACCGTAGAGTGTAGTCGGTAATATTTTCTCGTACTCAATTATATATGTGATTATTAGATATAAAGTAGCAACTAATAATATATGTATAATGATTTCTATTTGTAAAAATATACTGTAATTTCTTCTGTGAGATAACTGAATATTGGATGCAAATGGTATAGTCTGGATAATGTAGAGTATACAAGTAGGTCATTTGCAGTCAGTAGGAGACGGAGGGTGGTTGGCAGTAGGTGGGTGTGATTGCATGCACAGATTTTTTGTCTTGTATCTGTATATAAATGTTGTATATAGTTGGGGGCACTTTTGTTAATAAAACACCCTACCTGTATTGCACAAGTTTGAGTCTCATCGCCAAAGTTCACTGTAAAATCCTCCGACCGACCATCCTTGTAACAATCACCATTCAATAATTTGATAAACTACAAACTTTTAATCTAATAAATGTATCTGCAAAGGGTAAAAGGTATTTTAAGGAGGGAGCTGTGGACAATGAATTCATACCGCTGTGCAAAATATCCAAATACATAATTTTTGTTACTGATTAAATGATTAAAGCAATTGTTTACGTTGTTACGTACATTATTACTTTTGATCTAAACTAAACTCAGCGTTCGATGGTGCGATAAAACCAGCTCATGCCCGTTAAAGTGTTTTCCACGAGCAGAGACGCTTGTGAAAACGCCTGCGGAAGTGGAGCAAGGAGAGAGTAGTGAACCTCATTCATCACTGTCTACCGAGCCGCGCGAGGCGCTGACGGAGTCCCTGAAATCCCCTCTCCTCACGCGCCCAGCGGAACACAAAACACGCAGTGCAAAAAAAAATAAAAAAATAAAAGTGATAAAGAACCTTGATAACTGGCATGACCATAAATAAGCACTCTGCACTGCGACTGTGGGAGAAAAATCCCATCCCCCAGACTAGTTGCCTGGAATAGCACCTTTACTGAGGCGGGTTTTTACAAAATGACCCCATTGTCATGAGTCTGAGCCTTTATCATGAAATAACCCCACATCCAAGATTAAAGCGCTGTATCAAAACCTTTCATAATGCCACAGATTATGTGTACCTTTTATACATTTTAGGATCCATGAAATCACTTGCACATCATTTTCAAGTTGTGTAGTTGTAGCCTCAACTGATAATAATGTCTTATTGGAAATTACGATTAAATAGGCCTTCTTTAAATAAATAGTTCAGAAATAGTAAGAAATAAAGAAATAGTACAGGCTTATAGTCAGTTAGATAAGATCAGAGAATTCAAGTAGACATATATAAAAATGATTTTTTCATAAAGCAACAGCGCTCAGTCTATGCAGGGCCACATCCACTTTGTCTCCTTCCTTGACATGGATACTGTGTGTTTATATATCAACATAATGTTCAGGAAAGACAGACTGCAATCACTTGGCTTATTAAAGAGAACATTTACTGTCCCCACCACCCCCACCCCCACCCCACCACCACCCCAGCAGATGGCCCAGTGTGGTCTGCGATAAGGCTGTAGAAAGGGTTGCCTGGAGCTGAGAAAAGGAATTGATTGATTTTAATTGAGTCTGGTGGTAATAAAAGACAAAAACACTGTTAGGCCTATAGTAGCATGTCTCTGGGGACCACAGTGAAAATATATGTGTGTGTGTGTGTGTGTGTGGGGTGGGTACTTTTGTGTGAGGATATGTGGGAATGCTTGAGTACGCCTGTGTATGCTGTATGTGTATGTGCACATGTGCATGGATGTGTGAGCCTGTGTTATATATATGTAATTTTGTAGGATTTGAGAAAGTCTGCTGGCCTTCTTTCTTTTACATTTATTTACCGCCCCCTCCTCAGCTCTTATGTTTTTCCTCTTCAGGCCAATGGTCCTAGTAACATCACCAAAAATAGCCACAATCACCACCAACATTATTGCCATAACATCAGACATTACATTTTGCCCACACATTCAACCGACTATTAAAGAGTACCTTCCTTACTATTGTTGGAAAAACCTGTATCTAAACACCTTGGCATAATGGTATTTTCATAAACATGAATTGCCTTTAATATTCTTCCTAGTTATGCAAAAATGGTAGATTAAGCTGTGAGTTAACGTGATACTGATGTCTCTGTTCAGGTTTAACGAGTGCCTAGAATTCGGCACACATAGAGCTCGCATATGACTCTTGCATATGTTATAGCACATTCTTTAAGGCACAATTCCACTTCACAGCCTTCCACTATTCAGCCTTCCAGTTTTAGTGTGTCAGCACAATCCTGATTCCCTCCAACTACTCACTCACACCTTGACTCTGACTCCTCCACTGAGAGCTGTTCTCCTGCTGTTTTTCTTTAAGTGCGTAAGCTCATAATCCCGAAGCCTTATCTGTGTCTCTGTCTCAGAATCAAACCTGTTCTCAAAGTTTTTGCTGTTCTTGTCATCGTATGTTTATAAAAGGTGCTTGTGCATGAAATTATGTGTGTGTGAGTTTTTGTATGTATGTGAGTGTGTGTTTGCGTGTGCATTTGTGCGTGTCCATGTGCATGTGCGTGTACTGACAGGAACACTCTGGGGTGTCCACAGGCTCTCACATGCCATGCCATGCTCTGCTATTGAGGAAGTGCATGCTGGGAAAAAGGTTGGGGTTATCTGTCGAACAACACCATGCACATGTGCATTGCTAATACAAAGGATGAAAATAAAAATCCCACATTAAACAATATCTAAACATAATATATACTGGTATTCTTCAAGCTTGTTGAGATTCGTACTGAGACACTGAATGAGTTACAGCTGTTCTAAAGGGACTGTCCATGGTTCTGAAATTTGATTTACAGTGAATCATATGGAGTAGAGTGAAACAGAGTGGAAAAACAATTTAAAGCTGAAAGTAATTATAATGATATTATAAAAAATATCCATTTGGCTCTAGTAGTAGTGAATGTTATGTGTAAAAGAGAGTGCTGTGTGTAATTATGAGTGAGAATAATGAACAGTAATAACACTGATACTGAAGCTCAGCTGACCTGCAGGTCTGGATCCTCCTCATGCTGTAAATGAGCCTCCTCTGCTGCTTCCACCAGTCGCTGGAGGCACACGCAGGCATGCACGCACACGCACACATACATATACATACACATACACACATACATACATACATATACACGTATATGCACGTATGTGCGCACACACACAGACACACACACATGCATGCAGACAGAAAAATAGAAAGGTTCCAGTCATTAATATTTTAAAGTTTTAGGAGAAAAGAGGAAAACATTTTTTATTATATTAGATAAGAATAAAACAAAATGCCATCAACCTATATTGAATAACAATACTATAGAACAACAACCCATTTAAAAAATCTACCAAAAAGTACACCCTCAAACCTCAGTCACACGATGCACATACAATGTTTAAAGATACACAAGAACCTAAGAAAGGACAATAAGCATACATTAATTATTTTGTGATTCAGATTTGTAATGTGTCATTCCTACACGACATTAATTTGGCTCACAGATAGTGTACCTCGGGAAGTGATATTTGAGATCATCAATGTCTCTAAAGGCAAACAGATGCATCTAATTTTGGGTGTAAATGTCTCTGAAGAGGAAGTGATAAGTGTGATTCTCAGTTGTAAATGTCTAAAGAGGAAGTGATGTGTGTGATTCTCTGAGATGATTGAAATCAGATTTCATATATACCAAGGCATGGATGGATAGGCAGAATTTCAGCTGAAATGAATGAAAATCTTATGGGCATCTGTGTTAGGGAAATTATAATTTAAAACAGCTTCAAATATGAGGAGCCCTTCGGTCAGTAAAATCTGCGATAAAAGAAAAAACCTTTAAATTGAGAAGTGACATTATTTGTTTGGGTTTTTTGGTATGAGTTCAGCTTGGGTTCGTTCGTTTCCCATTGTATAACTTTTCAAAATTACACAAATGTAGGGAAAACAAATTCAGAAATTAGAATTGTAACCAAACTCCTACATCTACTGTACATTTTGACTCCATACTTATATATATATAATGCCTGTTAAACTTCCCTCAAAAAACCCCTGAGACCATTTGAAATCATAGGGTTATGGGTGTTTCCCCTTTCTCCCCGAAAGCGACACCTCAGAAATATGCTTCCCCGTTCCATTGGGGGTGACCAGAGCTGTACCCGGAGAAAACAAGCTGCCGTCATCACTGGGATACAGGAACAGCTATTAATAACTGTCAGACACGTACTGCCACAGTTGCAACATAAACAAAATCAAAATTTTGTGCAAACCATTTCAATTTATTTTTGTAGCTTCTGGAAATGAACCATCAGTTGCGTGTCAGCACTTTAATAATCACGACAGGAGAAAATCCATTTTAAAATGTAATGTGAAAAAATTTGATTTAAAAACTACATCATGTCTGTTACAGGATGAAAAGATGAAGTGAGCAATGGTCACCTTATTCACAAATGAAGGTCAACTTGAAATATAAATTTTAATTTAATGTATTCATGTTTTGTTCCATATAGTAAATGAGGCCTTTGAATACCTGTATTCTATTGCGGTATTTGTTTGGCAGTTGTAATGATGCCTGTAATCCCCTTGGTAATGCTTTAGTTAATTATCATAGCACAATGGGGGGAGTTTACATCAGATAGAAAAATCAATCACACACACATACATGCGCGCAAGCACTCACGCATGCATGCACGCACACACACTTACATTTCCCATTTTGGTATTCGTTATATTTTCTGTTTTCAGTTCTATTATAATACTTTCAATATCTATCCACAGATATAACAGCAGAACTGAATTTATTATTTCATATGTGTGTTTTATTTGTTTTTATTTTATTTTAAATGTAATTTTACCTCATTAATTTAGGGCGCTTCACTTTAATAATCAGCCTTTTTCAATAATGCTAATCCTGCAGCCAACATAAAGACGTTACTGCTGGCATATTTGCTCCTTTCTTTATTCCATATTATGTGTAAATTCAATTCAAATGCGAAACCGTAATGACTAAAGCAGGGTGCAGATACTCATTTGTTATGTATTTTCTTTCCAAATCTTGCCTGCCTCAAAATTGATAAAATACATATAAGAAAATAACATGGAAAATGAATCATATATAAATTAATAATCGAAACAAATTTCTCATAGGGTTATCTAATTCTAGACATTCAGTGGATTATATGTTCATTGAAAAAATATATTAAAGTCATGACCAATGACATCAAGAGTTATGATGGCACAAGTATCTTGTGTTTATTATAAATTCATGGAGGTAATATAATAGCTCATTGCAATAGGTTTATGTCTAAAATAGAATACAATCTTTGCAGGTCTTTGCAGGGGGCCTTGGCCAAGACCAATGTAAAATATTTGTATTTGCCTTTGAAATTTTATTTTTTAGACATATTTGATTTACGTTTTAAAACATGGAAATGTGTTATACTTTAAAAACACTTCAATATAAGACTTTCATCAATTACATTTTAAAGGCTTTTAAAAGCTAGCTTGGCTAAATTAGCTTCTTAAAAAAGAATCTCTCATATGTAGAAAGAAGCAGAAAGAAGAATATGTATTTCTGTAACATAAGCCATGTTTTTACCTATGTCAACATGCCACATACCTGTAATTGAAAATGCAACATTTGAATACTCAACAGATATTCTAAAATGAAATACATTCGGGAATTCAAATGCATTACATTAGAAAAGACTGTATTTCATATCAATTTACAAAACAAACCTATCATCACCATCTGCCATTATCAAAAAACACTTCACCACCAAATCCACTCGTCTGCTTTAAAAATAAAATAAAATTTAAAAAAGCCAAGATAAACCGTTTTGAAACAACAGAACACAATCAGCACAGATCTTGTTTTTGTTCTCCAAAAATGTTACACAGTAAAACCCACTTGACCCATCTTGGCTGCAAATAAACTGTTAGCGTACAATTAACACTCAGGATTTTACTGTCTGAATTACTTATGTTTTGCAGTCAATTACACTTTATATTTGTGTACCTGAATGGCTATTTTCACACCAAATCTGGCTTTGACTGCTTAATTCAAATATAAGTGCAGTTCAGTTACTTTGGTGCTGTGTGTAAAACCTATGCTGCATGTGGGACATAGGTAAGGAGTTCTAGGGTCAAGTGTGTGTGATATTAATAAGGAGTTTTAATGTGAAGCGTGTGGGACATATATAAGAAGGTTTTGTGTATTTGTGTAGATAAGGAATACTGTACTGACTGTGTTTGTACATTAGGAGTTTGTCTGCAGTGTGTTTGTACATTAGGAGTTTGTCTGTAGTGTGTTTGTACATTAGGATTTTGTCTGTAGTGTGTTTGTACATTAGGAGTTTGTCTGTAGTGTGTTTGTACATTAGGATTTTGTCTGTAGTGTGTTTGTACATTAGGAGTTTGTCTGTAGTGTGTTTGTACATTAGGATTTTGTCTGTAGTGTGTTTGTACATTAGGAGTTTGTCTGTAGTGTGTTTGTTGATGATTTTGCAGTCCATACCCTCATGGCTTCCGCCTTCTTGTGAAACATCTCCTCCATACTTTCTGACAGCTGTTTCACCAGCTTCAGGCCATCGATTTCTTCAACTCGAACAGACTTTTCATATTCTTTATATTTCTGTGAGAGAGGAAATCCAGGGAACCTTAGTTATCACTTTTATCTTTTAAGTGGAAAAAATAAAACAGCAATGTTGTCCACTATTATCTTTTTATTATAATTTTTTATAGGTTTCTCGGTAATCTTGGTGATTGACATGTTAGCCATCATGAACAAAACATGTCAATTTAATGAGGTTTAACAAATTAATTTAAAAAAAAAATCATTATTTAGAAATAAGAACACTATCACTAACAATTGTAACAGTAAAACAAATGAAGGAGGTCCCAGTAACTGTGGTACTTGTCCCCAGATAATTGCTTAACTGGTCAAATGAATAAATACTGTATATAAAAATAAAGGTTAAGTTAATGAAAAGACCTCACCAAATACATTTAGATCCATCTTCAAGGCCCACATAACCCCCCCCCCCCCCCCCCCCAAACACACACAGGTGATCTATTCGGAAAACTCAATCACCAATCAATCCTCCTAATTGTTTAAAAAAAGAAATGATTTCAGTTATAAAAATACGCATTAACAGTTCACTCTTCTGTTATTCTGTTATCTGTGCAAGTTCAGATGAACAGGTGTTTAAACACACTTTTACCTGCATTTAAAAGTGTGTGTATTTAAGTCTACATTTAAGTGAATTTAAGTCTAAAAATATAAAAGTATTGGCATTTAATCCTATGATCATATGAATTTAAACCTAAGGGCTCTATTTTCTGGAATCAATGGCACATTGGCGCACTTGGTGTGGCTACTGAATGTAGGTATTTCCCTGACTAGAGGCGAGGAACATACAGCTCAGAGCATGCAGCGCAGGTGGAAAATGGCCTGGGTTAATGACAAATGTATTATCAGTGTTTGTGTCTCTGCTGGATTCACTCACAGCCAGTCAAATGACCTCTTTTCATTCCCTTTAAGAGCAGAGTGAAAAGTGCCCTGGGGTACGGTCAATTTATGTGGTGTACTACTGCCATCTACACATCTATTTTGTATTGATATTGCTAAAAATAAGTATACTATCGCTATAATAATGCATGTGTTTCATAGGGTAAAGTCTGAAATCACAAACTAAGAATGGTTAATCATTCATTGTGTTTTAGACTGGTTGTTTTAGGCTATATAGGATATTTAAATGCCGGGATGGTCATCAGAGAGTCTACAAGTTTTGCTCACATGCTAAATTTGAATAGCCGAGCTGACAGCACTACGGCTCACGCTGGCCAAGCTGGTGGTATTCTGGAAGGGCTGCTGTCACTTCGAGTGCAACAGGGTGTGCGCAAGAAACTGTTGTGCTACCTTCAATGTAAGCCGCAACTATCCCACAGACCTCTTGCAGCACTGCACGGGATAATAAATGGCAAACACATTCATTTTAACTAGTCATCTAATTAAAATGGAAAGATTTTTCATGTTCAAGTGGCATTTATTGCCATTCTTTTCATTATAGATGGGTGTAAGAAAAAGAAAGAAACACAGTAGGCTGCCGCCAGGACCAGTGTAGTATAACAACAGCCATAAAATATTAAAAACAGAAATAAACACTGGAATTAATTACAAATAAAGAAAAAAAGAAATTAACAGTAAATGCAAAGTATACATTTTTCCTGCATGTGGGATTTCTATCGAAGTCAAATTGGACAGGATATGAACCACAAAAAAACATTTTTGGCTTTTTGAATAGGCTATAATCATGCATGCATGGAATGGGAAAGCCCCGAAATTAGCAATATGCCATAGATAGGGCTGTGATTTGTGCTGTAGACATGGTCTGAGTAGGCGGGTGGACAAGAGCCCAAATCACAGACTAGACTGATGCAAAAATTGAAATGAGCTGCACCAAAATTGCCATGCGCTGCTCAATCTTGTTTGACACACCCCCAATGCCGTAAGTGTGTTCAATTAAGCCAACACTTAGGTGACTTTAAGGCAAAGTGTGTATATCTAAGCCTAATGGTCATGTTAAGGATGTGAAGATTAAGATTGTGTGGAGATTATGCCTAAGGGTGTGTGAAATGAAGGCAATTGAAAGAGGCTCAGGTTTGTGCTCTTAGTTAACAGCTCTGTAGTGTTAGATCCTCCTGCCACAGCCAAAACCAGAGAGGACACACCACTGCATCAAGCAGTAAAACACCTCTGTCTCACCAACCACTTAATGCATAAGAGACCAGACTATGGTAGATATGGTGGAAGTCTATGGGCACATGACCAGGTACGGCTCAGAGTGATAGTGCTTATCAAAACACAATGATTTTAATACTATTTTCAGAAGGTTTGGATAGTGAAGCACATTTCATTTCATTATGAAATTTTGCTTATATACAGAGTTGAATATTATGTATATGAGCATATAGAAGTTGATATATTCAGGCATGCTTAAGCGATGGTCAGGTATGCTTTGTATAAACGTGGCTTCTGTACTGCATTCTGACCTGACTGTCATCTCACGCACCCCTTAAATTCCACAGAGCAGGCCTACCCCAACAGACAGGACCATCTGGATTCATCCTGCTGCTTTGTCCTGGGCAGAACCTCCCTTCCCCCTCTCCCTCTCCCTCTCAATACACCAGAGGACAAATTGCTCCTTCAGAAGAGGAACATCGGCCTCCGATGAGGCGGAACAGTTAATTTCACGCCTGTCGTCCCCGCCTCACTGAGTGCGCGTGTGCCAGCCAGATACCCCCTGCACCCCCCACCCCCCCCACCCCGCTCCTCTCCCACACAGTCAACAGAACAGTAAAAATGAGACTATGAAACAAATCCATAGGTAAACACAAAAGCAGTATTGATTACGATCTGGTCTCAGTCTTCCAAGAGGCTGCCAGGTGACAAGAACGCGGACTCCTGCAGTGTTGTGTTGTGGCCCATACGGCCAAGGCTTCGCAATGCGTGTGGAGCTGCATCAGTACGCACTGTGTTACGAGACATAAGCCTCTTAATAATGACTCATTGACC
Source organism: Anguilla rostrata (assembly GCF_018555375.3). NCBI lineage: Eukaryota > Metazoa > Chordata > Actinopteri > Anguilliformes > Anguillidae > Anguilla > Anguilla rostrata. The sequence goes on from NC_057945.1 coordinate 20,700,126, forward strand.
CACAGTTTCCAGTTCGGTGCAGTGCAGGCTCTGTGGCCCAGGCCAAAAAGTGCTGACATGAGAGAAGCCAAAATGCTAGTGCAAAGTGCTAGGGGCCCTACAAATAATTGTATTTTCTCTGTCTAATCAGCCAATCTGATTACACTTTCAGGTAGTATTGTGAGGGGTCAGAGGCCCATGCCATGAGATCTTGATGGTGATGAGAGAAACATCAGACCTTCTGTAGTGACATGGTCCTATGGAGGAAGGCCCTGTCTCTGGAGCGCCCCCTACAGACAGGCCTAAATCAGTCGTTTCTGCAGCAGAACTGAGTCAAAGATTTTTTTCTGAAAAATATGTTACATTACATTACATTTATTTGGCAGACGCTTTTATCCAAAGCGACATACAAAAGTGCAGTTCATATTTATTTAAGTAAATATTAAATATTTAGTAAATAAGTATTTAAAATAAATGTTTGACCCACATCTGGTTTGCATCTCTGTCTCAGTGGGACAATAATATCCTAATAATGGATTACGTTTATATTGTGCCTTTCACAGCCTCAAAGACCATTACATATCCACCACCACCAACTTATAGCACCCACCTGGGTGATGAATACCAGCCATTTTGTGTCAGAACACTCAACACATATCGTAAGTGCAGAAGGAGCACTTCTGCAGCAGAACTTGTTTCTCTGTGCCTCAATTTTGTCAGAACATTAAAGAAACCCCTACTCTTTGTTATCTCGGTTTACATATTTTCTGAAATCTCAGATGAGGATTGTAACAACAGTAATAGTCTTACCAGGATATTTGCTGCGCTGTTCCACTGCTCTCCCCCCTTCCCACACACACATATAGATAATAACAACAATAAGAATGTGGAAGGGGAGAGTATGGAACACAGTGTCTTATCTGTAATGCCAGGCTGTGTGATGATAAACGGCAGTGGAGTGATGTCAAGTGGAGTCATTCATCATGCAAGGTTTAGAAGAGAACCTGATGCCAGGAGACAGCACAGCTGAAGCTTATCTCTTAGACACATTTGTGTGTGTCAACACAGCTGTGCACCATTACACCACATTTACCATTTCACAAAAGCCACAGTTAATCTTACGAACAATAGCCCCTTCTTAGCTTGTAGCCACTGTCTAAAATACCTTCCCCCCCCACCTCATCTCCTCACACCTATTACACAATCACAATATCATGGAAAGAAAAACTATTCTTTGACCACCAAAAGCTAAGGGGCTGCCCTAACTCTGACCACTGCACTACACTTTCCACCAATCAAAGAGTCTTCATTTTCCGGGGGAAGTTTCTTCAGTAGGTTATGTACAAGACATTACCATCACCTTTAATTTTACATGGTGGGGTATATTAAATGGATGGCTGTGGTGCTGAAAGTACAGATGGCTGGTTCTACATGGTGGCACTGAAGTAGTGCTGCTTCATTGACCTCTGCCTGAAATGCAGAAATCGCTACTGCCACCTAATGCCAAGCCAGGGAAGCTGCAGCCTGGGAGCACACAGGTCATTTACAGCCTGTGTGCGCTGGAGCAAGTGCGTGAGCGAAAATGTGTGTGTAATAGGTAATGGGCCACACATCCCATAACTAAGTCAATGTTCTGAATCCACATTCCCTCCTGTAAAGGATTGGTTGGCCTGTTTACCAAAATTACGTGATTTTATTTCACACGTGAGTTTGGAGAGGACTGATACTCACACAGTCAAGAACCGCAGGGGAGGGGGTAATGATGTTTGGGGGGGGGGGGGGAGAGTTACAAGAGGCTCTGCAGCTGCTGAGAAGGGGAGATAACCAGCACCTTCACACCCTCATTTCTTTTATCTGAGTGATGTAATGCACTGCAGCGTAGGGGTGGGGCAGCGAGAGGATAAAGGTATTATGGGAATGCGGTTATCACACAACCGTCACTGTGCTGGTTCACCACAAGCCCATCAGGACCCACAACTCCGCTGTGCTTCTACTGTACATTCATCAATCATATTTGAAACTGCCATTGTCTCGCTTGTTCTGTTACTTAATTTTAATTTATTTTAGGAGCTTTGTGGGTTTAAACCTACTTGTCTCACTGAACTCTAATCTTTATGGATTTGTACTAAGATTAGCACTTCAGGAAAACAAACAACAACAGCAAAAGAAATTCAGAAATAAAATTTAAAAGTAGCAACAAAATTTCAGGCCACAGATGCAAGTCAATCCAAAAGCAATTTTCCATTAGAGAACGCTATGGCCAAGAACTGGATTATCAGGGTCCAAGTGCCAGCTTGTCTCAGGCAAAGTGAAGGCCTGACCGGGCTGAAGAGCCAGCTACTTTCAGGATTAGTACAGTAGTAGCACAATAGCCCATAGAATCACAGTTGTGTGTTTAGCAGTAGGTAGTGTACAGAAACATGTGATACCTTCTGCAGCAGCTGTGATCCTGAGTACTTGGCTGAAATTGATTTAATTTCTCCACCAAAAGCAGAGGCCCACAGCTTGACTCTGAAAAAAGGGAGATCAGAGAGGGGTTAGAGACAGAGATCCCTACCGCCATCGCTTACACTGCAACAGTGATCTCTTATACCAACTGCCCTCTTGTATATTACACACTGTTCTCAAGTGCGTTTATTCATTCTAGGTTTAAAACTCTCATCATGGACAGCAGTGTAAAGTAGTGGTTAGAGCAGAAGCGTGAGTGTGAGCAGCAGCATGGAACAGTGGTTAGGGCATTAGTATGGATCAGTGGCCAAAGCAGGAGCTGGATGATTCGAACGGCAGCATGGAGTAATGGTGAGAGCAGAGGTTTGGTGCTGCGGTCACATCATTAGTGTGGGACAGTGGTCAGAGTGGCTGTGTTGAGCAGTGATCGTAGGTCTGAACACTGCTGATCTGGGTTCTGTCTTCTGGGGTGGGGTGGCCTGCTGGAGCTACCCAATGAATGAATTGAATAAATATTAATTTGGAAATCTGGTTCAATGAAGAACGTACAAGGCCACCCTGGAAATGAGAAAATGTGTGAATTATGAAAATATGGCAGAGTAATTCTGCAACGCATACGGAACGGTACTTAGTGAGACAGTTGTAAATATGGCTTTCATAGGAAAAAATTAAAATTAAAATATAAAAATGTTAATAGTGGGGCTGGTCCAGACAGCGTTAGTGTAGAAAACATTCGAAATTTCTCAGTGAAGACGGCAGCACTTACACGGATAAAGGTAGCTCCTGTTGGGATGCAACACCTTCAACGACCGCCATGCCAAATGTTATCCAAAGAAAAAAGAATCCAACGCCACACGCGCACGGAAGGCTGAGTATCATGTTCCATCGCATTGTTAAATATTTGTTCCTGTCGCGAATAGCGTGTTTAAAGGGTAGATACAAGCTTCGTCTTGTGGGAAAAATTAACTAATTTAAGGGTTATTCCTATTCCCCGGTCATATTCTGCGGGTCCGCGATGGAACTTCATCGGCTGCACCTCTGAGAGCTGCTTCCGCGCGCGTTTAAGCCGGCAGCACCTCCTGCTGTGAGCGAAGTCTTGAATAAAAGCGACCTACTGAAGATCTAAAGACAAGCGGGGGAATTTGAGTGGTGGGATAAGTGTGTGTGTGTGGAGGAGGGGGGGGGGGGGGGTGCGTGCGTGTGCGTGTGTGTGTGTGAGAGAGAGAGGGGGGGCGGGTGTCGGTTTGTGCCAATTTACTTCTTTGTTCTCTCATAAGCAACTTTCAACTATCGTGACAAAAAAGTGATTTGTCCATTGCTCTGTAAATACTGATAAACGGCGCAGATAAAGACAGTAGCTAAACAACGCGTGGAAAAGAGCATGGTGAGAAATGAAAGATTACCCGCCTCTAGTATGTACGCAATACGCAGCGTTTAGCTATAAGAAGGTTAAGTGAAGAGATCTTAACGCACTAAGACGAGAGCGCACCAGAGGCAAGGTTCATTGCCTGACAGGGTCATGCGGGCGCTGGAGGGAATTACGGAGTCCGTTTCTTACTACACGGGAAACCACGGTATGGATGCAGTACTGGCGCATTGGAATTCATCGGGACTGGTCAAATGCCATTCCTTCGAAATGTATGTATATGCCCGAAAAATTCGCTAGCAATATAAAAATAAATAACAAAATCGTCCTCCTCGTTCGACTTCGTGTTACGCCTTTTTTCGTTTTAAATAATTGAAATCCAGCTTTAGGAAATAAAAAATAAACATTGTTGTAATGAAGTAACAGAACAGGTAACGTCAGGTTCGTAGCCTACGTGATTTTCACGGCAGAATTCCGCATAAACGTAGACGGGCATATATATCAGTAATGAGATGACTAAGGCTAAACAGGCCGACAGGTAGCTGATTTGTATATATATACACACACACACACACACAATACATGTGTGTGTGTGTGTGTGTGTGTGTGTGTGTGTGTGCGTGCGTGCGTGTGTGCGTGTTCTTTTAACATGAAAAACACTGTCACTAAATATGGAATTAAATTATGGAATTTGAAAGTGAAGACTACGTGCAAATGGTTGGTCGTGTTTTAAAGAAATTATCTTTCAGTTCCATTTAGTTAGAGCGCACCATGAAAATACTTCGTAGCACTTTAATTTTGTCTTATCGACTTATAACATGACGCGTGTTCAGTCCGTCCTTCAAAAGATACAAAATGAATGTATGTTTTAAAGTCTAAAGATTAGCAATGTTTTCTCAGCAAAAGTCACATGTTCAGCGTGCCATCTGGAGCGTGAGAGTAGCGACGGGAATGGTGACCAAATCAGAGAGACCGTGTACACGTGCCGAGTTTACGGCCCCCAGCCCTCCTTTCTTGCGCACCCATTGTAGAGGTCTTCCAAGCATATAAAATCCATCACATTATCCATTACTCCTTTTATGAAGATGAATGCCTTGGCTTTTTTTTTTTTTTTTTTGCTAAAGAGATGTCGTGGTGCCGTAAATTGAATGAATAAAGTAATTCCAACAGCCAACGTATAATATCATATTAACGTGAAATGTATGTATTCATTTATTATTATTATTATTATTATTATTATCATCCTAGAATTCTTGTATTTTGTAGTCTACACAAAAAACGGGGGACTAATGCTATCTTTTATCTCCATTACATATTTTTTTTAATCTCTATTACATAAACTAGGATAAGAGAATGGCATTAAGAAATGCATAGTTTATCATATTTCCCAAACATTTAGTACTGCTGCTGCTACTACTACTACTACTACTACTCATAATAATAATAATAATAATTTCCAGAGGCTAGTTGCAGTAATATAAAGGTACAAGTATAACGGTAGAAGGTATACGTGCAAAGCATTGCCAAGAATAACATATGCAAAAATAAATAAGTTATGAATAAATATTGGCGGCAATTAATCATTATAAAAATGTGATGGTAAGTTATTTACTGTATCGCTTAAGTGGAAAACAAGAGAAAATGAGAAAATCTTGTAAGGAGATTTTATATCTGGAATACAAGCTTCACCAGCGCGAGAGCGGCAGTGGAAATCAGGATTGAGATCACAAGATAACACTAAAAACATGAATTTATTGTGTGTGTGTGTGTGTATACTGGATTCATTGAAAGATGTCCTTGAAATGAAAAGAAGAACGGTGGACAGAACAATTGCCTTATGGAAGCAAAGAGACATAGCCTATATGCGTCGTAATTGCAGTTTAAATTAAAACAACTAAATTGAAATATTAAGCCTAGATATTTCATTCACACTGACCAAAACGTTACACGCGGTAAATAAATATACAGATAACAACACACACGGCTCTCAGAGTAAGTGGCCCTTGTTCTTCAGTCTCCAGCTAAAAAGAAACCTAGTGTCTGTTGAAGAGCGCGAAGGTACTTAACATTACTTAAATTCATTTCTAGTGCATTTTTGTAAATATCATCACCATTATTGAAATCACACCAAATTTCTGCATGTTAGGCTACATGTTTGACCACGCGCGAAACAAACTTTGGTTACAACTCTCTACATAGTAACCTGTTTTATTATTTGTAAATATACTGCAATTAAAAATATAATAGGCCTACAATATAAGATCATATGGGGCTGTTGTGACGCATAATGTATTCCCGATTTTGTCCAGTTAAATTGATTAGTTTATCTGTGGGAATCGAATTTTTAAAAGATGTTTCCGTATGTTTTGTATTCTGACCTCCAAAAGCGGCGGCCACAATTTGATACATACTGGGAGTAGCTACGCGATTACGTTAATCTGCAAACGAGGCAGTTATTGAAAGCCGGTGACTGGCCTACGGGCGAAAAGTTTTCCTTTGCTCTTACAAAAATACAGTAGAGTGTTTTCTCGAGTGAATGTCCTGAAATGGACATTTCAAAAGGGTTTTCAAAAACAGTTATTTGCAGGTATGCTTAGTTAATTGTACATCGACGTTACGGAGCATATTTTGCAGGGGCAATTCCCACGCAAAACCAGGAAATCACAGTTGTCCCCTCGAAAATGAATGAATCCTTGTCATAAAAGTTCTTTTTTAACTGCCCGAAAAGTGTAGGATAGTGTCCCCCCAATCTTCATACCAATGTTACATACTGTGTAGATAATTGCTGTTACATGTCAATTCACAATCGTATCGGATTCAACAATGTAACATTTAATTCAGTGTGTGGCAGCATTATGACTACATCTACAGGAAATAGGCTAGTTTGTTTCCAATCCGGGAGGTGCACAGCGGGTGTTTTAAGTCATGCCCGCCTTTAAGACCACCTCCTGCGGTTTGTGTGTGCAGTTTGACCTCGGGCAATCTGAAGTACATTCAATCGGGGGAAAAAGAATCATGAGTTGGAAAGCGCCTCGAAGTTGCGCTTTCAGAGTGCCCGACACTGTAGGCTATGTCTGCATGCAGCACAGAGCCGCAAGGCCGTCGGATCCCTTCGGTGCGCAACAAAGGAGAAAAGAGCAAATTCAGCAGGTGACAGTAGATTGCTCTCACATGGCCCAGGGGGTATTAAGATTAATGGGATATGTAAAACCTATAATGCATATTATTGAGCTTTACTGTAGTTTAAGACGAATAACTTCTTCCTCATTTAGTTAAAAATTTAATATAATGGAACGTATGAAACTGCAAATACCCTCAGTCTGAACAGATTCTATGATATTCTACTGGCGCTCCCCATTCACACAGAACAGCCTGCTCTTGTTCACCTTGAACATCCTGCAAATCCTGTAGCCAAGAAATATCCCCCTAAGACCTGGCAGAAAAGAAAGTTATAGTATTTACATTTTTATACATACTACAAGTGTCTTGGATGACAAAAGATTGTCATAGTAGGCCTACAGTATAGTCTTGGATGACAAAAGTACAGCACAGTATAGTTCTTGATGAGATTAAGACCAGAGAGTTCCCTACAGGAGGCAACAGTGAATTGTGGGGATTTAGGAGTACGTTGTGATGTCATAATGTGCAAGCTTATGATTGGTGGAAGATGATGATATCATCAGGGTGAGAAGATTGATAGATTTGATAGATTTCCTCTTGTAGCCTCCGTATGTCTGTAGGACTCAATGATTATCTCACTAATGACATCATATATCAAGGCAGACCCGTTATGTTCTGATGAGAAGCGCAGTGGGGAAACTCATTAAATGAAACTCCACACAGCACTTTCCTACACAACCCCGAGATCTGACTTTCCCTTGATTATCTATTGACTGCAAGTGACAGGCCAGTACAAGGACATCCCAAGACATTATCTGTAGTTCAACAATGGTCAGGGTGGCAGCACGTTAACAACAAAATGCATCTTGATTCATTTTCTGGTGGTAGGCAATTTTATTCTGGTCAGATTAGGGTCCGAAGAAGCGGACGTATTTCAGCGACAGGGCGGTGAATTGCTTTAGACACAACAGACCACACAGCAAAATATTATGGGAAACGTAGGACAAGACAAACAGTATGGAGTGTGTGCTGTTCATGAAAGAAGTAGCAGTCAGATTTCGCACTGGCTGATTGTTATATTTCAACCATAAACAATCAGCGGATAGCCAGCTACACGAATCAACAGATACTACACGAATCACTCATTAAGCACAACTGACACGTCATTAACTGTACTGTATAAAAATAATTATTAGCTGCACCCAAAAAAAAAAAAACCAGCACTCGGTTTCATTCAAGAATATTTTCATCTCGCTTGAAGGCACTTAGACTCTAGTTGTGTCAATAACTTCTACACTGAGTTTCCTTTAGTGCTATCTCTTCTGTGCATCTTCCTTTTATTGATTTTATAAGAAATATGGTGCGGACAACGTGAGACCGCACTTACAATCACACCTTCTTATTTTTCGCTTTTCAATTGAAATTGAATCGACGCACTGAAAGACTAAAAGCGCTCTACTAAATACGGTTTGATTGAATTGTCATGGAGTGAAATCTCCTCTACAGAAAGAGACCTTTCCTTTAATGATCCATTCCATCAATTAATAGGTGTGCAATCTCTTTTACGGACTAGATGACATTGTCTTTACTACGATGCAGCGGTTCAGTGCATCTTATTAAAATTTATTTTTAATGTCATCCATCAAAGACAAGCTATTTGCTCGAATGACCTACTAAAGCAATTGCTCCAAATTAAGAGATAGGGCCTATTAAAAAGGCAAGAAATTTAGGTCTTAGAGAATTCAATCACGTACTTAATGCCAAAGCAGTGTTTACAGAGTTACTATTCGAGTGAGCTAAATGCTTAATTTCAGCATTCCTGACGCTTTTGGTTACATGTTAAAGGTGAATATGTACACCCATGTCTGGCCAGAGGTCTCCAATTGGCAAATAATATATTAAAGGGAAAGTCCGTCATCGGCTTTATTGCAAGTTATTTTATTCCGCTCTCGTGCGACAGTCACTTCAGGCGTCCGCATTACAAGGTCAATGAAGGATATACAGTGCCCTCCAAAAGTAGGATACTGTAGGGTAAAATCGGTTATTTTTGCTATAAAGGCATTTGAATTCGAAATCAAAATATGAATGAGACAAAAATAAAGACAATCAGCTTATATTATATGGTATTTGCATGCATATATGTATTTCCACAGAAACAGCGGTTTTTTTGAGTTCCCCATTTTCAGCGGTGCAAAATTAAGTTTACATATGAACTTAAAGATTAATCAATGCAATTAAATAATGTTTGGTTGTATAGCCCTTAAAAGCAATAGCCTAACTGTATCAATTCAACAAAACATTGCCATCATAAAAGTTTGGCATTTTCTTTGGAAATGCTTTTCTAGGCATTCACTGCAGCTGCTTTCAGCTGACCTTTGTTTTGGAAGTTTCTGTCTTCTGTCTCCACTTCAGCAAATGAAATGCATAGAATCCGGATGGATTTAAATCAGCTTGACGACTGACTGGGTCAAATGTTTATCAAGGAGGTAAAATAACTTAACAGGGAAACATATTTTCACAGAGATATTAAGTAAAAATACATTTCACCGGGAAACGGGCAAGAATGTCTTTGCGAATTTGAGTAAAAATACTGTATACATGTAACTGGGGAAGCAGTTAAGATATCCATCTAACACAAAACGGCAATGTCTCTACTTATGCTTTAAACAATTTTTGCTTCCAGATGGCACATACAGCTAAACAACCGGAGTACAGGAACAGACATAGCCTACAGGCCACATACGTTGCGGAGGGCACCTGTGTACGTTTGTGGTCGATAGGGAATTTAATTTACGAAATTGCGGGCCTATAGTGCTGCTGGGAATTACAAAATGGGAAATGAATGGCAATAAAGGCGTGAAGTAAACAAAACTGGTGTTCCGTTAGGCACGATACAATTAAACTAATTATAGCCCATTTCATGAGAAGTAGGCTACAGCGTAAACGCACTTCAAAATTGGTCTGAAATACTCAAATAACCTTACGTCGTTTAGCCTCTACTTTTGAAAGGGAAACGTTAGAGGCGACCCTGAACCCAGGTGCTCGGATGCTGTCCGAGGTACTGGATTTCACACTCGACAGCCTCGTTTTCAGAAATAAACAACCACAAAGCGGTCATTATGTTTTTTTTTTTTGCACGAAAATTAGTCTCGGCTAACGATTTACCAATTTACTGAAAATCTTAACGAAGTCTGAACACCTTACAAGCCATTTAGTAATTTTAAATACGTAATTTAGAGTTCTACACCGAGGCGGGAATCCTCCAAATAAATAATGATGTTTTACGCATAGCAGGTTTCAGAATGAATTAAACTGACTGGGAAAATTGCAGCGTCTTTCGCTGGAGTTGAAACCTGGGGTTTAGATCCTCCTAATCTGTGAAATAAGGATTAGTTGTTGTAATGCAGTTATGTGGTTTTGTATCTTAAACTGCAGCTAAGCGCGCTACAATTGACCCAATGAGTTTGTATTGCCTACCCATGACAAGACACAATGAAAAGGATGAGAAGCAGCAAGAAAACTCAACATGGGATAAACACCGACAATAGAGACACCATTCAATGGCTATCAGTATTCTTTATATCCTTAAATATTGGTATATAATAGCAAATACACTATGGAATTGAGGTTAATCCCAGTAAAATACAAACCAGTGAAAGCCAAATAAACATAGCGGTGCATTACATTTACGTTTAGCACGGGTAGGCTACTTGAAAACCTAATAAAATGTACGCATTTCTCTTTAGGGCTAACGGCAGTATTCCAAATAATAATAATAATAATAATAATAATAATAATGAAATAAAACGTCGCAATATCTGTAGGTATTTGTGATTTCCTTTCAATCAGCAGCCAATTAAGGTCTTGATAACGAGGTGTGTGGACTCTTCAGCCAAAAAATGACTTACAATGAAATCACGCGTGCTGAAACACCCGAAAATTAGTTGACACCACGGCCCTCCTATACCGTTTGACATCCCTGATCTACACGCTAAGCAGAGGGCTTGCATTTAAATTGAAACTTTGTTGCGATGCACAAAACAAACACGTAACTCAGATTCACGATCTGCGTCTCCCCAGTGCTGTGCCCAGGTCCAACTAATCGTTAGGGGAAAAGCACTGAGTTTTATATATGCCACCTGCAAGCAATAAAAGAACACCAATAAGCAATGGAAGAATCAGAACTCGAGCGTTAACTTGCAGCGGTCGGTTAGCAATTATTCAATTATGTGTGCCTAAGCAAAATGTTACCCCCGAAGTGATTAGAAATCAAGTATCGAATGAAATAAATGAAATCACAAGTTCTTTTAAAACTACACATCAATTCACAGAACTATAAAGAAAATATACAAAAGCACACGCCCCTACGCCATTACAGGCCTTATCAGTTCATATTAATCAGAGAGCAGCACAAGAGAAGTCCTTGGAACAAATATTGTGATAAAGCCTGCAGTAGATACTTCCATGCGGTGAAGCTGAGGCTGTTTTCGGTTTACGTTCTGCAACCTGCAGCATCGACATGGGTTATTTTTTTTTTTTTGCAAAGTCCATACCGGCCTGAAGATAATGAATTGGACCTATGCGTAGAATAGTAAATACATTAAACACGGAAATAAAAGAACTGATTAAATAACGTAACATAACAGACTAAACTGTCAGTGTGTTTCCTATAACGTCGTGAAGCAGATGATAAAAGACGAATGAACATTTTGAGGAAACAAACAAATGCACATAAGCTTCTTCTCTCACCCACTCTATCTCTCTTTCTCTCTCTCGCTGCAATCCCGGAATTGGAGGGCCCTTGGTAACTTCTATTGGCCGTCAGAGCTCAGCAGTCACAATTTTAAGGCGAACTCCGTTCGGGTCAAGTGCTATTTTGTGCCCATATTTTTTAAAATAATTGGCACGTAAACAATCTCGCAAGTTTAAATAACATAGAACCAAACGAATATTTAAATTAAGCTTATTGAACAAACCACACGGGCACTGCGCTTTAAGAAAGCACACAAACCTTTACGACTCAGCTCTGTGAGTCTCCAGGTTTCCCTTTCTGAAAATGCTTGCTGATTCCTGCTTTATCACGTGAGGTTTTAAGCAAAGGATCAACGGTAGTTTCTATAGATAATTAAATGAGTCCGGCTTCCATTTTCTATTTACAAAATAATTAGGCTTATATTACAATTACATTTTATGCAACTGTCCAAAATAAATACATAACTGAATGAATGCTACTGTGTTCACTTGTACTGTGGGCAACTTCTGCATCTAGTGGTCACCCAGCGGTAGTGCATATTACTCATACATCGACTGATAGAAAAATTATGGGAAACACTGCCACCTGATAATAGGTCTTGGTATTATGAACAAATCAAACTTGAATTCAAAATCAAACTAGAATGACATACATTTTAATAAAAACATCACAATCATAGCTTTTCAAACACAGTTATTTTCCCTGTTTTTTTCAGGGATATACAGGCATGATTTCAAAAATGTCTAAATTTCTTTTCCAAATTTTCTTCAAAGGTTTGTTTCTTTTTCAAATATTTCAGTTCTAGATACTATTTTAGTTCTGAAGTAATTGTTTTGATTGGCCCAATGGTTTTTATGTGTAACAAAAAATATTTTTGATACTGACAAAACTGTCTAATGACCAGGTTGGCTTTATAGGGGTCCACAACATGGGCCACTCATCTTCAAAATTTTGTGCCAGCTTCTGCTCTGAATGATTTAATTAGCTCAATCATATCTTGGGCTGACATTTGTATAAGCATGAGCTACAGCCACAAAGTGCACATATACCCTAAATATTTAATTGTGTTCCAGTACAGGAGTGAACCAGCCTAATTTATAGAGGTCTGATAAAAACAAAAAACTAATATAATTCGTTGGAACAATACTCAGCACATAGATCAGCCCTGCAGGACTGGAGTTGTGCACCCCTGCAATAGCAGATGCAGAAGCATTCAGGCACAGTGATTTAAAGCAAGTAAATACACATCCATGTAACTGCAACAACATTATGTGCAGCAATGCTATGTTTCCAGAGGCTGTACATGTAAAGAAACTGATATTGTCACATGTATGCACAATTATGGACATATCTTATTTCTTGCTCAAAAACAGTGTTAGGATTGGAACAAGTTATTTACTTCCTACATGACCTGTGTAGTAAATTAAACATCACTTTTTGAGATATCAAGTAGCCTACATGCATACAATTTCTGGGGCATTACATAACGCGACAGTGCAAGCTGCATTTGAGTTACTTCAAGTGTTTTTAGACCAGGAACTGTGCATACTCCAATACCCAATCTTGTAAAGCTGACATGTTGTCAGACAGTTTTGCGAATATCTATAACTTCCTTCAGTGTACACTAAAGCTGCCTGGGCCAATCGATACCCTGCACTAAAACATAAAAAAGTATACATTTAAAAAAAACAGACAGTAAACTAGCACTTTAATCAGAGTACTCCCCTGTCCCCACTATTTTTGTTACAACCACCTGGATTGGCTAATGAGCACAATTCTTCAGCCAGGAGGTGGAAATAAGCTGGCTGAGTTCATGGGTAGAAGAAACACATGGCAAGACTTTTACTTTCTGACCCCTGGACTTTCTACTTCTGAATGTAATACTTACTGTAATAGCTTCCTTGATATTATCTGTGTGAGCAAGATGTTTTACCCGTCCGTTCCACACCGTTGAGCTCTCTGTATGACTATGCTGGGACCCCACTACGCAGGGAACTGGAACTGGAATGTCCGTGGGAGTGTTTCAGCTTCTTTACGTCACCCTACCCACTATGAAAGAAACACAAACTTTCAATTTAAACTCTCCCTCTGTGACATTCATAACATTGAATCTTTTTTTGCCTAATGATTTGCTTTCACTTTATTTGTAAGAATAAGAGCTTTTGATGATGACTGATGTAATGAATGTACCAATCACACAATGTTTGCTGATAAAACTACATTTAATCACCTTCAGTTGATTTTTAATGTGAGTTTATTCAGTAATTATCATTAGAAAATAAAATATCAGCACTGATTCAAATCATTCCAAGGCCAAAAAGAAATCTGAAAAAAAATGTCATTGATACAAAACCTAAAGGGTAATAAATAATTTGCTACTGAAGGAGAATCATCTTAAATGAATAAAAATGCCAAGGAAACTAACCACTTACCACAGATCTTCTCATATCATTGTACATATTTTACAGTTTAGTATATGAATACACTTATAATAATAATAATAATAATAATGATGATGAAAGATTAACATTATTCAGTTAACAGGCTTTTTGTAAACCATTGTTTATTACTTTTGAGATATCATATAACCCTCATAAATAAAGATTGTACATAATCCCAGCATTTTGAAGGTGACATAAATGAGGAAGATAGATTTCACTAAACCATACACACAACCACAAGAAAAATACAAAATCAGCTCACCTTACACACAGATCTGAGATTTAGAGAACTGAAAAATAAACACTAGCACTTATACATGTACGTGTGTAAAGACAGACAGCTATGTGCTAATATTAAATACTATTGGCATAGAAGGAACCAATTCATTTTTTATTTATTTAATTTTTACTCAGGAATCCCTGATTTGAGGTAAAAGGTATCTTGGTTTTAGTCTTCATTTGAACACATTTTACACAAGTTTTTTTGTTTTTAAAAAGAATGCATATTTATAAGTATATTATCAGTATTTGCTACGTACAGTACAATGTGCTGGGGTGTTTAAGGTCCCTCACACAGTAAAGAGTTTAGACTTGGAAGTTTTACCAAAAAGAAAAAGAAAGAAGAAGAAAAAAAAGAGACCAGAACACATTTCTCTCACAAACTATTGGAAGAGCCCTTTCATAGCACACACGCCATGAGGAAAACCGAACGATTTCCCCCTGGGGTGTTTGGATTTGCTGAAAGCACAGTAAACACTCAAAACGATGACAAATCAAATATCCCAGTAGTTATGCATCTTATGTTTCCCCAAACAGACCCTTTTTCAGACAATGGCCTGAAGCTCAAAGTATTATTACTTGTTTTTTTAAGTATTCATTGTTTTAATAGCATTGAGTATGATTAAAGTGACAGAATGATTGTGCCAAATTGTCTCCATGGTGACACAAACAGGAACACTCACGTTAAAAACGCATGAGCACAGGAACCTTTCAAACACTGATATGTTGTTCCATAGGAGGTATATGTAGAGGATGATGGTTTGGTAAGAATGGGGGAAAATATTGCTTAACCACTCTCCAGTTCTTCTTAGTTCCTATGGACATGGTTTGTATCCATGTACATTTAAACTTCCAGACCTTCACTTCCACAGATGAATATACCCTTTCAGAACTTCAATCCCACAGGTGAATATACTCTTTCAAAACTTCACTCCCACAGATAAATATACCCTTTCAGAACATCCCTCTCACAGGTGAATATACCCTTTCAGAACATCACTCCCACAGGTGCATATACCCTTTCAGAAAGTCACTCCCGCATGTGAATATACCTTTTTAGAGCTTCCTTCCCTTTACAGATGAACATATTGCTTCCCATGTTCACTCACCTGTGGGTGTACTCTATTATCCCCTAGTGAATCTACCACTGTCATTTTCAATCCCACAGAATTCAGCTCAGTTTCAGTAACTGGCTCAAGACAGAGGGCATTTCACCTGGAACAAATCAAGCCCAAAGGAGCACTTACAATTTCATTAACTAATTAAAGCAGCATCATTAACGAGCAACCACAGCCTTCTCCACCTCATCCAGTCAGCACTCTCCCACCCCGCACCCCCCCGTCTCGAGCAGGGCACTGGCACGCCCCTCTCCCCAGGGCGTGCTCTCTGCAGCCTTCAGATGCTCCGCAGAAAGCAACTGCTCTGTGCTATCTTGTGCAAATGTATATCCATACTGTCCTAACCCCATAAAAACTGCCACTTCACAGAAAAAAAATCAAAAATACATTGGAGCAAAAAAAGGTAAATAAACTTCATTTGTATATATTCCTAATAAAATAACATCAATCTATTTTATAGTATCATAACAGGAACCATAATTAGGAACCATATTGCTGTTTTTCTATACGGTACATAATTACAAAATATAGAACATCTCTTTACAAAGTTTACTTTTGTAATATATTACAAGTCATTTACAGTAGATGTACTACGAAATATTAAATCGGCTATTATTGAAAAATAAGCTTGGTGTCAGCTCACGGATGGGCAAAATCTTCCGTGGAGACAACCACAGAAACATATCATCTCTAGTCTGATAATACAACAAAGCAGACATGATATATTTTTGTAAACTGACTTGAATAACAACAGGAAGGTTCGATCCATACTTGAAACCTAATGGGGGATATGCCTATCTGGATATGCTGATACAACATAAAGTGACTCAGGAAAATGACATCTTTAGTCTGATTGTCATAACCTGTCAAACCCTGCAGAGGACTGCCTGCACCATTCAACCCTACACTGCCCCATCCAACCCTACACCATCCTATCCAATACTACACTGCCCCATCCAACCCTACACCACCCTATTTAACACTACACTGCCCCATCCAACCCTACACCACCCTATCCAATACTACACTGCCCCATCCAACCCTACACCACCCTATCCAACACTACACTGCCCCATCCAACCCTACACCACCCTATTTAACACTACACTGCCCCATCCAACCCTACACCACCCTATCCAATACTACACTGCCCCATCCAACTACCACCCTATCAACCCTACCCACCTATCAATACTACACTGCCCCATCCAACCCTACACCACCCTATCCAACACTACACTGCCCCATCCAACCCTACACAACCCTATCCAACACTATACTGCCCCATCCAACCCTACACTGCCCCATTCAACACTATACTGCCCAAATCCATCACTATACTGTACCAATCAACAAAACACTGGCCCATTCAACCCAACAGTGTCCAGGTCCTGCAGCATCCAGCAGCAGGTTGGCTCCTGCACTCAGGGTTTGGGAGGACAACGCGGTTCTGGGTGGGGCTTGTGGTTCCTGGTGCTGGGGATCCTGCTGCTGGTGCCTTTAATGTTCCACAGCAGAAAGGCACTTCTCTTGTGAACGAGCCAATAGATGCCTTCATTTATTTATTTTTTAAGTCAGTGCGTTTTGCTATAAAGTGGTAATGCATATCATCTCGTCAGCGAGGTCCTCCTCGTATTTGGGGCGAGGCTCGGGCTCCGCCTCCTCGTCGCTGTAGCCCGTGGGGAAGTCCTGCAGCTCGTAACTGCGCTGGCTGAGGATGGGGAGGACCGGCGGCACGCCGCCGTTCAGCAGGTGACTGGCCGCGCTCTCCATCTCATCAATCGTCATCTCACACGCATCAGCGATCTCGTGCTTGGTGGCAGCCACAAACTTGGGGTCCTTGGCATACCTGCCTAGGCCTTCGGATATCAGCACCTGCACCAGACACAGCATGATGGGAGATGGAAACAGAGAACTCAGGCATTTGGATGGGCTTTCTTTAATTTTGCATAGTCTAGACCACAGGTGTTAAACTCCAGTCCTGGAGAGCAGCAGTCTCTACTGACTTTTTGCTGACTTGAATCTGGGTATAGCTGATCAGACTCTGGGTGCAGATAATTAGACTGGGTATGGTTGATTAGACGGGTTGTAGTTGGTTAGGCTCTGTGTGTAGCTGATTAGACTCTGGGGGTAGTTGTTTAGACTATGTGTAGCTGATTGTACTCTGAGTGTAGCTGATTTGACTCTGAGTGTAGCTGATTGTACTTTGAGTGTAGCTGATTGTACTCTGAGTGTAGCTGATTGGATTTTGGGTGTAGCTGATTTGACTCTGACTCACCGCCTCCACTAAACTGGTGGCACTGCCTCTCTTGTGAAGATACTGCTGCCTGAACTCCGCAGGAACCTGCAAGTGCACAGGTGTATAGGTCCGATGGACGTGGTCAGACTCCTCTGTGTACCAGGAGCTCTTCCTGACAGATGACTGACTGCTGCTCATACTGTCGTGGCTGGGCCGGTCCACTCGGATCATGGGGGTGTAATAGGGGGACCAGTCTTTATTGGTTGGCGTGGCGGGGGGCGTGGCCCAGGATCTTGTGGAGCGCGTCGGTGAAAGTCTCTGCGCCCGGCTGGAGTCCAGACCAGCCACAGCCATCACCTGCAGCACAAACACATGCATGTTACACACACAAGTATTACACACACGCACACACACACATACAACTCGAAGGACAGAAATACCATACAAATCCATCAGCTTAATTCCACAGATTCCAGTGACTGTTTGATTACTACCAAAAAAGAAATTGGTTGTATATAATGGCTAATCATTTAGAACATCTAGGTTTAGTTTTTCATATATAATACAGCTTTTAAAATAAATAATCTATTATTATACTTCATGCTTAATGACATGCCAGTACTAAATCATAAGTTTGATGTTTGGACATCAAACTTATGAACACAGGCATTTTCTCCCATTTACACAACTTCCAGTGAAAACCACACCGACTTCTGCTTTTCATTATAAACACAGACACTATATGCAGATAATCTTGTTAGTTGAACAGCTGCAGATGTAGATAGTGTGGTCTCTGCACAGCAGAGTACCTGGTGTTGCATCAGATGCAGAGGAAGCGCAGTGCGCTGGTGCAGTCCAGGGGAGAGGGGCAGGTCGTCCTGACTGCTCTGTCTGCGCAGACACTCAAAACTGAAAGACGGCTGTCTATTGGCTGAGAGAGAAGAGCCTTTCAGTTTCCGGCACAATTGGGCTATATACATGTGTATTTAAACTCATATAGAGCACAGTAATGACACACTGGGATGAAAATTAAAATTGAACTGTCTTTACTGTTGTACAGGTACAACTATGACTGAAAAACCTCAACAAAATCATAAATTAGACATTCAATAGAATGCATATTTCACTTTTTCAGTTTTCAAGATTGATCCAGGAGGTGTCAGGTAACATGGCCTGAAAAACAACAGGCTCAGTTTCAGGTCTCTGTGCTTAGACCACAGCAATGCATGCTGGGAAGGCCTGACCTTGTGGTGTGGGTGGGAGCAGCCTCCTCTTCGGCGACCGCCGCGAGTCGTTGTAGAGGGGCTGCTCGTCATCGTCATAGTAGCTGTCGGGGTGATGGTATCCCCTTTGAGTTTCATAGTCAGGATTACTGTTAGGATACCTGTCCAGGTACTCTTTATATGACCTCCTGCAGGTAAAACAAAGCACTGCTCAGACAGACATTCCAGTCTCCATCAGAACAGGACTGTGCGACTAGTCCGCTTATCTCCAGGGAAACCCTGCCTCATCAGCAGTGAGGTCACTCGCTCAGGACTTATACAGGGAGGTCCATGGAGGTTTGTGAAGGCTCATAGGACGTATCAGGGGAACTTCACAGGACCACGGCTGTGAAGATACCTTTCTCTGGTGTAATGTCATGGAAACCTTTCTGTTAAGCTGTGGGAGGGTTGCTGCTAGGTTACCTGTCTCCAGACAGCATGCTGTCGTCCTCGTAGCACTCCTCCCCGCTGTAGTACTCCCCAGAGTAGCGATCTTCCTCGCCATACTCATCCTCTCTTCGGATGGTGGGGTGGGAGTCGTCCCCCGCGTGGGACCTGCAGTGGGGGGCGGAGTCGGCGGTTACAGTTGCAGCCGGGAACAGAGGAATGCAGGCCATGCAGCGGCATGCACATGGACACCACCAGGGGTTGCACAAGCAGCCTTCCGTCTGCAGGCAGCGGCGTCAAGGCAACAAAACACAGCGCCAACAGACACAGAGAGAGCAAGCGCTACTGCTGCAGGGTAAACACTGCCATACAGAAACGTGCATCCAACAAGCAGCGCCCCTCTCCCAACACCGAACAGCACCCCCTGTCCCAAACCCCAAAAGGGTCATCTGTCCCAACCCCCAACAGGGCCCCGGTCCCAACCCCTAACAGCACCCCCTGTCCCAACCCCCAACAACACAATTTGTCCCAACCACAACAGCACCCCCATCTGAACCCCAACAGCACCCCCTGTTCCAATCGCCAAAGTTCAACAGCACCTCCTGTCCCAATCTGCATTTCAGACTGAAGCCAAACACAGACCCCTGTAACTATGCCAGGGGTTCTCAAACTTGGTCTTCAGGGCCCAATGTGTATGCTGGCATTTCTTCCAACTGCTGAATTGTTAGTAATTTGTTAATTGTCCACAAATGGACAATTCTATGGTCTAGTAAAGGATGATCAGTTTATGTCATAAATAACCAGCACACACATAGAGGGTCCCAGAATGCAGTCTGAGAGCCTGTGCTATACCATGAGCTTGTATTGGCTTGCCAGAGAGTGTACAAACAAGATTTATCATTAGAAATGAAGGGGTGCTGTGACAGACCTACCTAATATAGGTCTCATAGTAGCGAGTCCTGGCCCAGACAGCAGAGAGATGGTCAAGAAAGAGCAGTTTTGTTAGGAACAGGAAACAATGGGAAAGAAGAGGCAAAATGCACCATATATATGACACTGCATATGAGGCATATACTGCACATATATCACACTGTATATGACACATATACGGCATTCTTATATATGTATGTTTAGGACAGGTCCAAGGAAGAGAGAGATGATGTACAGTCGGAAATTAAGTCGGAGGTCTGGGTGGAGAGAGATCATATACGTGAATGGAGGCTGGAGGGAGGGAGGATAACCTTAATACATTTAGGCAAAGCTGTAAATTCCTGTTCAACTGCAGAATTAGATTATACCTATTTTTACCAGTTCAGCCATGCATGCCAAGAGGCTAGCTGCAAACTGATTCACAAGGTTATTGGGAAGAAATGTTTACATATATTCCAAGTCTGTACATGGCTAACAATATATCCACATTTAGAATATAGGTTTAAAATACGCCTATAATTTAAATATAACCAATTCTACAATACTTATAACAGGTGACTAAGAGAGTCGCACCAATTTACAGTATGTCTCAATGGTGACGGTTTAGATTTCAGTATCAGACTGAACCTGAGGATACTCACACACTCCTCACCATTGCAGACTGCTACTCTTCATTTTATCACCAAGTTAAATCATTCAACCATTTAAATCTGTTAAATCTGTTAAATCAGTTAATCACTTAAACCAGAGTGAAATCATTTAATTACTGAAATCAGAGTTACCCCTTTGAAATACGTATTTTGGAATGTTTTCCCAAAATTCTAAGTGTTCTAGTACTCCATTTCTTTCAATTACCAGTAGTGGTTGTTACATCAGCATTAGAATGTTCATGTAAGAATATTATAATCATGTATTTGTGACCTTATACCTTAAAGAGTTAAATTATTCAATCACTGGTCCCAGTATTAATTCATAGAGTAATTTAAATCAGAGTAATGTAACCATGTGCCTCAAAGTTAAATAAATAACTTAATTTAATAACTAAAGTAATTTAATTAAATTATAAGTTAAAACTTAAGCTACCTCACTGAATGGCTGAAGTAAGAGATAACCAATTTCACTACTTAAATCAGATAGATCATCTCTAATGGCTGAAATATCACAGTGTTCACAGAGGGTGGTGTCTCACCTCTGTATATGGGAGGAACGGGACCTGTTGTAGTCTCCAGCGTAGTAGGGCCCCTGGTGGCCGGGGTAGCCATTGGCGGGGATGTGCTCATAGAAGCGGTTGTGCCTCCCATTGGGCAGGCTGGAGACGTTGGCGTTGTTGAGGTTGGCGTTGGTGGATTTGGAGTAGGAGTTGTGGTGGTGGTGGTTGTTGTAGGGCAGGGCATTGGCCATCCGTCCGAACCGCCCCACGTGGTGCTCCATGAGGACATAGTGAGGCGGAGCGTGGACCTGCAGGGGGCGCTGTGTGGCATTAGTGCGGTGGCCCGAGCCCCTGCTGTCCCCATTCATGTGGTTGACGTGATTGCCGAAGAGTCCACCATTTCGCTGCAAAAACCCAAATGACCCCAGTCAGAACTCTTAGACATTCCAATGCTGAGCAGCCACATTCTCCATAAAAAACAAGTCAAAGATGGGTTGAGGCACGTTCAATGAAGGCCATGGTAGATGCATGTCAAATGATCCTGATCATGTGATACAGTAACATTACCTGAGCTCAGCATAAACCTGAAACTCAGTGAGGTAAAAAAGCCACAGGCTGTCCAGCAGGACACACTTGCACTGACTTGCACTTCCTCTGGGAGGCACCCTTCTGCTCCTACACCTTCCTTTAACTTCATTATAAATTCCATAATATAAGCATCCATAAGATAAGTATCCTGCATTGACTCTACAGATCCTGTGATGATGGTTAGTCCTACAGGGTACAATAACAGAAGAATGTAAAAAGCATTCAGCTCCACCTAGCCTCGTCATTTTGCCTGCTGTCTAGAGAGAATCCAGCATCATTTTCAAGGCTGATCTAGAAAACCTCCCAAGGAGTCACTCCTTATCTCAACAGAGAATTGCAGATGTGATTGACTGATTGCGACTGATTACCCTATAAATATCCTCGTCCTCCTCAGGAATAAAGTCTACTAGCTCCTCGTCCTGCAGGTCACATGATATCGCCCGGCGAATTTCAGGCCCGATGTCATGCAGCGTGCGGAGACCGGCCTGAAACAGTGACAGAAGAGCAGCTGAGAGCTGGCACACGCACCCAATCACAGACGAGCTACGCTGGCCTTAACGACAGACACCCTGCTTCATCCACTACAACAGACTGGACAGACAGGACTGTGGACGATGGAAGAAATTACACTTAACATTTAAAAAGACAAAACATGTTCCACACTGAACACAGAGACACAGCTCAGACAGCAGTTTCGATTTAACTGTATAAATACAGTACAGTCTTATCACTATTTTTTACTGTCAAATGCAAACCTAAAGCAGTGATTCTGTTCTCTGTAAATCTTTGTTAAAAAACTTAAAATTCATGCAAACCCTATATAGGATAGCTATAATATAAATAAAAAATATTACCCTAAACAGCTTGAATGAGGAAAGTGTTAACAAGCAGTCATGGGACTGATTTGCCCTGTCACCATGTGAACACAAACATTTGACTGACCAGAAAAATCTAGCTTGTAAAGCAATGTGGCTAGTTAAAATAGTAAGGCCTTTGGAAATGCATGTAATCATCATGGCAATGTTTGTACTGTGCCATAGTCATATGCATAAATAATAATGCATATGACTACGGCACAGTTTTATAATGTAAAGTTTTATAATGTACCTAATTAAAATAATAATTGCTTAGTAATGCACATAGTCATGGTAATGCACTTAGTAATGAGCCTGGAATGCACATAGGAATAATGGTAATGCATTTGGTAATGAGCTTGGCAATGCATGTAGGCATGCAGGTAGAGCACATAGTCCTAATTTGTCCTAATGGTAGCACATTTGGTAATGCGTGGAGTCATAGGCGTAATGCGTGTAGCACTCACAGAAGCCCCCTGAGATTTGTTAACTTGTGTGCCTGACTCTTTTGGGGTAAATCAGTATGAGCTTGTGCAGTGTATTAGCTGAATACTCAAACTTTCTAGTGGCAATTCAAAGGAACTCTGACAGACACAAAGAGAGAGGCTGAGAGACACTGGGATGAACAAATAGTGACAGGAATGATGATGATGAAACATAAGGAAAAATAAAAAAACACTTAGAGAAAACATGAGAAACATATTTTACATACATAACCTTGCAAATATAAGGCTGACGAATGTGAATGGACACATACAGTACAGAGATTACAGTAAAAACAATGAAAAATTAAGCAACTGAAATGTTAAATGCAATCATTAAAATACCACAATAGGGTTTACTCAAGAGCATGCTAAACTACACAGCTGAGTTCTAGGGCACTTTCACAGCTACTTTGAATTTTATTTGAATGCAAGTGTGCTTCCTTCCCTGTGGAGCTTTATGTGAAAATTCTAATGTCAATGTAATGTAATAAAGTAACTGAATAGACATCACTATTGAAGAGTGGCCTCAGACTGCTTGGAACTATACTTAATTCTTTGTGATGTTGGTGCACCAAACATATGTATGGTATGAAAGTGAATACATTCAAGGTCAACTGGAAATTAGCTTGAACAAAAAGACACCAATTGGGAAGGTTAATCTCCTGGAGTGATTGGTTCATCTTCTGTTTCCAAAAGGACTATGGGCCCGATTTTGATAATGTAAAGAGCCAATACAGAATGCAAGCGCATTTGGTTCACACAAAGATTGGTACTTTAGAGAATAACAAGCACATGTTTGGACTTAAGCAGCCATTTTTATCCCTGTTTTGAGAGCTTATGTTGGGCAGATGGAATGTGACTTAAAAGGACATTTTTGAAGCACCAAATAACATTCAGGAGCAACAGCAGCATCAAGGTTGATCTCATTCACACCTGTATATCTGTATATACAGCTGTATATAGGACTCCCTGAGAGAATCTGAGGTCTTCTGCTACAGGTACGAAGCATGGGGACTGAGTGCATTTGAGAAGCTGAACTGTGACACCAACTGATCTGAGGTCTGCTGATAGCGGCTAGTGGGCTAAACAAAAGAACTTGAAGTTTTGTGTTAATTAATTCAAGTTCAATTTAAATGGTAAGATCTTAAAAAAGTGAACTTAGATGAAAGCACACAAGAGAACTTTGAAAGTGCTTTCACAGTTGGTTTACTGATTTATTTACCCAAATCTTGGCTGGAGAGATAAATTATGGTCCAAACATCCTTTGGAACCAACAGTCTGGGCTGTAATAACAATGGCTGTAATAAGCAGCCTACTGGTCTGATAGCCCTTACATTAAACTCTTGTGACTACTGTCCACAGTCATGTGACCCATTTCCTTCCCACAAACCCCATTTCATTTTAAATAAATTCAGATACTCTGGATTTGTATATGACTCAAGACTCTTGCTTATGTGGAATCCATGAAGACGCTTCAGAATAATAGGTTTTTTCTGCAAACGTTTGTATATGAAAAGACTGAGACAGTGGCGATGTCTGTGTTGTTTGGGGTACACTCACCTGAAAGGCAGTCGGTGTTTGTTTTTATTTGGTATTCTCACCTGCTGGACGATGGTTTTCTTGTTTTTTGGGGTACACTCACCTGTAGGGCAATGGTTGTGTTGTTTTGCGATGAGTGCACTCCCACTAGACCTTCTTCTTTTCGTTTCTTGAATTTCCTAAAGTAGTCCTGTATCAGGAAGGTGGCATAGAACTTCCCCACGGTCACCTCATCATCTGAGTGAACAGACCACAGATAACCCTCCTGCGTCAGCACATTCACACACTCTCTCCCACACACACACTCACACAAACACACACACATACACACACACACACACACACACACATACACACTCATACAAACACACATACGCACGCACACACACACACATACACACTCAAGCATGAAATCACGCATACATACACATGCACACATGCATGCACCAACACATACTCTACACAAGCAAGCACACATACATATACACACGCAAACACACACATATACACACACTCACTTACTCACACAGCCATCCTGCATCAACAGTTTTCCTCTCTCTCTCTCTCTCTCCCTCTCTCTCTCTCTCACACACACACACAGTCTTTCTGCATTAGTACAGTCATATACACACATGACCGTTCTCTGCGAACATAGGACTCTCTCTCTCTCTCTCGCTCTCTCCCTCTCTCTCTCTCTCTCTCTCTCTCTATCTCTCTCTCTCACACACACAGCCTTTCTACATCAAAATAGTTAAATACAGCTAGATTGGATGGGTTTTAGGGACAAATTACTGGGTGAACTGCTTGAGCGGAGAAGCTGTAGGAACTCTGCAGTTTATACTCCATGACGGGCAGAAGCTATTTCATTTGGTCTTTTACTTATGTTACAGTGCTTGATTCTGTTACAATGCTACATTAGGTAAGAATATTAGCCTATATTTCAATGTTAAATGGCAACATTAAGCTAAGCTGTTCAGTTTTGTTAGAATGTATTTTTTAAACATATTTTAAAGTTAAAGTTAAAGATATGTAGATTTTGAAGCTATAAATTAAATGAAACTTTATAATATATAACAGTGGAGTGTTATATAAAAATCTGTACTTATGTTAAAATGTTAGGTTACTGTATGTTATAATGTTGGGTCATGTTATATTGCACATTGCATATTATGTTAGAACACTATATTATATTATATTGGCCTGTTATATTATGTTAGAATCCTGTTATTAGAATTAAACATGATATTAGAATATTATGTTTCGTCACAATGATTCATTAACTTAAATATTAGGATATGTTGAATGTTCAAGGTCATATTTCAATCTTAGAATTTAATGTAATGCTAGATTACTTTGTTAAACTATAAAGTTTATAAAAGCAAGGTTATAAGTTATGTTGTAATGTATCGGTATGCTAGAATGTTTTGTTATTCTGCTTTGTTATGCTAAAATGTTACAATATGTTAGGCTGCTAATTTTTTTAGAATGTTATGTTCGACCACTTTGTTATGCCACAATGTTTTGTTATGCAATAATGTTAAGTAGTAATACTTTTTTTTAGAACGTTAAGTTATATTTGAATGCTAGGCAGCGTTAGAGCTTTAAAATTCCTGGCATGGATGAATGTTATATTAGAATGTAGTATAACTTTAGAATGCTGTGTTCTTAAAGTAGAGCAGTGTTTCACTGACTGGTGGCTATGTTGGACTGTTGTGCAGGAAGATGTCAGTGAAATCCAGGAGGGGAGGGGCACAAGGGGCGAGGAGGGTAACGCATGAAACAAAATATTCCCTCACTCTCATATTCTGCAAACTATGTTCCCCTGAATTCATGCATACCCTTAAATTCATACACACTCTCAAACTACCAAATATTAAACGAACACATTGTACACTTAAAACTCTAGTTTCACAATACTTAGTGAATATAAGAATGAACTTATTCCATGTGAATTCTGAAAACCATCACCCATAGAGAGCATAAAATGCTCCACTCCTGACTTAAGTTTTCCCCAAATATTGTCATATTTGGCCCTGACCCAGTCCAGTATAAGTGTTGTATGTACAGGGTTAAGGTTGGAGTGTTAAGGTCTCAGTGACAGGCTTATAGAATCACAGAACTACAGAGCAAGCAGGCACAGCTAAAGGGGATGAGCACAGCAGGGGGTCTGTGTCACTATAGCAACAGCGTAGGGGACAGAGGCCAGTCAGAGGTGACCCTTGTTCCATGCCACCGGCCTGAAACAGAACTGCTTCAGAACATTCTGGAAGGGGCAGACGCTGCAGACCAGCTTGAGCACAGATGAGAGTTTAGTAGGAAACAGAGCATGCCCTGCGAGTGCCATCTAGAGGCCATGCAAGCTTTGGCATCTGCAGCAGGCAGAGACGCACACAGAGGTTAGCCAACGACTGTGGACACCGCGAACGAAGCTTAACAACAGAGGCAGAAACAGGCGGATAAAACCAGAGAAATACCCCAACGACGGGTGGAAAAATCAGTAGTGTGTGTGTGAGGGTGTGTGTGCGAGAGAAAGAGATGTGTTTATGTGTATGTCTGCATGCATGTATGTGTGTGTGTCTGTGTACAGGTACTGCATAGGGAGAAGCTGCTGTCGCATCCGATGGTGCGGTGTGACTAACCACCAGCAGGGGGCACCACTTGGTCCAGCAGCTTCATGCTGGTTCGTTTCCAGATCTTCTTTATAACGGCCCTCAGTTCCTCATTGGACTGCTCCAGATTTCCTGTGAAACAGTTAAACACACACGGCCTGAACAATCCAGCACGACTCATTACGCCATTCCTCTGGCTGCAGTGCAACACAGGTCAGCTACTGGTGAAGAGCCACCCTGCAACAGTACAGCCATACAGGAGAGCGCACTGCTCCTGGTGCACCTACTGTAGGTGATAAAGCCCATAAGCACTCACTGTCCCTTCTGCTCTATGAATATAACTACAGCGACATCTGTAGCAGCGTATATGAGGTATGCAGAGACATGAATCTCTGTGGTGCCGGATCAGGAGTGCTGGTCAGTGATGCTGGTCAGTGGCATGGGGGTCAGTCTGGTCGGTGATCTTCTCTCACCTTCAGTTTTGATCTTCAGTGCGGTCCTGACCAGAGCAAACAGTGTGGCATTGAACATGACCGTGCCATCACTGTTCAGAGGCATGTTCATGGCCACCAGCCTCTGAAACCGCAAAACACAATTAAATCTACATTCACCTCAGCTTGTGTGTGTGTGTGTGTGTGTGTGTGTGTGTACGTGTGTGTGTGTGTGTGTGTGTGTGTGTGTACGTGCTTGTGTGCATGTGTACATGTGTATGTGAATGCGTGTGTGTGCGTGTGCATGCGTGTGCATGCATGTGTGTATGCGTGCAAGTGTTTGCGTGTGTGTGTGTGTGTGTGTGTGTGTGTGTGTTTGTTACCTTGCAGGCTACTCTGTGGGGACAGAGCTTGCCAAAGCCCAGGGGGGGCTGGATCCGGCGGAGCAGGGTGACCACATCCAGATGCTTAATTCTGCCCCTGTGAGGACACACAGACAACAACAGACAGTGTAATAAAGGTGATATAGATCATTCCTGTGATACAGAACACAGCAAATACAAATACTCACACATACACACCACTGTGCGTACACACACACACACACACACACGCACCCACACCCACACACACACACACCCACACTCACTTGGCTTCTGGGTCGTACTCAGACCAGATCCGCTTGAACTCATCCAAGTGGTGAGGGCCAAGAATTGACCAATCACGTGTCAGATAGTCAAAGTTGTCCATAATGACAGCAACAAACAAATTTATGATCTAAAGGGAAGAGAAATTAGGTCATGTTAATGTGTTAATGTTAATGCTAATGTTTTGATGATGTTAATGTGTTAATGTGTTCATATTAGTGTTGAGGTTAATATGTTAATGCCATAATGGTTCAGTATGTTAATGTCAATGTTAATGTTTAATTTGTCAAGGTGATGAAGTGTTCTGTTAATATATTAATGTTAAAATGTAGCAATGTTAATTTAAGTGAGAAAGCAGGAACCTTCTCACTCACTTTTCCCCTCTAAAGGAGAGTAAGTCCTCTGTGGGAGTGTGTATGTGTTTTTGCATGCGTGTGTGTCAGCGTGAGTCCGTAAGTGTGTGTGTATGTGTGTGCGTTTGTGTGTGTGCATGTGTATAAGTATGCGTGTGTGTGTGTGTGTGTGTGTGTGTTTGTGTATGTATGTCTGCGTATGGCGTACCAGGAAGGCACAGAGCATGTAGAAGCTGATGAAGTAGATGATGGCAAAGCTGCTCCCGCAGGTGTACTCCTCTCCAGGGTTGTAGTCAGACTCCGGATCGCAGAGTTTACCTGGCATACAAGCCAGCATGATGTCCTGCCACGCCTCTCCTGTGGCACACCTGAGAGAAGGAGCATAGCATACCCTCACACACACTGGGGAGCTGGATAATCGACACACCTCACACACACACACACACACACACACCGTCGCACACGTGCAGTGAATCCCTGTGCAGCAGGAAGGGGAGGACTGGCCAGAGAGGAGGGGGGACAATGACTCACCTGAAGAGCAGCAGGACGGCCTGTGGAAAGGTCTGGAAGTTGTTGTTTCTGTTGATCTGAGACCCATCTACCATGGCCACCTTCCCAAACATCTGTAACACCAAACACTCTATAACACCGCTGTTATACTCCAGACTGCTCTATAGAACTGTACTACCCTAGAGTGTCCCAAAACCCCTGTCACATAGAATTCATGAGACCTTTGTTTTACTACTTCAGGCTTCCTAACACCTGTAATACACAACATTATATCTATGTCACCTTTATTACACTACAGAGTGTTGTTAGCACCTGTAACAATAGTGAATTTACCTGCATTCCAATAACAGCATAGATGAAGAACAGCATGGCTATCAGGAGAGCTACATATGGCAAGGCCTAAGGGACAAAAATAATAAACATATATCAGAAATAATGCTCCCAAACAAGCCCAAAAACACGGTTTCAACATGGTCAGTCAACATACACTCTGGCAATCACCACAGACTGTTTTTAACCTCAGCATACTCTCAATGGTGATTACTCCTGAGAACTTGTTTTAGCCTCAATATAGGCTACTGTCTACGGTGATCACTATGGATTCACTAGACCACATTAGACATAAAACAGTCTTACATATACTGTATCGTGCTCAGTGTAATGCTCTCGTGTTCTATGATGTCACAAGGAAGCATGTGTGACCTGGAAAGATTTGATGAATGTCCACAGCAGGGTGCGAATGCCCTCCCCTCTGCTCAGGAGCTTGACCAATCGCATGACTCTGAACAGGCGGAAGAAGGTGATGGAGATCCTGGCACTGTCCTCCGTGTTCTATATGAAGAGAAGGCAGGGTAAGGGCAGGGCTCCACAGAGCATGCTCAGAGCTGTGGCAGTGCTTTAATGGTAAGTGGCCAGCAGGGGGAGCTTGTAAGCTCACTCCCCAGCTGGGCTCTCACATGCTCATTCAGTTTACCCCCCAGGACGGAAGGGGGCTCTCTGATGATCAAACAAATGAACTACGAATCAAAGGGAGTTTTGATGTCGCCCAAAATTTCTCACACTGCCTGGCTTTGACTGGCTAGGGTTTGAGCCTTAGTGGGCATCTCACAGACCCCTTCTGCCATAAGCTCCACTTACAGACCCGAAATGTGCCATGTGGACCAGGTGAATGGTGATTTAAGCAGTGACTACAGGGTTACCTTAAACCCCCTGTATCACTGTAAGAAGGCAGTGAGAGTCTTGGGGAATCTTTAGCATGATTCAAACATTCGTGCTCCCTCATGCAGAGAATGATTTTAGTTCATGTGCAAGTAAACTTGAAGGAGATTTAAAGCACTGCTGTGGGGCGTGGGGTGTGGGTGGGGCAGCGGAGTGGGAGGTGGGGCATGCTGGAAAGACTGGCCATACTTGACTGCGTGGGCCAGCACAAGCATGGCTCCCGTTCGTGTCCCGAGACAGAGAGGGTCTGCATGCGGTGCAGGTACAGGTGTGGCCCACCCTCCACAGCTCATGGCCATGCAGCTGCACCGGAGGGTCAGACACGCCCCCACCCCCCTGCCACCGGACAGACCAACGATTCCGCGACTGTCCTCCCAAAACCCAAGAGCACACTACAGAAAAGAAAACCTCAAAAACAAACAAAACATCAAACTCAACTCCAGACAGGCCAGGATATAACAGGTCACATGTTCCAGATGGAAACAAACAAACAAGTAAAAGAAAATAAACCAAAGCAAAGTCAAGGCAGGGCTGGGGCCGGGGCCAGGGTGGGGCCAGAGTGGGGCCAGAGTGGAGCCCAACAGTGGGTGGAGCATCTTACCCCAGACTCATCCACCTGGGGAGCCTCTGTGGGCTTTAAAATTGAAGAGCTGTGTTAATAATTAACACACAACTTTATCACAACGTTTCTCTAATATTAATACTTTACACACAACCTTATCACAACGTTTCTCTAATGTTAATACTTCACACACAACCTTATCGCAACGATTCTCTAATGCAAATACTTCACACACAACCTTATCACAACGTTTCTCTAATGTTAATACTTCACACACAACCTTATCACAACGTTTCTCTAATGTTAATACTTCACACACAACCTTATCACAACATTTCTCTGTCATACATGACTGGCACACAAACTTTATCATAGAGCTCAGTGACTAGCACACGTTATCAGAAAGGCTCTATAAAATTTAAGGGTAACATACAAACCTTATTACAACGATTCTGATTTAGCAACAACAAACAATGCCAGCAAAGTGAACTTGTAAGTTTAACCACATCCCAGCTGTACATCCCAGCCCTCAGTGTGAACAAAATGCCCCATTAATAATCCTCCACAATTCACGGCGATAAATCAGTAACAGTGTTGTCACAGCATTTCTGTAAGGGTAATGCACTGGGAGCCTTGCTAAAATGCTGTTAATCAGGTTTCTGTAACGTGAATGACAGAACACATCCAAGCAGGGGCACAGCATTGCAGTGATGTGAGGACAGGACACACAACAGACTGGAGACATAACGAGCTTAGCGAGACACGCCCCATAGGGCAGTCTAGCACTGCGTTCCTGCGCGTATGCAGATCTACTCATCTGCCAAACAGAGCAGGAGTGGCCTACTCCACCCCTCAGCATAGGAGCCAGCTTAAAAGCATGGAACTGTGCACTCAGACCCTTCACGGCAGTAGGGCCCAGCACAGGACTACCCACAATACCACAAAAAAAGCTTTAGAACAGAAAAAGAGGCTAACCAATCAGAGCGTTTGGAACAGCAAGCAGACCTCAGTGCTGCAGGTCAGTGCAGCAGTGTCACCTTTACCAACACATACAAACACCCCTGAGAACCCAACTGTGTGTAAATGAGCAGAAATGAAAAAGGATGTAGAAGTTCCTGTTTTGTGGGAGTCTAGCCATAGCGATAATGACACATGCTTCAGACAAGAGCTCCACGCAAGACCCTGAGCCATAAGCCAGCTTCTTTCACTCTGTACTATAGCAACCCATGCAGAACTGAGAGAGGAGGAGAGAGAAAGGAGAGGTAGCACGCAAAGGAGAGACAAAGAGAGAGATAGACAGAGAGAGAGAGAGCAAGCAGCCAGTGAGGGCCATGCACCTGCCTTTAGTTTACACACCTGCTCCCTACACACCAGCTCCTCTCTGCTAAAGGAGCTTACTACAGGAGACAGGACAGAGAGCACACAGTCATTCAAATGAGAGCAGGAAAAGCAACTGCGTTACAGACCAGAGGGACTTCAGAGAGAGAGAGCGAGAGAGAGAGAGAGAGACAGAGATACAGATACAGAAAGTGAGAGAGAGAAAAAGACAGAGAGAGACAGAGAGAGAGAGAGAGAGAGAGAGAGAGACAGAGAAAGAGAGAGAGACTGAGACTCCGTGCACAGCCTCAGTTACGCTCTCTGCTCCAGACAAATGAGCTCAACTAGTTTTGCTGCTCTGCGTGTGATTGAATATTCACCCTGCTGCTCTGCGTGTGATTGGATACCCAGCCGTGCATGTGATTGGATATTCAGCCTGTTGTGCTGAGTTTATGACTAGATATTCAGCGCTGTGTGAAATTTAATATTAAACCTTGTGTGTGACTGGATACTCAGCCAGTACGTGATTAAATATTCAGCTAGCAGCCCTCTACATGATTTAATATTCAAGTCTGAGTGTGACTGGATTTTCAGCCCACTGCCCTGCATGTAATTAAACATTCAGTAAGCGCAAGACAGACAGTCATATAAAACAGATTATGGAGAGAGAATGAGGCAGAGGAGACGTGAGGATGATGGGTATGGACTGACCGGAGGAGTGTGGAGCGGGTGCCCCAGTGCCATCTGCAGGAGGGGAGGGGAAGGGTAGGGGTGATGTTAGGAGGAGGGGTGATGTTAGGAGGTGTGCATATGCACACACACACACACACACACACAGACACACGGGTACAGTGCCTTCAGAAGGTTTTCACTATTGAGTATTTTGCTCTCATCAAATGGAATATTTTAAATGGAAGTTGGCAGAGCTCACTGCTGAAGGGAGAAACTGTCAAAAGATCAATAATCTCTTCAGCACTTCACAGATTTGGCCTCATAGGGAGAGTGGCGAGATGAAAGCCACCACTGTGGAAGGTACACATTACGTCCTGTCTAGAATTTGTCAGAAGCCACATAACCAGTGTGTGAGTGTGGTCTGACGGGACTAAAGTTGGCCAGACAGCAAAGTACTATGTTTTATTTAAAACAAAATACAGCTCATCACCCAGGTAACACTATCCATACTGTCAAACATAGTGGTGGCAGTATTGCAAATAGTGGTGGGGTTGCTTTTCAGCCAAAGGGACTGAAAAGATTGTTGCCATCAAGGGCAAGGTGGATGGAACCAAATACAGGCAAAGTCTTGAAAAGGACCTACTTCTGTCTGCAAAAAATCTGCATTCAAGCAAATATTAATGTCCAACAGGAAGGGTAATGAATGAGGTCAGAATTCTGGAATGACCCAGGCAAAGCCCAGGCGTGAATCTCATTGAAAATCAGTGGTATGAACTAAAAATTGTTGTCCATTTAACTTGGATTTTGATTGAATTGTAATTTTTGAAAATCTAGATGTACAAAGCTCACACAAACATATTGATGGAGATTGTGCTAAAATTCCTGTTAAATTCCTGCCTGGATTTATTATGCTGGGGAAAAATATTTAAATGCATTAATATAACAGGAAATAATAACAGGAAAAATATCAACCAGCTTGCTGGGGTGGTGAATACTTTCTGAAGGCACTGTATGCACATACAGACACATACATGCATGTGGCGGTACAGGGCACACAGAAGAGTGACAAAGAGGAGACAAACCACTGGGGCTGCTTTAATCATAGATGTAGGATGACCTGCTTGGACATATCCACTAAAGAAAGCAGCAGTATTGGGCAAGAATTAACAATCACAGAAGACAGTTTTCTATAGTAATTCTACATCTATGCTAAAACCAGCAGACATACAGCATGCAGGGCAGGGCATGTGGTAAGAGTTACACTCACACACTCACAAACATGCACGCACACTCACACACTCACAAACATGCACGCACACTCACACACTCACAAACATGCACACACACTCACACACTCACAAACATGCACACACACTCACACACTCACAAACATGCACACACACTCAGAAACATGCACGCACACTCACACACTCAGAAACATGCACACACACTCACACACTCACAAACATGTACGCACACTCAAACGCTCACAGACATGCACAAACACTCACGCACTCACAAACATGCACACACTCACAAACATGCACACATACTCACACACTCACAAACATGCACATACACTCACAAAGACACACACACACACACTCACAAACATGCACACACACTCACTAACATGCACACACACACACACACACACACACACACAGGAAACGGCAGCAGAAGCAGTGGTGCAGCTCAGAAAGCAATGGATGGATCAGCGTCCTTTAAGCGGTCACACAATGTTCTCTCACGGTTTCCATAACATTGTGATGCAAACCCTGAAAGAACATCATAGTATGCAGTAATGACTGTGTTTGTTTTACCTCAACCCAGAACTGGAGTCTGGTCAAAGTACCATTAAGATGTGTGTAAAATCCCTGTATGTGCATATAGTACACTTTATCCATGTGTACAATACCGTCTGTGAGTAAGTGACAGCGACTGTGTGGCTAGCAATTTCTGTGCGCACAATATGTGAACAGTGTGTGTGTACTGTTGTGTGGTGGGTGTGTTGTGTAGACAGTGTGCAGAGCAGATATTGAAAGGACATTAGCACGCCAGTGGCTAGAGTCAGATTAGTCATCATTTTACTCAATCTTTACAAACTGCCTGCATCTCAGCTGTAGCCTACATTAAACAACTGAAACCCAAAGGAAAAAACTATTACTTGTTTTGGACCTAATTTACAATTTATCTATAAGAAAGTGCATTGTTCTTAGTAGACTGGTATTGAATTATTTACTGGTGTTGACTAATTAAAAATAATTATTTAAAAAATAATTATTTTTAAGTTCCAGATGACCAAACTATCTGAAAAAATTTTTCATCAAGAGTTGAAAACATAGTAAAGAAGGTTCCAAGCAATTCAAGAGGTGTTTGTTATACTTGCCTCTACAAGTTTCTAGGAAACAAAGTGAACAGAAGCGTGAGTTACACACACACAATGCACCAGATCACGTGTTACCACTACAAATAAAACCTGTACATTTAACAGACATGATATGTCACATATACATAAAATGATGTGTTTCAGATGTGAGTATCTTATCCCCAGAGATTGCAAATAACGAGGCTTATACAGTAAACTAGGCAGACCATCTGCTCATCCAGGTGTGTGTGCGTGCATGTCTGCGTGTGAGACAAAAACATCCTTGACATTGCATTAGACATTTGTTGTTACAGTGCGCAATCATTCTTTTCCACAGAACATAAAACAAACATAATGGTCAAAACTTAGCCTTGCAGTAAAAGCTGTGCCATTTCAGAAATTAGACATATCAAAAATGATTTAACAAGTGGCCAAATTGCATTTATATACTGTAGTAAGTAGTATGTGATGTTGTCTTGATGATATGTTTGATATGAGGGGTGTCTATTTCAGTATAGGGGTGGAGTCTAACTGTCAGGAGGTTCGAGTTTGAGGCACAACTTTACTGCAAGACTTCCATTTCAGACCCGAAAAAAGGTGGTAGAATAGCTGGTACTTACATTGACTTCCGTGATCGCAATGTCCACCACGCTACCAACCACTATTAACGCATCAAACGTGTTCCATGCATCAGTGAAGTAGTGCTTTTTAATGCAAGCAGCCAGGAACAGGAGTGAGGAATAAAAAAGAGAAGGCCAGAAAGAGAGGCAGAGGACCAGAGAGAGAGAAACAGAAAGAGGGGGCGTGGGAAAAGGAAAAAGACAGGGTAAGACAGGGAAGGAGGGAAAGGAAAGCAAAGAGAAAGAGAGGTAAAGAGATTAAGATCTGATTTATAGTACAGCCTCACAGCGGGAGAAAAGCACAGGCTGTCTGTAGGAAGTAGAGAGGGACTCAGTTAAAGAGAGCATAGTGATGGCAGTTCCAGAAAACCCAGGAGTCCGAATGCTGGGGGAAGAACGGGGCATACTCACGTCTATCTCACTGAGGACGATGTCTACTATGCTGCCAATAACCACCAGCGCATCAAAAACATTCCAGGCATCTCCAAAATATCCCTACATAAGGGCCAAGGGCCCAGTGAGGGGAGGGCTGTTAGCACGCCAAACTCAGCGCATGACAATAAAAACGCATGTGTATATGATCTGGTCATGTGACCCATACAAGAGGCCACATGACCAACACATGGCCCACATATTGGTTGTGACTTACATACAGGCACATGATATGCCATGTGACCTTGACACAGGTTGTATTTCCAACATATAGGTCATGTGACTGTCCATCAGTCACATGACATTCAGGTCATGTGACCTAATCACAGGTCAAATGACCTGTACCCAATGAGGCATCTACACACTGAAAAACTCTCCACTGCACTCAATTGCAAAGGTAGCCCTTTAGCCCTTTCCCACTGTCATTGGCTTTTTAATGCAATAATGTGCAGTATTGCACTGTAAACACCCATTGTAGTACAGCAGGGATGCCAAACCCATAGCCCGAGGGAAGAATTTGTCCTGCCAAGGACCATAGCTTTGCCTGTGAAACGGGCAAATAAATTGTTTAAAAGATCCTCTTAAAAACTGATAAGAATGTGAATTTAATATTAAATTTTAATTTAATATTAAATATTATGTTCCAGAGGTTAAGGTTTGGCTTACTAAGCTGAAAGCACTAGACATGCTTACCTTAGAGGGATGTGTGGTAAAGTAACCAACTGACTAAACAGTCAGATCATGAGTACGATTTGGGCTAATTAAATAATTAAGAGCAAAGGTTGGCAAGAAACTCAGAAACTGATATGCCCCTCGTTAGCCACCACTGGTGTAGGGGATCATGGCTACCCAATAGCACACTGTAGAGCCCAGAATGTCATAGATCTGACCCTGATGTATGCATGCCAGGTCAAGAGCCATGGTTTCTTTTACCAAACTACTGAAAACATCAATGTTTTACCATCCTATTATGCAACTGACTGAACTGGCAGTTGGTCACACTGACTTTGGATTTGCAACTGTATTATGACACCTCGGTTATCATTTTTAGTTCTTTTGTGTACAAAATCATAGAATTACGCAATCATAGAAAATGTATTTGTTCATGCATTATGTGCACCAAACGCGATGCTTAATTAATGCAATGCATGTGTGCTTGATCACTATGTGCGTATGAATGTGAAAAGAAATGTAAATATAGTATCTACCGGGGGGGGAGGGGGACTGCGGATTTGAATGAGGGGGACATATCACACAGAAAATCACTCCACACCACACAGGGTCTTACCAACATCCGGTCCTTCTTCTGCACACAGAGCTGAGATAACATGGGTTGGTTATACACTGGGCCTCATCAACACCTCATCATTCAGTTACTGGAGCCATGCACCATAAGGGTACAGATTCCAACTCATTACGTTTATATTACATTGACATTACATTTAGGGCTCAAGCAGATCCTCTTCCCAGAGCATAATATGAAAGTGAAACTCAACTCATGTAACCTAAATCCATAATATATTATATTACATAAACCTTCCTAAAGGAATATACACTGCCTGGCCAAAAAAAAGTCGCCGTTTGGATTTTTTTGGACAGTGCCCACTGTACAAGCCTCTGGAGGCAGTGTTATGATCTGGGGTTGCTTCAATTGGTCAGGTCTAGGCTCAGCAATGTTATGCGGAAATAAAATGAAGTCAGCTGAGTACCAGAATGTAATGAATGACCAGGTTATCCCATAAATTGATTTTTTCTTCCCTGACGGAATGTGCATATTCCAGGACGACAATGCTAAGATTCATCGGACTCAAATTGTGAAAGAGTGGTTCTGGGAGCATGAGGAATCATTTTCACACATTACATTACATTACAGGCATTTGGCAGACGCTCTTATCCAGAGCGACGTACAACAAAGTGTATAACCATAACCAGGAACAAGTATGACGAAACCCCTAGAGAGAAGTACCGGTCCAAGTACAGGGAACAACCGCATAGTTCAACTTGGACCCTGATGGTTAAACTGATTAACACTAACAACGAGAACGGCAACAACGCAATCTATGGAAAAATAAAAATAAATAAAAATACAAGTAGTCGTTAAGACAGGCGCATCAACTAAGTCACCTATGAAACAGCTGCCTAGTTACAACCCTAAGTTTTAGTCATTAACAGGGGGGAAGGGAGGGATGGGGAGAGGTGCAGCCTGAAGAGGTGGGTCTTCAGTCGTCATTTGAAAATGAATTGACCACCTGACCTGAGTCCTGACCTTAACCCCATTGAAAGTCTTTGGGATGTGCTGGAGAAGACTTTACAGAGTGGTTCGACTCTCCCGTCCTCAATACAAGATCTCGCCAAAAATGAATGCAATTCTGGAT
Organism: Anguilla rostrata; assembly: GCF_018555375.3. Taxonomy (NCBI): domain Eukaryota; kingdom Metazoa; phylum Chordata; class Actinopteri; order Anguilliformes; family Anguillidae; genus Anguilla; species Anguilla rostrata. The sequence continues at coordinate 20,739,178 of NC_057945.1, forward strand.
GGAAATAACTGTTGTGACGTTGCATGAGGTTGTCGAAACAATGCCACGGCGAATGCGCGCCGTAATCAAAGCTAAAGGCGGTCCAACGAAATATTAGAGTGTGCGACTTTTTTTTTGGCTAGGCAGTGTAAGTAATGGTATTGGTTTGGGGATATCAAAAGGCTAGATCTTGAATTGAATTGAATTGGTCAGAGGATCAGTCAAAGGACAAATCAGTCTGTAATCACATGTATGGGTTGTTTTGGACCATTGCGGCATTAGTGTTAGTGGTATATAGTTTGCTTTGTTAAGAAGTTGGTCAAAAAACAACAGTGCAGCCATGAGCTGAGATCAATTCCATAAAAACAAGATTATCACTGTTATTCCATGTGTGGAAAAAAAAAGTACAAAAAAAAAAAATGTGGACAATTCACCCCTGCTGGTCCATCAGGGGCCCAAAAATCTGTTAAGCTACACACGCAGCATCTCTCTCTGACTCATGTCTGTGCTAACCTGACTTGTGAACTGCAATGTTATAAAGGGATGGCGACTGACGTGCTTCAGAGGGGAGCACATGCTTGTCTGCAGTATCCCTAACTGATAGCAGGGATTGTACACACCATTCTCTCATAAGATCATTCTGAAAGCAGTATACAGAGATAAATAGAGCTGTAGGATTCGTACTCAGTAGGAAACAGACCAGAAAGAGGCTGTGCGACCTTTTCCTTCATATTACAAACAACTCTTATGTGACTGGAATGGGGTAAAATGTCAAATCTGTCTAAAATGTCACCTCTCTGAGCAAACAGAAGCTTTCAAGGTGGTTTTGTACCCCTACAGTTGAAGTGATAGAGTGGTCATGCACAGAGATCACAGGAGGCACCTCAAGGGTGAGAGCATTACTAAAGGGTAGCCCTCAGTGCGCGGATCCTGGAAGAGAGGATACACTGTGGGCGTGTGTGTGTGTATACGACAGGAGTCAGTGAGCTGATCCTGGGTCAGGTGAAGACATACCCTGGGTTTGAAGGCGATGAGCTTGAGGACCATCTCCACGGTGAAGACTGCGGTGAAAACCATGTTGAGAATGTCCATAACATAGTTAAAGAGAGGAGACTGGCCATAATGCTGGAGAGGCAGAGGGAGTGGGAAGGAATTAGCACAACAGATTTACTACAATATAAAGCTCTTAAACACAATTTTACCTGTTAAAAGATTATGCAGCAATGTAGGGCTTGTAAAAGAGCAGGCAGGGGAAAAACAGGCTGAAGCTTAGTGTTATTAGTGGCGGAACTAACAGTCACAATGTTAGTAAGTTCAGTGAGCTACACGGTGCTGTTCAGGGTGAAGTTGCAAAGACTGTTGTTAGGGGTTCTTTAATAGAGGGCTGTGATTGTGTAGCAGAGGCAGAGCTTACCTGCACAGCCAGGCAGACGGTGTTGAGCATGATGAGCACAAACATGATGTATTCGAATCCTGTGGAGTTGACCACGTACCAGAACTTGTACTGATACGGGTTCTTAGGGATGTATCTACGCTGTGGCCTTGCCTTCAGAGCATACTCCACACACTGACGCTAAAAAACACACACATACACGTTGGTTAGCTCACACAACAGTTAGGACACATGCATGAAAACACACACGCACACACACACGAACACAGGCACACAAGAAAACATACAGGTTAGGACTAACACACACAAACACACACACACACACATTTGTACTAAGAAATAAGTGCACAAGTCAGGACTCATGCACACATACACACATGCACACACACACAGTAGGTGATGCAGTAGCGCGGGGATAAAAACAGACCCACTGGTTGAGTAGAAAGCAATCACAGTGGTGTGGTTCTGACCTGGTTCTTGTCTAGTTCACAGTTCTTATACTCCTTTTCGCCCTGCTCCTGAAAGGTGACGATGACGAAACCCACAAAGATGTTCATCATGAAGAAGGCAATGATGATGATGTAGATGATGAAGAAGATGGAGATCTCCACACGGTAGTTATAGATGGGGCCCAGGTTCTCACGGTTGGAGTCGATTGCCTTGTAGAGCAACCTAAGAAAAGGGCAGGGGACAGAGCCAATGACACAACTGCAACAGGGTGTGGCCAATGTACCATATTAACACTCTCTCTCTATTTGAAATGTCCATTTCAGTAAACATTCTGTTATACAACAATAATGCATGTAACACCTTTATGTAATGTAATGGTCAGGGAGTGGTCCTTGTTGTCAGTGAATGGTCGGTGAGTGGTCAGTATGATAAGTGAAGTGAGTAGAGTGAGGTCAGTGTAGACAGTGAGAAGACAGTGTGGTCAGGGAGTGGTCAGTGAGGTGGTCTTACGCTGGCCAGCCCTCGAAGGTGGACACAGTGAACAGGGCCATCATCGCCATGAGGACGTTGTCGAAGTTGAAGTCGCTGTTGTGCCAGAATCTCTGCCGCACAACGGGCTGGTTGACGTCTCCGTCTTTATACATGATGTAGGTCCCCCTGAGAGATGGAGCGCACACGGACACTATGACGGTTACACACATAGAGTCACCACAGTAACAACACAGTCACTACAGTAATGACTCTTACATGTTCTGCTTCAGTGGATGTCTGCTTCCCTGGAACACAAGTGTTGGATGCTGCGCAACGAGCTTCTACTGTAATCTCAAAACATCCAGCAAAAACCGCCATCGTCCATGTGGCCATGAACTACACTAGAGTTTTCGATAGGGAATTTGTATCACTCTACGATAAACGGAAGTACACGACTGAATGATGTAATGTATAAAAGAATAATGCAATGTTAATGTAAAAAAGGTGCTATATAAATAAATCTATTATTATTATTATTATTGTTATTATTATTATTATTATCTACTACCACTCAAAACCCATCTCTTCAGAGAACACCTGGACTAAGCACCCACTTCACTTAACGTCAGTAAAATGAAAACATCTCTAATTCTCCCTTCACTAACCGGTAAGTACCGTGCAAATTGTGTGGACGGTAGCTATTTTTCTCAAGAGTTTCTACTTGCTAAATATGTGGAAGCAAAGTTATCTTGTAATGAAAAAAGCTTTGTAAATCACGCTGGATAAGAACATCTGCCAAGTTACGTAATTGCAAATGCAATGATTATTACACAATCACAGCTACATAGGCACTACAGTACAGAATCTTACATCGTCACTACAGTAACGAGTCTCATATGATCACTTCGGTAATGATTCTTACATGATCTCTATTGTAACATCTCTTACATCGTCACTACAGTAAGGGCTCCTAGTGTAAAGGGACAGAAATGAACTCACTTGCATTCCTCAGGACTGGATTTGGCCTCATCTGTGCACCGGTAGAACTTCCCCTGGGATATAATATTAAAAAAAAACTGAGATCACCAAAAGCGTAGTACACTGTAATATGCAAAGTCAGTTGATACACAGCTGTCCTCATTGTGGTAATGTACTATCTCAGTAGTGTGGGGCAGCGGTACACTGGTCAAGGAATTGGACCAGTAGCTCAAAGGTTGCAGGTTCAGTTATTGTAGCTTTCATTGTAGTTTTATGGAAGTAAGCTGTAAGCAAGTGGACAGGAACATCTGTTAAATGCTTAAATGTGTTACACACCTTGAAGAGTTGCACTCCGATGCAGGCAAACATGAACTGCAGCAGTGTGGTGACAATCATGATATTTCCGATGGTCCTGATGGCCACAAACACGCACTGAACCACGTGCTGTGGAGACAGGGGTCAAAGGTCAGGCTTCAGGAGGAAATAGATATCTCAACAGAATATTCACTTAAAAAAGGTCCCTTGTGCCTTGTACTTTCTGAACAGCATCTGTATTTCTATTAGATGCATAGTTGCACAAATAACTTCATATAATTCACTACTGTATATGTGGAAATATTCAGATATTTACACATATTCAGTTTATTTTAGATTTGTAGGACTTGATCATGTTTCACACAGTGCCCTCAATCGCTGAGCTGCAAAAAGATCAGTCTGGGGGAGAAGCTGAACAGGAAGATGAGAGTTGAAGAGGGATATGAGGGTAGGAGTTGATTAAGAACATGAGTAAGAGGAACAGGAAGATAAGGGTGCAGGAAAATGATAGTGGAGGGAGATGAAGAGGGTTGAGGAAGACGAGTGTAGAGGAAAATAAGGGTGGGGAAGAGAAGGTACCTTGAGGCCCTTGGCTCGGTTGATGGCCCTCAGGGGCCGAAGCACCCGCAACACTCTCAGAATCTTCACCACCGAGATCGCTGAAGACCTGCACACCAAACACCAGGTCAGTAACACACACATGCACAAATTACAAACACACACACATCGACAGAGAAACTTCCTCGACACATTCTCAGAACTACATACTACAAGCTAATGCTATGAAAACAATGCTAGTGCTTAGTGCATCAGTCCGTATTTGTCTGTATTGTATTGGCACAGAGGAGCACATCAGTCTCTATATTGATTCAGCTGAAAGGACTGCGTCTGCTGATTCAATCTGCTGGGAGGCGGGGCATGTGAAAGGGGGTGTGGCCCTCATATACTCACTGAATTCCAAAGGACACCAGGGACACACCCACCACCAGCAGGTCCAGCAGGTTGAAATAGTTTCTGCAGAACGCACCCTTGTGCAGGAACGCTCCATATGTGGTCATCTGTGAGGAGGGGGACAGGGGGCATTACAACAAGCCCCTCCCATCAGTTACAGTATCTGTACCCTACCCCCCCCCCCCCCCCACACACACACTCTGGCTCAATACACCTCCCCCACAATTACCTGTACCTTGTCCTGGGAAAGTCACCACTGAGTGGGACTCAGCCACCCCTCTACCATGGCTGATTTGCATGAATGCCAGAGTAAGATATTTATTTTAATATGCTGCTAGAAAGCCAAGCTTGCGGCAATAAAACATGCAGTTAGTTGCCGAGCTTGAGTGTTAACACTGGAGCGATAGCAATCAAGAAAAAAAAGAAAAAAACAAATGTCTTACAGTAACATTCATGTCTGCCAAACCATCATAGTCCCCTCCCCCCACATCACACCCTTCTCTCTCAACCCACCCCCAACCCTACACACGCACACTCCCCAACAGCCCCCCCCCCAACTCAGGCAGAGAAGAAATGAGAAAAACAGGCAAAAAAGTACTTTAAATAGCAATATGAGAGAGGAATTCAGTACCAAGTGCATGTAAATGGTGTGGGCAGATAGAGGCTCTTTAAGTCTGGGAATTGTGGGGCCAAGTGCATCAAAGAGACTCTACTGACACCACACCTTGAACAGCAGGACTTTATTTATATGCACTTACCAGTTGGTTAGGGGAAAGCAGAGTAACCATGTCACTCTGAAAAAAGGACATGGTCTTTTTGCCCCCTCTTTTACTTTGTATCTGAATACCCAGCCAGTACTGACGTGGCAACGAAGCAAATTCAGCTGCAGTTCTGGGCTCCCTTCCAAATATGAATGTCAATGGAGACCCAGCTGCAGTTACAAAGCTATGTGCACTTTAACAAAGGATTTGCATCCCCAAACTGTGTTTTTAATCTTCATTACTATTCTTTTTTAATCGCTTCATAATCGCTAAGCTCTGTAAAGACAGCCACACAGCAGCAGCCACACTGAGAGGCTTCACAAAATCCGCCCCCCCCTTTCATAATGGGGTGGAGTTAGGATGTGCCATCAACTGTCAATCAAGTTTGGTTTGAACCAGAAAAAAGGTGTTTTGTGGATTTGGCTAGGTTCCAATGCCATATTTTGCACATTTTTTGGAAGGGGGGGTCCTAAAACCGTATTGTGCTGTGCGTCACACTACCGCATGGCTGTGTCTAGGTCGAGCCCAACAGGGAGTGCTCTCTTATAAGCAACCCCCATGCGTGACATGCTGCTTCTCTATTCTGCTAATAAAGATACAGATAGGGGGGCATGCTGGACCTAGAGACAGTCCCTGCCCAGTGTTTGGGTTTAAAAGAGGTGCCATGGAAACACACAGGCCAGCTGCCATTAAGTGGCAGGTGACAAAGGAAGTGAGATGCAGCAAGTCTCTGATAGCCAGAGAGAGGTTACCTTCAGCACGATCTCAAATGTGAACATGCTAGTGAAGACATAATCTGCATAGCCTAGGACCTGAAAAGGTGACAAGACGGGTCACAGTGTTACTGCACCACACCAACAGCTACGGCACAGTGACACGGAGCTCAGCATTTACCTTCAACAGGATCTCAACTGTAAAGATTGTCGTGAACGCATAGTCAAAGTAACCAAGTATCTGCAAAAGCAACATACATGTTTAACAAAAACACAACAGCACATAGCCAAAGGGAATAAAGCAGCTCATGTAATGCTTTTACAATAAGAAAAAACAAGGAGAGCCCAGTACTCATTTTTATGGAAACATCATATACTAGTGTTGTTTTGATCAACTTTCAGTCACATCATCAATTCAAATGTACTGTATCATGGAGCTATAGTGACATAAGCTAGTGTCCAGACAGAACACACTCCCTCTTGCTCTACTCTGAAAGAACAATAGACATTACTGGCTTTGAGAAAGAAAAAGGAAAGCTGGTTAGTACAGTACATATGCAAACACAGCAATCATCTTTCCTCATTCATTTTCACATTCCAGTTCAAATGATCCTTCTAAGGTTACAAATAACACTATGGACTTTATTTTCTGGAATCAATGTGGCACGGCGCATGGGCGCAGTCAGTGGCGCTGCATGTGGGTGCACTGGGCGTGGCTTGTGAATGTTGGTTTACTTTGTGGCCAGAGGTGTGGAGCATACAGCTCAAAGCGTGCAGACCATGTAGAAAATGGGCTAGAATATACAATCAGCTAGTGTGTTGTAGCTGTATTTATTCATAGCAATCAAATGATCTCCTTTCATTCCCTTTAAGAGCTGTGCGCATTGCGTAGGGCATACTGGCAGAGCGTATTTCCAAAGTCTATGACTGCAATGGAAGGCGAGGATAAGGATATACTAATCAGATGGTTCTCACGAGACGTTCTTTTGTGGGAGGAGCAATTAGGTTGTCCCTGATTTCAAAAATTGAGTGTGAACGAATCTCATAAATAAGAGAAATTTGTTCTAATTTGTTCAAATTTTCTTCCGTCAGAATTCAAATAAAACACAACCTAAACATTTACTAATTTCCCATTAAACCAGTAGCTAAGCAAGCAACAAAATTACCAAATGGCTCAGGCCCGTCAAAATCCATCACGAAAATACCAGTTTGCAGGTGTGACAGCTCACAACACGCCACGCGCCAGCCAGAAAATAAAGCCCAATGTGTGTTTAGAGTACACCTTATACATCCTAAAAAAATCCCTGGGGGCAGTAGTGTATGTGTGCGCATATGAGTATGGGTGAGAATGCATGCATGTGAGTGTGTCAAAATATTTAAGGTTGAGGCTTATTTTACAAATCAAACATCAAAATTATGTCACACGAATAAATAATATGGTGCCTGTGTATTATGTAGATATAACAAACCCTAGTAAAAGTGTGTACGTACTGTATATATGTTTAGGTTTTACAGACGTAGCCTGAGCCTATGCAGACCCAACATATGTGCATGCACATACAGTTTTTGAAGGTGTGTAACCAAGTGCATTCGGAGTTAAGCGCCTTTCCTCCACGCACAGTTCATGCAAAGACAAAGGTGTAAAATCTGGTAATCAAGTCTGAATAGAGCCCCATGTCATGACCACATCCAGAAGGCTCTGTACTCACAATGTTGCGGGCAGAGACGTTACGAATGGGATCTTCAGCGGCCAGGGAAACACTGCTCAGCATGATGAAGACAAGGATGAGGTTGGTGAAGATGTGATGGTTGATCAGCTTGTGACATCCCACCCGAATTCTGAAACAGAAATGCACATACACACCACACACACAGATTAATAAAAAAATGTAAAAAACTTTGAGCACATTCTAAAAACTGTTCACATCATCTACTGCACGTATTTACGATATATCCACTACTTTGATATCAACTGCAAAAATCACAGCATGGTGGAGACTGGGAGATATTGGATAAGTGTGGGGAAATCATACAAAAACAGGGATGAAGGAAATTTTGTAGGAGGTTTGCAAATATGTTAGGTAATGTGTATTGGTGACGTTTTGGGGACTGATAGATATGTTTGGCATACAGTAGTTTGGTGAGATTATGGTAAGCGCGTTGGACAAGGTTTGGGCAGATGATGATATAAGTGTTCAAAATGTTTCAGGGAAATAATTGGTAGATGTGGAGAGTACTGTTTCAGGGGATGTTGGGTATGTTTTGGGAGATGATGAAAGGTTTATGGACATGGTTGGTGGAGCCGTTGGCTATTGCTCGGTGCTGGCTATAATTGGAGATGGAGATGTTTGGTATTTCTATCAGGTGTGGTCATGGCTTCGGGGAAGGCCTTTGGCAACACTTACGGATTGGTGCTGCTGAAGATGAAGAAGGAACTGCCTTCTGGAATAGGTGTAATCTTGTCCTTCTTCACCAGCTCAGATACCTTTGGCCGGGGCCCGGCAGGGACCTCTGGTTCTTCTTCATCCTCATCCCCTACAGAGACAATACAGCAATAATACAGGTAATCAATCTCCAGCAGGACGGCGGTGACGCCCTCCTGCCTGCACTGTGGGTGAGTTTCCCCTCCTCTTTACCTGCAGTGTCAGCGTAGGGATCTTTCTCCTCTTCTTCTTCCACAGGAACCTGCATCCAGAGAACGTGGCATTAGTCACACGACACCTTGTACTCTCCCTGTACAATCACGTCAGGCAATGAAGACAAAGCCCAAGCTCAAGCAGGTTTACAAAGTGCTTCAACTCTTTAAAAGCTGGTAAACTCTGAAAACAATCCTGCAGATCTGTGAGTATTTTCAACAAATCATGTTACTATACAATTCTTTCATCTGCCTGTGTGTTTGGAAATGGTAATTTTCATGAAATGTTCTGACTTTAAGACTGACGGATGGACAGACACTGAGAGGACAGGATGCAGAAACTCACCTTGCTGTCCCCCTCTGCTTTCTCATCCTCCTTTCCATCTCCACCCCCAGTCCTGCCGTGACCAGGAAGAACAGGCACATTTAAATCTCAAATGAAATTTAAAATTATATATCAAATCACATCTATCACAGTGATGGTTCAATCACTCCATAATAGCCCATACAGCATAACAGGATGAATGCCTTGTTGAATGGCCTGGTTACTAATCAGGACCATTCTGTGCACCTGATTAGTGTTCATTAAATTATATACATTACATTACAATCCAATAATTATCCAGGTCGACTTAGCAAAAGTGTAAAACATCAGTATAAGTCGCAGGAATACAGAAGTGTGGTATTACCAAGAACACACAGAAAGCCCATTTATAATCACAATGAGTAAAGCTAGCCAAACAGACCAATTATTTGTGTTGTAAAAAAAAAATTATTACCACTACACAGCAAGCCTATCTTTATGCAACAATACCGATAATATTACCATCCCAAAGGTAATTTCAGAAAAATAAAGAAAAATGGCTAGAGGGACAGGGGTTGCAAATGATTTATTCCAGTTATTGATACATGATCATGTATGGTCCACAGTTGGTGTTGATCAGAGATATTGATCACTAATTGTGTATGGTCTACCTTGCTGGTTTTAATGAGTTTTATTGATTACTGATTGTGTATTGTGAGCTAGAATAGCGCGGATCAGATACGTATATTGACTTCGGATTAGTATGCTAGTATGAGTTTTTGATCACCTAGCAATCTTTTTCTTCTCCTTCTCTTCTGCCTCTTCCTGTTGAGCAGTGTTCAGACTCTCAGCATCAGCCAGGTTGTCCACAGCAATGGCCAAGAACACATTCAGTAGGATGTCTGATTACATCAGCAGCTTAAGGAGAAGCACAAGCATTTCTACAGCCTCACACAGTGATACAGTGTTAGAGTGGCAGTACAGAGCGGTGTACAGAGTAGCAGAGTGCACTGTCACTGTCTCACTGTAGGACAGAGTGCAGGAATAAAGTGTTACTATGATATTCAGTATACTGTTACAGTGTTACAAAGCAGTACATTGGATTGTTACAGTATTACTGTTGAGGCAGGGTGTACTGCTACAGTGAGGTAGAGCATACTATTACAGTGTTACAGTGAGCGAGGTAGTGAGAAGGGTACAGTTTCCACAGATGAAGAGGATGATGAAGTAAATGCAGACAATCATTCCTGAAGAAGACGGGCCACCGTAAGCCATGATCCCATCATACATGACCGCGTTCCAGTCCTCTCCTGTCAGAATCTGAGCACAAGCACACAGCATGTAAAATCACAGTATTACACACAGTTCCCAAAAAATATTTCAGATTTATATGGAAATGAGTTTTTTTATGATTCTCTGGGATGTTTTCATTCATTACATTATATTAAAGGCATTGAACAGATGCTCTTATTCAGAGCGACTTACACAACACATGCAATGATCATGGATTCTTTTGCGAGATGGACAAACATTTTGACATTCTTCTTAAATATATTTTTTCAGTCTACAGTGACAAATGACTTTTGGTAGTGGAATTAATATACAAACCAGTGAACTCCTATTTGTCACCAATATGAACCCATAATTTGACAGTAGGACTTTCTAGGAAATGAAATCAAGCTAAGAAATAGTTTTTATTACCGCAAGGGTTTTTTCCCCTCCAATTTTCCCCAGATTTCTCATGGAGGCGTGATATTTGTACACTTACCATGGCTTTCCTTTATGGATTTTCAGGGACTGAGGGAACCCTGATTGTGTATATACTGTATAAAGAAACTGTATCAGCGCAAAACATGAGCACTGCTGCTATATGCTGCCCCTGCTGGACACACCTGGAACACAGTGAGCAGGGCCTGGGGGAAGTTGTCGAAGGTGCTCCTCTTGGTCTGCGTCTCGTCAAAGTTGAACTTCCCGCCAAATACCTGCATGCCCAGTAGCGAGAAGATGATGATGAAGAGGAACAGCAGCAGCAGCAGGGAGGCGATGGACTTCATGGAGTTAAGCAGAGAGGCCACCAGGTTACTGAGAGATGCCCAGTGCCTGCAACACAACCACAAACACAAACGCTCAACCACAGTGCTTGCAACACAACCACACAAATGCTGTCTTTAGTTCTTACTGTAGTGCTAAAGCAACAGTATATACATATTTTTAAAATGTAATCATAGACCACTCAACCACACAGACTGCCTGGGCTTGTATTTATTCTGTATTTGTATTTACTCATTATTTGATTTAACTAATGACAAAGAAGAATTATAAAAAAATAAAATATAATAATTCTACAATTTAATTACAATTAATATACAGTATGAAGTTTTTCCACACATGCTTATGGTGGTTAACCCAGGGTTAACCCAAAAATCTGGCCAAGAAATCTGTACCGAGGTCTCTCCTGCAACTGTTAAAATCACTGATATGCTGACTGCACTTTCCTGGCGTCAGACTCACCGCGTGACTTTGAATATGCGCAGCAGACGCACGCAGCGGAACACGGAGATCCCCAGCGGAGACATGATCTCCAGCTCCACCAGGATGGTCTCCGTGATGCCCCCGCACACCACAAAGCAGTCAAAACGGTTGAAGAGCGAGACAAAGTAGGCCTGCAGCCCCAGGCTGTACATCTTCACCAGCATCTCACACGTGAATAGGGCCAACAGCACTTTATTGGCCACATCTGAAGGGGAGACAGAGGGAGGGAGGGAGGGAGACAGAGAGAGATCTTCACAACCACAAAACAGTTACCACAACAATAAAACCACAATACACCACAATATCACAGCCATTAAACCACTACACACTGACCTCATCCCAACCACCTGGGCCCTGTCCCTTACCCTGCACTTGAGTGAGCCAGTTGGGCTGGTTGTAGTGCTCTGAGGAGATGGTGAGAGTGTTGAGGAACACCAAGACGATCACCAGCCAGTAGAACGTGACCGATTTCACGGCGAGCCTGCACTTCCTGCGGCAGAACCTGTTCCAGCGACGCCAGCGCCGACTGCAAGAGAGAAGGAACCTGACATTGTCTCTGGAACTGGCTGTGATGTCAGCAGGGAGAGCAGTGCATGGGAGCCTCTATTATAAACATGCCTGTACTGGGGAGAGACAAGAAGTGAACAATAGTGGAGAGGCATGCAGGACTGATCCTGTTTAAAGCCCTTCTCTCCAACACCACAGCTCTGGCACACTGTCAGCTATACCTGCACTCACATACTAACAACCAGCACTGACTGCACTCACACTGAACGTACTCTCTCTCTCTAACACACACACACACACACATAGAGCTGCACTGGTCAGATCAGCACTCTGTTGGAGGAGAAGGGAACTTATTAAGTAAAAAGCAGAAACTGGTAACAAATTACTTCTAGAAGAAAAAAGAGATGGTCCATGCGACAGCTTAAAAAATGATTGATATAGGCATTGATGACAAAATAAAACACATTTACTGACCTGAACTTTGACTTTGAAATTTTTTGACTGTAAGGATGAGAGAGTGATGAAAGAACAGTTAAAATCACTGACAGGTGTGCACAAGTGACAAACAGGTACAGAAGCACTAGCATGGAGCTGCCAAACTTGAAGGCCAAACTGTGAACACACACCAGCATGACCACGTCCGCCTCCACAGAATCAGCAGGATGTGTTCACCATGACGAGAGGACAGAGTGTGATTTTGAGGAGAAATGTGCAGTGTAAAGCGCGTGTCAAGACACAGTCGCATAAGACTGAAAGTCAAGTGACGCTGATGTAACTAGATGTGTTGAGGTAATGCAGCTATCATGACACTGGACTGTTGAAGGTGTGACATTGTGGTGCAAGAGATATCGCAACATATAAGCATAAGCGTGCTGTTGTGGTGCTCGAGATATACTGCAGCATTGCAGTGCAAGAAAAGACATGATGATGACATGGCGAGACAGAGATATCGCAATACTGTTTTGTGTAAGGCCTATGTTGTAGGACAAGGCTAATATCGTGACATTGTTGCGTAAGGCTGATGTGGCACAAAGGAGCAGTTAAGCTGTACTGTAGAGGCGTGAGGTGGATGTCATGACATGTAAGACTCACCAGAGAGGCCCGCAGCAAGGCGTCTTCTCTTCTTTCTCGTTCTCCGTGTTCACCGACTCCGTCTCACTGGCAGGCATGCTCGCTGTGCGGACAAGCCAAAAACCAGGCACGCACACACCAAAGACATACCAAACACACCGATGAGAGGACTACTCAGAACGTGGTATAAAAATACACAGTGAACCTGTGAGAAACTGAACAAAGTAAGCAGTGTCACTGAGAAACACAGAAAGGCCTCCAAACGTACTCACATTATGCATTAAAATTCACTTGGGTAGATCAAAGGAAAAACAGGTGTTTTTGTAAAGTTTTTTTAAATTCATAATTACATTTCAAATGAAACCATGAAGTGTCCTAAATGACCTCTCTTTCTCATTAAAAGAAACTGAAAACACTCCCTGCTGCAGGAAAAGGATGGCAGTTCAGGGTCTCTCACAGCAAGAGGAGTCTACCGTCATGATTTCTTTTTGGTCTGCAGTTATTGAATAACCATGAGGTCACAACTGTGTCGTCTGGTCTGTGCTGTCAGCACAGTTTGGTTAAGGCTGTGTGTTCAGGTCTGTGCTGCCAGCCCAGTGTGGTTAAGGCTGTGTAGTCAGCAAGGTCATTAGTGCTGTAGTCTCACATAGCCAGACCTATCTCCATACTTCGTTTCAGTGCTGTGCCAGCGCTGTTGAAAGGCCTGGCTCAATTCATTAGCATTCCGGTATAGGGGGAAAAGACTATCTGGCTTGTCTGTATTTCTTTAAATCACAATCGTCTTGGGCGGCGCTAAGCCCAAGATGCAGCGACGGTGCCCTAGCAAAAACATTAACATGCAGATAGCGGAAGGGGAGGAGAATTCCAACTGAAATAGTCGGTCAATGGCAGGCTTATACCCACAGTCTATATCCTGTGAGTCAGACTATTAGTGCTGTGATTCCACAGTGAAACTGAACTTTGTTTTGCCAGAGCCATTCCTTGCCATTTCTGCCATTCACACAGCTGCATTTCAGTGATGCTATTGATATGTGGCTTCCATAGAAACACGAAGAAAGAGTGAAAACTAAAACTTAACATGAACAGAGGAGCAGACAGTGAAGCTACAAGCACCATAATTGGGTATGGATGCATGCACGCACGCACACACACACACACACACACACACACAGGCATACACGTACGCACACACACACACACACACACACACAAACACAGTGGAGGTTCCAAAATTTACCATGTGTGTCAGAAGACTGGCTGAAAAACCTAAACCTCCCTTTCTTCTTCTCCATTAGGTCAGCCAGGGTGACCCCTGGGTGACAGAAGCATGCAGCGGATGGGAGGAGGTGTGCAACAGTGGACATGGGACACAATGAGAGGCTATAAGGATGGGTTAGGAGGACCACAACAATGCAACCAACACACAACAACAGCAACAATGCAACTGTCAGCACAACAAAGCAAGCATCGACAGCAACGCAACACAAAAACAGCAAGTATCATGGAACAGTATTAATCACAACAAGAAAAACTGATGTATGCACATTAGCATGTAGAACAAATGATTTACAATATAGGGGTGAGTACGCAGTATGATTAATGTGCACTTGTACACAAACCACAATGTAAACTCATGTAAACACACATAACATACATATGCGTACACACATGCTTATAACACACACCTACACACATGGCTCAGTGACGTATTCCATTCAGAAAAAATAATTTGTTGGTGAATGGTACAGGTTAGACCTGAGGCCAGTGATTCAGACACATCTCTCTATATCTGCCTGTCCAGAGCACACAGGGACTACACTATTTCTAGTCAGTTTTTAGCAACCACCTCGGCAGATAACGCTCTTTGGCTCTTTATTTTTAAAAGTTAAGTTGTGAGGTTATAAGCCCATGCCTACAGTCTCCCCCCTGTGATGTGTGCACACCCCCAGGCATGATGTATTTAAACTATGGACACATGCGGAATGTGTGTTTGGGACTGGCTGTGCCTCCAAACCCCTTTGCTTGACTCCTCACAGTTGGCTCTGGGTCATGTGATGCTAACATAAAGATGATTTGGGTTAGACTTCTGATGAAATAATATAATCTATCTTTTTGGTTCTTCAGACCAGTGGCATTCAAGAGGGGCACATCCTCCACCCCGCCCCCCCAAACCTGCTCCCCAAACACACCTCTATTTCCTCACACTGTCCAATGGGCCTTTTACACAGTAAACTCAAAGCATGAAACCACCATCCCCATTCACTGAAGTCTGCAGAAACAAATGATTCACTTCCCTATTAGGGCTGGGACTATGTACAGTGGGTGAGGGGTACTTGGGGAAGGGGGGTTATTTGCCTTTGGGGCACTTAGGACAGTGTACTAAGAGTTGGGAATACGTAGGTTTTGAAGGTACTTAGCGTGGGTGGTACTTTGGCCTTTGGGCAATTAGGCTGCAAATGTACATACGGTTTTGGGTACTTATGGTTGGAGGCTAAGTAGGGTTTGAGGGTATTTAGAGTACAGTAGGGAAGTAAGCTGGGTTTGGGGGTACTTACGGTGTGGAACTACAAAGGGCTTGGGGCTACTTACGGTTGCGCTTTTCTCCGTCTGCCTCGTCCTCATTTTCGGGGTCGATGTCCTCGGCCTGCGTGATCCAGTCTAAGTATCCTTTCAGGTCTTCCTCCAGCTGCTGCTTCTCTCTGAGCTTCTGGAAATCTCCACGGGCTTTGGCCTTCTCTCGCTCTTTAGAGAACTCTCTGTGAGCAGGAGTCACACACAGTCACACACCATCTAAACAGCACAAACACTGTCACACACTGTCTAAACATCGCGGAAACACAGTCTAAGCACAGTATTAACACACTCAGCTACACAGTCACACACTCTGAACACAGTCAGCACACGATATAGTCACACGGTTAATGATGCCCAGCGCATATAGTCTAAGCACAAAGCTACACAATCACTCACACTCTCTCTCTCATATGCATACACACACACCAAAAACACAGGGTGCACACGTTCACACAGCCTACACAGTCATAAACATACAATTATTTTCAAAAGAGTGCACTAATATAACAAAATAGCTTCCCAAAATGAGACAAAAAGAAAAGGTACATTTTAAAACTGCACTCCAATCCACACAGGAAGACAGAAGGCTGGATATCCAGATATGAAACTACCATTAAATTAACCTGTTTTAAAAAGTGCACCTGCATGCAAATATTTTTAAGTCTGTGAGTAAACCATATTTTTATTTGAATTACATTTCATCCCATATTACTGTTTCCGTTTTATCCCAATCAGGAACACAAAAGTCATATTTGTAGGGACATGCAAGGGTTAGTGAAAGGTTACCTCATACTCTCCATGCCCCCAAAACCACAGCACTCCACACTGCCTTTACTCACTCTATACAACCAAAACCACAACACCCCACACTACCCTTACCCGTTCAGTACACCCAAAACCATAGCACCCCACACTACCCTTACCCACTCAGTACACCCAAAACCATAGCACCCCACACTACCCTTACCCACTCAGTACACCCAAAACCACAGGACCGCACACTGCCTTTACTTACCTTGTACAGCAAAAACTACAGAACCCCACACTGCCCTTACTCACCTTGTACACCAAAAACCACAGCACCCCACACTGCCCTTACTCTGCACAACCAAAACCACAGCACCCCACACTACCCTTACCCACTCATTACACCCAAACCCACAGCACTCCACACTGCCCTTACCCACTCAGTACACCCAAAACCAGGTTGAGAACGAAAAAGGATCCCAGAATGATCAGACTAACGAAGTAAATCCAAGGCGTTTCCCATCCAATGGAGTCATTAACCTGTGGGACCCCAGATCAGCCTGTTAGTCATGTTAACCTGCAGAACCCCAATTCAGCTCATCAATCTCTTTAACCTGTGGGATGCCAGATCAGCTTCTTAACCTTGTTAACCTGCAGGAACTCAAATCAGCTGGTTAACCACATGAGCACAGGGCACTACCCTGCCACCACAGCATCAGCCACTATCACGCCAGCCCAGTCCTGTGCATGGCTCCCCCTGTTGGCCATACTAAGAAGTGTGCTTAGTATGGCCACCCGGTTACCTGACAGACCTCACTTCTCTCATTCTGGAGCCATGTCACAGACAGGTCCCACCCATTGAGGGGATGGGCTGGTGTGAGAGACATTACCAGAGACAGGGGGGAGGGGCTGAGCCTGGAAGAAGAGAAGAAGTGCTTACCCGCTCAACACACCAAGAACAAGGTTTAGAACAAAGAAGGATCCAAAGATGACAAGACTGACAAAGTAAACCCAAGGAAGCTCTAGGCCCATTGCGTCGTTCATCTGAAAGCACAACCGGTGTGGAGAGACAGTGAGAAAACATCAAGTGCTAAACACAGAGAGAGCTTACAGGGAATTTGAAGAAAAGTGTGCATCAACCAGCACAATGAAGAGGAGTGCTGAGCCCAAATATACATTAACTGATCAAACAACCCATAAACTCCAATGGATGTGCTACCTCACTCAAGTTTATGAGTTCTTTGATCAGCTTACAGGGAAGTCAGAGTTCAATGGGAACTTGCAGAGAGATAGCACACAGAGCTGCTAATAAATATCACTGTTTGTAAGCATCACATTAGACATAAACAGCCTATTGGACTTAAGTCTAGAATAATGAGAGGAGAGACATGATTTATAATTAACTGTTTCTCTCCTCTCAAATCTATTATATTTATTTGTTGTACGTATGTCTGCATGTCCCTGTCTAGTAATGTCTACACATCAATATCAATGTATGTCTGCTCATCTAAAATGCAAAAAAAAGAATCTTCAGTACAGGTTCATTTGTATGCATTTGCCATGAAAACTAGGAAAGAGTGAGCAGAATAGGAATAGAAATGTGTGGCAGGGGGCCTGGGAGTCACCTAACACAACATGCGTGTCTTCCAATAAGAATGCTGAGGTGCAGCATACATGTCCACCCATCAGAATTCAAGGGTGGGATGGGGAACAGCCCATCATGTGCATTCACCAATCAGCATGTAAGGTTGGGGCCTGTGAGCTGTAACTCATCCAGTATATTATATGCATCCACCAATCAGCACGTAGGGACCGAAACAGAGACTCGCTCAGTATGGCATGAATGTCCACTAATCACCGTGTAGGGTCAGGCTAGGTGGGTGGGGACTCACCCAGTACAGCACGTCAGTCCAGCCCTCCATGGTGATGCACTGGAACACAGTCAGCATGGCAAAGGCAAAGTTATCGAAGTTGGTGATGCCCCCGTTGGGGCCGTGCCAGCCTTCTCTGCATACGGTGCCATTGATGGCGCACTGGCGCCCGTGACCTGAGATTGCACATGGTGCAGGTTCGTCTTCTGCTATTATATCTGCAGCAGAAACACAGAGTTTATGAGGCACATGCCTCCGCTTCACCATTTTACACACCGCCATGATGAACGAAGCATGCACACCGTTCTCCCACATCAAACCACCTCCAACAGTGTATTATTGCAGGCTGTGTGTGAGCTGTATTTGTCATCATTGAAAAGGCTATGTGTCTGTTTTAATCAGTGTCAGTATTTTGGTTTTCAACACAGTTTTTTGGCTAGTAGTCTTTTGGCTAGCATTTTTTCTGGCACGATTAGTGATGTAGCAAAGTGTATTCAATTGCTAATTAGCTAGGTGTGTTTCAATCCTGAGACATTTGTAAGCTGCAAAACAGTGGATAAGAGTGTTTGCTAAGCGGATGTAATGTAGAATAATCACAATGTTACCTGAACCTCATCTGAATACAATCTAACAATTATTCTGTCTAATTTGGTTCACGTTTTTACCGCTATTTTGCCTTACCTGTACCAGGAATAAAGCAGGTAGCATGCATTTTCCCAATGAAAAGTTCCAGTCCTATGATGGCGTAGATGATGATCACAAACAGAACCAGGAGGGCAATGTGCAGGAGGGGAACCATGGCTTTTATAATGGAATTCAACACCACCTGTAGACCTGGGACATGAGAAAAAGCACAGCACAGCTATGACCACACGCAGCTACAAGAACATGCAGCTACACCAACTTATAGCTACAGTTAACTGCAGCTACAACCACCCGCAGTGGCAAAGCAGAGAGGGGATGGGGAAGATTAGAGGGGAATAGTAGAGAGGCAGAAGGATGTAGCAGGCCAGAGTACAGTAGAGGTGTAATGGTACACTAGAGGTGGAGGGGTATAGTAGAGGTGGAGGGGTACTCACTGGGCACTCCTGAGACCAGCCGGAGGGGACGGAGCACGCGGAAAGCTCTGAGCGCTTTCACGTCGAAACCGCCCGACTTCCCGCCGTGTCCGTGCGCTTGCGCCGCGTGGGTCCCTGTAGTTTCTGGTTCTTTGTCTTTGGTTAAAAATTCCAAGACAACACTAAATAACCTGCAACAAAATGTCCCAGACAGCTACGCTCAACCTCCAACAAAACAAAAAACAAAACAGTTCTGCTAAATAACCTCCAAAACATTCAATACCGTTACACTCAAAGGGAGAGAGGGAGAGAGAGAAGAGAGAGAACATAACAGATAAAGGACACAGAGAAAACAGAAGTGTCTACTTACCCTATGACTACAATTACAAAATCCAGCATGTTCCAACCATTTCTCACATATGCGTTCTGATGCATCACTAATCCATAAGCTATAATCTTCAAAAAGGTTTCAATTGTAAAAATGATGAGGAAGGCATATTCAACTGTTTCCTGAAAGAGAGAGAGAATATAAATCTTTTAAATAATTTGCTGACTGACACTTCTGTCCAGCATATTTATAAAACGCCGTCCACACACAAGAACAGTGGTGTGGTGTAGTATAATGGGTAAGGAGTTGGTCTTTGACCTAAGAACTCTCCTCTCCATCTTCAACCCCGTCCACTTACCCTGATTACCCCACATAACGTAGCAAGCTGGATAGCTAGCAGTAACGTTAGTATCATGATATGACCGTCCATTTATGGAAGAAGATTCAATTTGGCAGATTTGACTACAGTTTAATTAATTCCATTATGTTGAACGCAATAGTGGTTTTATCATTGGGACTTTTATTTGGAAAATTTCAGACCCTCACGAAAGTCCTTACTGTCACTAGCTTCACAGTGCAAGTAATATTACTTCCAGGTCCAATAGAAAACAAGTGAACTCCGTGTCTCCGCATATGTTTAATTCAATGTATTAATGCTTCCTTTATATATATACTTCTTCCAAGAATGTGGAATCTTGGTTGAGAATTAGAATCTTTGCTGTAATGTACAAGAGGGAGGTGCCAGCATTGGCATTGGCCAACATGGCCAGACAAATACTGGTTATTGATATCTTCCCATAAATTCCCAAATTGCGCATCCCTAGCTTTTTTCCACAAAGGCTACAGCACCTGAGGAACTGTTGTTGTGTTTCTTGTGAATCACTGCCACACCAACATTATTCAGATGTGTGTGTGTGTTTGTATGCATGTGTGTGTGTGCAATGCAGATAGCATTAGACACACATCCTTTAACTCTGTGAATACAAGCACTTTCCTCATTCAGACTGACAGACACAGTCCTTTTATGCTCCATCAGTAGCAGACAATGTGGAGGTCATGGGCCGTAGGCCAAGTTTTCCCAGAAATTCAATGGCACAGTTATACCCACATGAGAGAGTCTTTCTGCTGTTTCATTTTCACAAATCACACCTGCTGAGCCACTAAAGCCATGAGCCTAAGCCTCACAGAGGCGAAGGGTTTAGAGAAGGGAGGAGGGAGGGGGAGGGGGAGGATTTTAGGAGAGGGTGGGGGGAGGGGGAGGAGTTTAGGAGAGGGTGGGGGGAGGGGGAGGAGTTTAGGAGAGGTGGGGGGCACGGGACGAGTTTAGGATAAATGAGATTAGAAGCATTCAGGGAGGTGTTGTAGAGGGATAATTCCTTCATAAAACTTGCACTTTACGAATGTCTTAAATTGTAAGTGCAATTTTAGCAGACAGAGTGAATAGGAGTGATAAAGCTGACAAACGATGCAATTGGTCGACCTGAGTTCGATCTGAGTCAAATGAGCGCTTCATAAACTGCTTATGTTATGGACTTTCAAAAGAACAACCAGGGTGAGGGGTGGCCACTAAGTTTCTGGGATGGGCCTCCTCAGGCAACCAAATTAAGCGGCAGATACCACCACCACTTACAGAAAGCCTATGTCATAAAAAGTTAACTAAGTTGACCAGATGCTCAGTTAGAGACTTAACATCTGGAAATGAACACTACACACCTGCTGACCGGCTATTTACTACAGCTGATTTTTCCCATTTTATTCTATTATGATGGTGTGTCAAAAGTCAGCACCATTGAAAAACAAAGAAAGTATGCCCCAAAAATACACTGTAAATACTAGCCCCCTCCAAAAACAATGAAAATAAAAATTGATGCCCCACCTGAAAAAGCAAATATGTGTTCACTGCCCATTTTCCGCCCTGGTCTGTAATCTTCAAACTCTAACACTACTCTTCTGCAGGGGTACTCCCAATCTTGAATCACTCTTATATACCTTGTATCCTTGTACCTTGATTTTATAGCATTTTTCTATTCTTGATGTTCATGACTATGGATAACAGATACTTAATGACGAGCGTATTTTATCGGACCAGTGTTCTGTAGTTGTTCCAATGACCTTCGGTATCCACTTATTGTACGTCGCTTTGGACAAAAGCATCTGCCAAATAAAATGTAATAACATATGCAGCAACCCACATTACAGGCACACACATGCAAAATGCAGATGCAGTACAGACTTCATGTGTGTCCACTGCTCACTGAGGCAGACCATCAATACGGAAGGGAACAAGTTTAGCGTAACTGAGTGTAATTCGTGCTGTCACTTAAACTGTAAGGAGGGGGTGGGGTGAGCACATGAACGTTTTGCTCTACAGTCCTCTGCCAATAGGAAAGAAATTCCAGAGTCTGCCATGGCCAATAGGAGAAACACTCAAGAGGATTAACTTACATCTTGGCATGTCCTCAGATGTTAATTGATAAAAGAGCTGCCGTTATTCTTATTTAAGCACAACCCTGCAATGCAATTCTGAACATAAAGCCTGTTCATCCCCACTCAGTTATACAGCATTTACCGCACATCAGGAATGTTCTAGTGTTTCTGCTGCAGCAAAACTCAAACATAGCTCTGCAGAATCCTCTGAGCCATCATTCTGGAGGATCTGCCCCTCCCCCCACTGCTCACCTCCATGAATGGCCCACCCACCCTCACCCACTTTCTTCTTTGCTGTCCCAAAGCCCCAAACACAGATGAAATACACACACGACAAATGGCCATTCAATTGTAAATACATACACACACAGCATAAACTAGCCAAATGCATCCATATCTATCTACACACAAAAACATGCACTAACTCGTCAACTGCAAGCCCATAAATATCTATGTACACACTCTCTCAACTTACTCACTGACAAATAGGTTGACAGTACTGCCACATAGACACAGGCAGAGAGAACAAATGTAAACCCATAATTATCTACAAATATAAACAAAAGAGATGGCAGAGAAATGTGCTGTCAGTCTGTGTTCCCTTACCACCAGATTAAAGTAATGGCTTTATGGATTTTGCATTTCTTATCCCATAGAAAGTCATGTGTGTATATCTGGATGTATATATATGTACACATGTGAATGTGTGCGTGTTCGTGTGTAATGAGAAGCAGAGTTCTGTTCTGTTCTCTCATGCATATTCAACATTACCAATTGCTCCTGCACAGATTTCACAAGCTCCAATACCCACACAGCAAGTACTTCTACTGCTCCAAACCCAATACTGCTGTTGTTGAAAGAAATGCAGTGCCAAGGAACATAACTGGTCCAGATAGAGGAAACAGAAACCAGAACCAGAACTGGAACCCAAAATAAACCTTTAACCATAACTGTGATTAAGCACTGACTGTGATGAACATTCTATGTGATAAACACTGTGATTAATCACTGTCTGTGTTAAGCATTCCATGGGATAAATACTATTTGCGATAATCACTGTAGTAAACACAGTCTGTGATAAACTGTGTTGGAAACATACACTGTAACAAACAGCGTTGTCATTTGGTCTTTTCATCATATGGGCATGAAATCACCACCAACTCAGCATTCAGCAGCAGAATGTAGGACTGGTCTTGTGCAATCTGCATGCAGTAGCAACCATCCTCTGCAAGAGATGGTTTATACAGACATGCAATAGGCGTACCACTGTTAGCCTATACACAATGGAAATGTTCCTCTCACAACATCCCCCACACACAACGACAACATTCCACTGATAGCACACTACACCCACGATGACAACGTTCCTCTAACATCCCACACAATGACAATGTTCTCGTGATAAGGTTCCACACAAAAATGACAATGTTCTACTGATAATGTCCCACATACACAATGACAATGATCCACATGCATGCACACGTACACACACATGTTCTGCACTGGTGCTGTTTTTCCTGAGTCAGACTGGCATTCAGAGTTGAACAGACAGGTGAACCTGCTCGGATTACGGTCAGCTCCACCTGCCAACTGTGCAGTGAACAGCTGGGGGACAAACCTCCTGGGCTCCACACGGGTGTGCGTGTGTGCGCGTGTGTGTGTGTGTGCGCGCGCGCACAATGCACATGCAAATATGCAGTTGGGGGCATTTTTGTCTGCGCTTTTGTGTGTAGCTCGATCTCAATTGACTTCCTTGATCAGGAAAGGAGCTTGTCCTAAAGGACCTAAGAGAGCACACACTTCTTGTAGGAAAGAGTGTTCCAGAGTGCCATTACATAAGACACCAACTGCTACCTTTAGAATAAAGCCTATAAACAACCATGTAACTAGCCCTCTGAATTGGAAATGAGTTTCTTGTAGGTTGCATCTCGCAGTCATAAGATTTTGGTTTTGGTGGTCATGTGTTCTCTGCTGCTCCAATCACCTGTAGAGTTCCTCAGGAGTCTATCTTAGGACCATTTTCCATTTATGTGTTGTTTGCTACTACATTCACAATAACATCTCCTTTTAATGATGATACACAGACGTATTTGTCAGTCAGTAATGCAGACACTAGTAAAACATAATTGAATGATATTAAATGCTGGACAACCAGGACTTTGTAACTGATTACGGCTGAAACACAAGTCATGATCCAGGGTTCTAAACATGAGTACCCCAATCCAAAATGCAAAACAGGACACAAAAAACGTGGTATGGATCTTTGGGATTTGAGAAATGCATCTCAAATCCCACAGGGTTGGAGTCTTGATCTATGTGGTCACTTCTGGCACTACAATCTTTACTTCACTCTAGTGTGTTTCTTTTGCACCTCTGCACCTTGAACTGATGCACTTGTTGTATGTCGCTCTGGATAAGAGCGTCTGCTAAATGCCTGTAATGTAATGTAATGTAACATTATGAAGACTTCCTAGGCGTGCTACTTGCAGCTAAAATATAGATATCTACAATCATTTAATTTTGAAAATGTCAGAGGTTCAGGGAAAGCCATCCATACTTTAATTTCCCCAATATTGCATTACTGTAATGCCCAGTATTAAACTGCACATAGCCAGGTCTTATCACAGCTCCATGAACAAGAATTCCCATATTGCCCCAGTCCTGGCCTGCTTATGTTAGCTATCAGTGCCTTTCAGAACAGATGTTAACATTTTACTGCTGATCACCTTCATGGCACTATGCAGTTATAGCCCCAGATCACACAATGGACCTACCGATGCCTTGCAAATCCAGTAATATTCTCAGTTTATCAAAAAGGGTTTCCTCACAATCCCTACTAAGTATAGAAAGTACAATGGCACCATTTTTAAGTGCCTTTTGAAAAATTTCCTTTGTTTTAGACTTGCTTTGTGTGTACTGTCTGTCTTTTCGTTTTAGTCTGTCTCATTAGTGATCCAATTGCTGCTCTCGGTACCCTTGCTTTGTGCTTTTATGTTCACCTGGTGCTGTTTTCATTATTCCTCTTATTATACAACAAGGATAGAATGCACTGACACTTGCTACTGCACCAATCATTCACAGCACATATTAAGCATATGACACTCAAATATATTTTCAGAATCATTCCGGACAAACGGAATTTTCCAGGGATTTAAATATCTGCATCCCTACCTTGTAATGGAAAAAACTGTTTAAAAAATATAACTGTTCAAATTTAAATGTAATAGCACACTCACTGTGATAATGCAACCCTATGGCCCACATACTGTGCTAATAGAACCCTATGTAAGGAATAAACCACAATGAGCTGTCCTGTTATTGGAAAATAATGTACAACGGGGGTGGTGATGCAGCTGATGCAAAGCTGAGGTCGCTTATCACTCCCGAAGTACATTATTTTCCAGTAACAGGGCATCCCGTCGTGATTTATTCTGCTTATACAACGGTTACCAACAATTATTATTTATAACAGTTGCTTTTATCATTACTGCTTTTTTATTGACTTAATCAGCTGCAATTTAACTATTCTTCCTATTAGGCCCAGGTGTCCCATTACTGAAAATTAATACACACCATTGGAATGAGTAATAACCAATCAGAATCGAGCATTCAGCCAAGCTGTTGTATAAATTATTATAAACCCTAAGATCCACACAATGCTCATATAAACCCCATTGCCCACACACTGGGTTCATATAAGCCCTATAGCCCAATATATACCATATATACATTGTAAACCCTATGGCCCTACACTGCAAATAAAACCCTATCGCACATGCGCAGTAGTGCAAGACACTTCAAAATCCAGCCTCGAGCACAATTAAATTTAATTTTATCAAATTAATATCAACTTATTGTTTTTGAAAATGAACCAAATGAAGGGTACATTTTTATGTGTAGTTGTGGGACAGGGGTGTGTGTCGCAGGGGCGGGGGGGCAGGGGGGCTGGGGAGAAGGCTGTGGGGATTCAGTCATCTCTGCTTTTCTCACACGCTGATATTTTTAGTACCATTATGTACGAGTAAATAATCATATTTAAGGACTCCTCCGCGTCAGGACTAATTTGGTTGCAGGGGCAATGATGCACCAGAAGGTGACGCTGTCTATGTCACAGCTGACACAGAAACAGGATGGTCATACACCATCATTTAAGCAATAGCAATAGTACCATGAAAATAATACAAATCGACCATTTTTTTTAAAGCAAAAGCCAAAACATTGTGAAGGAAAAGTCCTTCTCCTGACAGATATTCTTTGGATAAGCCTCTCCTTTGGTTGGTACCCATTCTATAATGCACTGTAGGGCCACGGGCTCATGAGTGTTTGCATCTGAGCAATCCACCCCAGACCCTATGAGGACATGTGGGACAATCCTTAATTGAGAGCAATGCACAATGGGTAATTCCAAACAATGGGAGAAAAGGGGGTGAGGGGGTTAGCCACTTATACCAGTCCGTAACAGAAGACCTGAAATATCTCTCACACACAGAAGGTGCTGTAGATACGTGCACTTTCCTGTAAATACCACGCCGGTGCCAAATTCCAGAAGTGGCACTACACAGTTGCTATTTAACGCATGGACATTCCTGCAGATACTCTGCCTAGCTGCTGTCAGATGCGCGCATGTTCATGCAGACATCCTGGGCCACCTGTTGCTTGTGATTACTGTTGCAGATGGTTTAATATGCACTGTAGCCAATGGCTGTTTAGGGTTGAGGTCACATGCTCCAGTGGCCCGTTCCTGCCCAGAGCCACAGTGTTTTTTAATTTATAATGAGCTGCAGAGTTTAATGAAGCTTCAGTAAAGGAGGCCGTGAGGCCTACTTGTATCAGCCTCCATATTGTGTTTGTTCCACAGCATGGCTCTGCTTTTTAAATGTCACGAACAGCAACCTCCCTGCTAGAACACAGCTCTCCACTGTGAGACTCTCTTGCACTTCACTGTACCAACCGCAGGCCTGTTCTCTGACCCAGGTAACCAGCTTCTACACACTCTCAACACCCCCCCCCTCTTTCTCTCTCTCTCTCTCTATAAATAAACTGAGAAAGAAATGTAAGATCCACTATAGTCTTGGTCCAGACTACATTACAGTAACAACTGGGCCACCCTACAGTAACCGGAACAGGAGAAACACAAAACAGTAACAACATGGCCGCAGAACAGGACCACTTCTGCCTGTTTGGATATAGGTAGGGATATTTTCCCCTCTTTTGCATTCTCTTGATTTGGTGACCTTTCAGAATGCAAACAGCATTAGAAACATACAACCAAATCCATAGCAGCAACAGAGAAAAGCAAATATTTTAAATATTGCTGCAGTTTGGAATGAAGATATCCTTCCTTCCAAAAATAAATAACAAAAAAGATATTACCACCCTGCTTCATATCCGTGCCCTTACAAATGTGCTCAGACAAACTACAATGTTCAATGTGGATTATATTGCTGCCCCAGTACCATGAAATGAATCTTTGCTTTGTGATACTGAACAATTCATGAGAAAGGCATTACCTCATTCTGAGTGCCGTCTTTCAGTCAGAGTTACATCTGTTTGTGATGTAAGGATAGGAACTGTGCATCTAACATACATACATACAACCTCTGGAGGCATAATGTCCCTGTGCAAAGCTGCTTTATAGTTGAAGTATATTTTCCTGCTTTAAACCACAAACCTATACCTGCCACTGTGAAGCTGACAGATTATGAGAACAAGAACAAACATTTCCTTCATCGCACACAAAAACTGTATGGGCAGATCGAAAACTAATACAGTAATATAAAAAGTAGCTACTATCCATTGAACTCATTCAAAAGGTAAATTTTAAAAGATCATCATCATAATCATCATCATGCCTTCAACGTATTCATTATGGTATTCTATTTCAGTGAAAATGTGAGACATGAGCAAAGTGAATGTTGATTAGTGTGAGATGCACACGTGCTTGGGTGCATGTGTGCGTATGGAGTGACACATTCAGACTGGGGATGGGGCAGAAGCAGAATGACCTCACCTCCCCCCAGGTTGAAACAGTATGACAGAAGAGAGATAAACATGATCTCACAGATGCAGAGTGCAGCACAACTCCACAGGCTCAACACAACCTCCACAGTTTAGATTTCATGAACCCCAAAATGCAAGGAGCTACCATGATCTGTCAATCACTGAATAATACCAAACAATTAAAAATAGTTTTTCTATCCACCACAAGCCATGATTGATTAAAATCCATGAGTTACTGATTTCTTGAAACCTTGGCTGTGTCTGAATCAGACCCCTATCTACTGCGTCCTGTGTCTTGCGCAGGATAACATGATTTACCCAAGTAGAAAATGTTCCTGGATCAACATCCCTTGTTGTTCCTGGAACAACATTACCATCAACACTAGAACCGCCAAGTGCCACGCCAATTGGTGCCATGATTTGAAATTTTGAATTACTTAACATGTCATGTTTCTGTCACACTGTGACGTTTCCTTCACAGCTATACTGCATATGCACATAAAAAAATTACACATAGAAAACCAGAGATGAGATTTTCAACATTCAACGCTGTTGAACGAAGGTTCAAGTGTTAATCGTTGCTTCTGTCCACTGGGATACACACTGACCACATTTACATAATGGCCGCATTAGAGGCATTGATCCTGGAACTCAACTTCTATACTTAATAGCAGGCAAGTACGGTGATTCGGACGCAGCCACAGCACAGTGCACCCTACACTCAGCAGCGCCCCCTCCTGTACTCACCAGGTCATGATTGGTTGAGTTGGAGTCATCTTCAGGGAAGGGAATGTAGACTGCTAAGGCCATGCAGTTGGCAAAAATAGCGATTAATATAAAGATATCAAATGGCCTGAAGCGCACAGTCAAGGAAAATAAAATCACATTCACTTAAAATTCACACTCATATATTGCCAAAACATGCCATCAGGCCACAAAAAAGTAAATGTTTCCAGCCTCACCTGAGAATCGACATATTCACCCGACAACAGTCTCTCACACAGTCTCCTCACATAGCCCTCACAGAGAGATTGAATTTGAATATTAATTTGAACTTGTGTATCTCTGGGGCTTGCTGGAGAGAATCCCTTTTCCCTCATTTCAAATAAAAATGGCCGTACCAGGTGAGTCTGATAAAAATGCCCATACATTCAGTAGAAAACATCCTTTCTTTTAAAGCGCACTAGGAATACAAACAGTAAAAGGAGAAAACACCACGATACCATATATACTGTATAAACACACACATACGCATACACACACGTACACGCACACACACAGAAGGATATTTCCACTCCACCAGGCTGATGCAGGCTCTGCGGAGGGGGTTGTTGAGATTGAGACAGAAGAGGGCGCGGGGCGGCCTACTGTTGGCACTGCTGCCCTGCTTCTTGCTTTTGGCATACTGTTGCCGCTTCCTCTGGGCGAGCGATCCGACGGGGGCGGGCGTGGACGTGGCCGCAGGGGCGGGCCCGCTGGTGCTCATGGTCGGAGCAGCCACCCGAGGGAGAGGAGGGGGCGGAGCTGAGCTGTCTGAGCGGCGATCTGCGGCTCCGCTGCTGATGGCATAATTTGCCCCTGAAAGAGAGAGAGATGTGCTTTATTTTCATATGTTAAAAATATCATTTATTTTATATGTTATTATTTAGAAAGTGATTTTTTATTACTTCTGGCTCTGTATTTTTGATGGGTCCATACACCAACACATTGAATTTGAAATGAAACAATAAAATGAGGTCAAAGTGCAGACTGTCAGTTTTAATTTGAGGGTGATTACATCCATATATTGGGTGATCCATGCAGGAATTACAGCGCTTTTTATAAATAGTCACCCCATGTTAGGGGAGCAAAAATAATTGGACAAATTAACATAATATGAAATAAAGTACTTGGTAGCAAATCCTTTGCATTCAAATGAGTGTTGAAGTTTGTGACCCATAGACATCACCAGATGCTGGGTATTTTCTCCTGTTGATGCTCTGCCAGGCCTTTACTGCAGCCGTCTTTAGTTTCTGTTTGTTTCTGGGGCTTTTTGCCTTCTGTTTTGTCCTTCAGCAAGAGAAACTTATGTTCAAATGGATTCAGGATGGGCGATTGACTTAACCAGCCAAGATCAGTCCACTTTCTGGTGCCGAAAAACTCCTTGGTCGCTTTACCAATATGGTTGGGGTCATTGTCCTGCTGCAAGGTGACTTGTTAGCTTTCTTTAGCATGAATCAATGATGAACATACACACAGCTGGCCAAGAAACAGCTGAGCAGCCAATTGTCCAATTACTCCCTGGAAATGGGGGAATGATGAATAAAAGAGCTGTAATTCCAACACAGACCACCCAATATGGATGTGAATACCCTCAAAGCTGACAGCCTGAACTTTAACCTCATATTCCTTATTTTATTTAAAATCCAGTGTGCTGGAGTATAGACCCAAAACAACAATTTGTGTCACTGTCCAAATACTCATGCACTGCATGAGCGTGTGTGTGTGATGTCACAACTACTTCTTTTCACACTGCAGTAGACAAGTCACGCTTGTACAGACATGAGAATCATACAGCTCAGTAGGCAAACTACAAGTGCTCGATCGACCAGCACGTACTTTCTTAATTTGAATGTAACGTCTAAGTCTAAAGGCTGGCTTAAGACTTCAGTTCCTCTAAAAAACATTTTTAATTATTATTTTTAAAATCATCCTCCAAATTATAAATCTCTTTAAATATAACCGGAGCATTGCCCTTTAAAATACTTATTTTATTTTAGAAAAAATAGCATAATAAACATATTGTGTTAGAAACAATCATTTTGACAGAGAGGGAGATACAAAAATACTGTCAGAACTCAGCCTTGGCAGTACATATAAAAAGACAAAATATTTTCCAGAGGA
Organism: Anguilla rostrata; assembly: GCF_018555375.3. NCBI lineage: Eukaryota > Metazoa > Chordata > Actinopteri > Anguilliformes > Anguillidae > Anguilla > Anguilla rostrata. The sequence goes on from NC_057945.1 coordinate 20,770,126, forward strand.
AGCCCAGTTTTGGGAAAACATACAAATTACCTACAGGCTGCACTGCCCTGGAGCACTCTCTGAGCTGTATTTACTTTGGCCTAACAATAGCTGTCTGGATCATTGAACTTTCACATGGCAGCAAATGCATTAAAAGAAAAATCTCAAAGACCACTATATGAATGAAAAAATAGAAATTGAGTATTCCAACAGTACAATCTAATCCAAGCCACTCAACAGCATAATCTGGCCCAGTACACCCAATGGAAATGAGGTTCCACTTAGTCAGAAAAACAACACTACATGAGGAAATGAGGTTCCACTTAGTCAGAAAAACAACACTACATGAGACAAGCATCCAAACGAAACTAGAAACTGAATTTTTCAGAAACTTACCAACAGGAAAGAATAACACCTAATAATGCATGCAGGCCAGATTTAGGTCAGATTCCATTGGTAATAAGTATGCAAAAAAAGATCAATTAAATTATGGATGAGTCTTACAGTAAATAAAGTCCCAATTACATTACCATTTACAAAAGCCAATAACAGACTCCAAATGCAATCGAAAGTCTAGAATCAAGACTAGATGCTGAAAGCTCTAGTGAGCCTATGTGGGGTAAATAGCCCTTTCTTGTCATTATGTATTCTTATGTTCTTATGTTTGTTGCATTAGCTGTGTTGCTTTTTGGCTGACTGATGTGTTGCACTTGAAATTATAAATGGACTGCATTTATATAGCACTTTTATCCAAAGCGCTTTACAATTGATGCCTCTCATTCACCTATTCACGCACACATTCACACACCAACGGTGAAAGGCTGCCATGCAAGGTACCAATCAGCTCGTTGGGAGCAATTAGGAGTTAGGTGTCTTGCTCAGGGACACTTCCAGGGCAGGGGATCGAACCGGCAACCCTCCGACTGCCAGACAAACGCCCTTACCTCCTGAGCTATGTTGCCTTTTGTCAACATGAGGACCAAAGTGAAAGTGCCAGTGAAAGTCAAGGAAGCCATTATGAGGCTGAGAAAAAAATACAGTCGTATACATACAGTAAGCCAAACTTTAGGTTTACCAAAATCAACTGTTTGGACCATCAGGAATAAGAAAGAGAGCACTGGTGTGGATGTGTCAGTGACTACTCTCTGTAAGTAAGTGAGTGAGTGTGTGAGCAACTACACTGGGGACACAGGACAGTGACAAATTGAGAACGGTGTCATTAAAAGAGGATTTATAAATCCTCTCTGTTTGGTTTCATTTCGTTATGCTTTTTGCTAATGGCAAGCAGAATAAACACATGACAATGTAACTGGATCACTATGAAGGCTCTCATCTTACTAGGTGGGGCTAGGTGAGCTAACAGGTGGATGAGGCCAGGTGAATGGAGCCAGGTGAATGGAGCTGGGTGAGTGTAGCCAGGAGAGCGACCAGGCGGAGTGGGCCAGGTGGGTGGGGTCAGGTGGAGATGAGGACAAGTAGAGTGGATGCCTGATTGCAACAATACATGAATGGCACTTATTGTAAAAAAACACAGGTAAGACTAAACCACTGGTAAAAGCTATGCATTTCTGAACCTTGGTGACTACTTTTGTCACATTTATGAATGTCTAATTGACTCCAAGTTCACCTTACACCTCACCTTATTCAATTTGAAATGGGGCAACCACTTTGATCTCTGATCTAGGCACTTGTGTTTTTTCAAGCCACTTTAGATAAGTATGTCTGCCAAATTCCAGTGTCAGGCAATGTAAGGCAATGTTGAAATAAATCTAAATAAATACTACATCCAAATAAAACATTTATCCTTAAGCCACACTTAGGCCACACAGGATGCTTACCATAGGAATACAAATCACACACAGTGTTAATCCAAGTATGATTGTTTAGATGAGAACACTTACCATCAGAGGCACCCTATCAGAGTAAAATAAATTCTGCCAGAGTTCATTTAACACTGAGGCCCACATTCATTAAACCTGTCAGAGTAGGAGTGTTGATATGAGATCAGTTTTCCCTGATCCACAACCTAACCTTGTCCATTATGATCTGAAACGCTAAACTGATCCCAGATCAGCATCCAACTCTAAAATGCTTCATTAATATGGGCCGGAACGTTTCACTGTGCAGACAGGGACAAGAGCCTCGGAGAACCACACAGCTGCCATCATGTAAAGACTCACTTTAAGGGCAGTAATTTGAGAGTGCTCAGATGCCCTATAAAGTTGGTTATATTGATTATATACCCTATATCGGTTTGGAGGGGGGGTGGTTCTCTGAATATCTGTGCTGGTGAGTGTAAAATGCTTTGCTTTCATACAAGTATGCATATATAAATTTTAGTATTACAGTGCACAATTTTCACTTTACATTCGCAATATTTTTTTTGTTTTTTTGCATAAAATATTGGAATAAATGTAAACGTTACAGACAATGGGGTCTATTCAGACTCAAGATATGACTGCGCAAAGTCAACTTAAGCCCAAAACTGAGCACCTTGGCAGTTTAAATTCCAAAATTGAGCACCTTGCCAGTTTAAATTCTAGTTCCACAGAGCTAATTAATAATAGTTTAAGTCATGAACAATATACTCCACTGGCAAAACTGAGAAGAGAATTTGTTTTGATAGAGCTTGAAAGGGAAGTGCCAGATCATCTGAAATCAGACTGCATGTATATAAAAATGGAAGAATTCACTGGATACCACTGAGAACTGTAAATGAGTAAAATCCATTGAATATTTGCCCCATAAATAAAGCAGCACTGAAGTACTCAAATCGTGACCCCATAACAGAAGAACACTGTGGTATAAATGACACCATCAGGAAAAGACAACAGCCAAACAAGGCCTGTTTAGATCATTTATAGCTTTTATACAGCATTTACCTACAGCATTTACACAAGACATACATAGCATGCATACAATTTCAGACCACAAGGGACCAACCAGATATTGCAAGTGGAAAAAACACCACCCCGTTACTGTCAGAATTACCAACACCACCCTGTTACCTTCAACATTACCAACACCACCCTGTTTCCATCTGCATGACCAACACCACCCGGTTACCTTCAACATTACCAACACCACCCTGTTTCTGTCAGCATTACCAACACCACCTTGTTACTGTCAAGATTACCAACACCACCCTGTTACTGTCAGAATTACCAACACCACCCTGTTACCTTCAACATTACCAACACCACTCTGTTACCTTCAGCATTACCAACACCACCTTGTTACCTTCAGCATTAACAACACCACCCTTTTACTACCAGCACAGCTAACACAAGAATAATACTTGTCTAGTCTGGGAAATGGGCTCATTCACTCAGAGTGGATAGAGGTGATCACAGTTCAATTGTTCAACACAAAATGCAGACACTTAGACCAACCAAATTAGCTACAAAGGTCTTTGCTGACATAAAATAAACATATTACACAGCGCTACATTTGTAATGACAAAAACCAAGTGTATGGACAATGCCAGTCATCTTAAGAAAGCACGTTCACATCCATTCAGTATAAAAGAGCAGAGGGGGCGTGTCCTCTTGTATTAGTGTCATGGGTAAAAAGTCCTATGAGCTTGAAAGTGGCGTTTCAAAGCTTTACTCGGATGTTGTGTGTGTGGTAAAACGCCGAAGAGAAGGTTTTGAGTTATTTAGCGTTAAACAGAGCAGGGACGCTTTGTTGGGCTGAAGATCAGACAGTGGGACAAAGCTAAAGCCTTTGGGAAAATTATTAAATGTAACTCGCTTACCTCCAAATAGACTTGGTAAAAAAGACAGAAAAACAATCAGGCAGCGTAGTGGCTAGCCTTTATAAACATAATGCATGCCACTCAAGGACATTATTCATCAACATTATTGAATTCGTTATAACCGATAACCCTGTCATACAGACATACAAATATCGTCGCAGATGACACGCGACCCATGCCAAACACACCCGGATAAGCTGCGCGAATTCAAGGCTGTCATTCTCATCCATCACTTGGTCAAATCAGTTGTGTAAGTCCTTGAACTGCTAGGCCCGCAGAGAAAACACGGAACTAAAATGAGCGTCATATCGCCTGTTCCAACAGATCTCCTGTTTCCTGAAAAAAAAATACCGATGGCATGGTTGAATCTAGGCTACATTCATTTGTCAAAATACAGCCGAACCATTCGTTGTGATTTTTAGAATGACACAGTTACTGCAGTGTTTAGTCCATACGATTTAAAAAAATCATAGCCCATACATTTAATTATCGCACTGTCACTGTTGTTCTTTTTTCAGCAGTAACATCCAAATCAATCGACCACATCGCAATGCTACGAAGCACACATACGATTCCACATAGGCTACGGTACACCACGAACAATGTCCTTGGTTTAATGTACCAGTCCCGCTGCGCGAATGAACGTGTTGTGTTTCACAAAGACTTCAAATACATGTTTAAGGTGATACTCGAATACAGGGACCATTGTTGAAACAGTGTGGAGCGTGTCAGGCTGTCCTTCCGACGCTCTTTAGAATCAGCAGGCGCTCTTGCTAGGTTACAACAGGGATTCTCACCGGCTTCATCTTAGGAGTCCTGTTTTTGGTGCCCGCATTGTCCAATTTGTTAGGACATCTCAAAAACACCTAAATAAAAACGACCCTTCCTACCCTCAAAAACAGCGCTCGTACCCTCAATATGACAATTAGAATTCAACTGATTATCCTACAAGGTTAATACATTTACATATGTAGGACGTAATCGACAGAATCCTGTTAACACAATAATACCATTCAGAAGTTACATCCTTATTTAGGCGTTCATCACGTTTCGTTTAGGTGCAAACACAGCACGTGCCGTGTACTTTCGAACCCCCCCCCCCCCCAATAATAAAATACATAAATAAATAAAATAAAGCATACCTTTTCTGAAAACTCAGTGTCCAGCAGACGACTCGAATTAATCAACAAAATTTCAATGAGAAAATTCCGCTGCTTTTGCAACCGAAAAAACGCACGTTCAGTCCCAAATTGCGAATTAAAATGCATTAGCTTGCGGGCGAGAGGGACACATATGCATTAATTAAACCCTTCCATGTTGAACGCATAAAGGCAGAGCGCGCGCAGGAGCATCCTCGTTCGCAGGCAGCATCACGAGACCAGTGAAGAGTGAGATCAGCTGCTACATCACTGCGATTTACCTTCCGGCTCAACCTATGCACCCTGCATCCCACGTTCTCATTAAAATTACATGGCTTAAATAAAAATAACGCACATTGTTTCGTATTATCTAGTTGTTGTGTTTCCCCACATATCTTTACACGTCCTACTGTTATGCCGGAGACTTTCATTAAGCACACAGATGTGTTTCAGAGGATACGAATTAAAAAATTCAGTGTTAATTCAACTCTAATAGAGTTAATTCAACTCTTAACAATGGTCCCACATTCCTGAGTGGACAACACAGGCCATTTTACTGTGTAGATTTCATGGGGACTAAAATAGAATCCAGATTCATTCAAATAACATTTTATTACATCTACTTATGATAATAATAATAATAACAATAATAACATTATTATTATTATTATTATTATTATTATTATTATTAGCATCTTTGAATTATTGCAAACCAATAAATTAGTCCATGTATTTGTACTTCATTTTACAATCAACCCGCAAAAGACAACATTGGCAATAATTTCACATTTTATGTTACAAGGCTTCAGATTTTCCTATCTTACTTGGTTCCGTTATTCAGTAAGGTAATAAAAATGTTCTATGCTATTGTTCCACTCTTTATGAATTTTGCGGCCCTTTTATAGAACCATTCCTTCAGAAATGTCGCTCACAGAACCCTTCTTGGTGGATGAAGTTGAGGGGTGGCCCACCTGCTGCACTTCCTTGTGACAGAACATTTTTCATATTTTTAGTATTGTTACAGTGAATAAGAGGCCCAATGCTTTTAATGTGTGTGCGTGTGCACGTGTGTGTGTGTGTGTGTGTGTGTGTGTGTGTTCGTGTGTAGGGTGTTCACAGGGTAATATAACACCATCAGTGGTATCTTGTATCACGCAGATGACATCTCTCGCATTACTGCTGTCTACTAGAATCTTCTTCTGCCGCTTTAACATTTGCGCTTGGCCGGCTAAACCTGTAACCACTCTGTAAGCAACAACACAATAAGTATTGTTTGTTTAAGTACTTTGTGTATTTTAACTGAATAATATAGCTTTATAACCTGAAAAGTGAAACTCAGCAGCAGATTTCCATTAACGCAGATGGGTTTTGCCCTCATGCACCTAACTTATTTTCTTTAAAAAATGGACAATGGCTGTAGCAATTTGTCTTTTCTGTCAGAATTTGAAAACTTATTCTGTGTTAAAGAGAAAATTTTATTCAGTGAATCTACTCCTCTGTTCCAATCACAATCTACTTCACACAAGAGTATTCATGATCCTGCTGTGATCCAGTCAGAGGCAGCCATGCCCATTAGGTTCTGTATATATAAAGTTGATCGCAGTTATTACCTTTACTGACGTCACACGGCCTACTTACTGCATGGTAACAAGTTAATTGAAATTGGCTGAAGTCTTGAAGGAAAAAGAAATGATTTCATGACCCTGTTTTTCCTGAGGTTTGTTTCCAGAGCCTGTTTTTTAAAATAAGAATAGGCTCCATAGTCAGCAAAGTTTTTCAGAGAAACTTTGTGCTGAATGCTAGGTGAGAAAGATGCACGCATGGTTAAAAAGCTTGTTATGAAAAGCTGTTTATTTATACAGTTTTCTAAGTCTGCTTAGAGGAAGCAGGGGCTGTAGCGCTCAAGCTTACACATGTTAGCTTCACTGTCCAGCCATTTCAAACTGAACCTGTATCTACACTATGCAACTGTTCCGGCCAGGTTTGTCTCATAATATGTGAAAGTATATATTCATTTTCTTTACTAAAATAAAAGGTTTTGATATTTGAAAGTCTGGTGAGAATTTGGCTCACATATTGGCCTGCAAACCAGCACTACAGGTTGAGGCTGTAGCTGTACAGAGTTATTGGGTTACCTGTCTGCATCTGACAGTCCCTGAATTATTAATAGTCCTAATGTTTCACAGGCTGAGCAGGGGTGCAGCAGGTTCCCCCATTTCAGCCAATGGACACAGAGGATGCTGTGGGCTCCAGCCAATCACAATAGAGAAAAGAACAAATTTCACCCAATTACTACAGGGTGAATGGTGCATGATTTGTCCAATAACAACCGAGTAGGGAGAAGCATGCTTTTTTCCCTTGCTGTCCCTTGGTTTTGAGTGTCCTGCTGTTTTGACTCCTATCACTGAACAGAGACACATCTCTTACTCCCTAGATTAGATTTGTAATCAACCAATTTACATGTTGTTAAGGTGCACATTCTCAGCTTTTATTCTAGGGAATTTTTAGACATTTTGGTTTCATCTTGTATTGTAAAAATTATATCACTTTTTATAAATAGTGCCCCCATTTCAGGGCATCATAATGTTTGGGACAAATGTCATCTCTTACTAAAACTCAAAAAAATGTTTAATTTTTTTGTGATTCATTTACCAAGTAAAATTCAGTCCAAAGCAATACTTCCAAGGCTCCAGGCACAGGGGGGTAATCTTGTGTGTCATTTGATTTAGTGATGTTTGGTTTTAAGTTCAGGTGTCAACATGCATAGGACCGAACCCATACTTTCCCTAATATCCCAATTCCTCTTCTGCAATGTACTGCTCTCTCTCTCTCTCTCCCTCTCTCTCTCATCTTCTCTTCAAATGTCTGACCTGCTTTTCCCTCAGCCTGCTGACAAGGGATTTCTTGGTGAATCTAGCTCTTGTTGCAGTGTAATGTAGGCTTAAAGAGTGAGAAATGATATTGAACACACACACACACACACAAACACATCAAAAATTTAGCGGTGCTCATATATTAAAGAGGCTGCAAGTATGGCTGATCCAAATATTAAAGTTTGAGTGTTGCTGATCTGCAGTAAATATAACAGGTTGCCAATAAATTCAAAAGGGTGTAAGTGTTGTTTATACATACCTTACAGATTGCTGATCCTTACATGAATGCAGGGCTATTCAACTGATGACCCAGGGACCAAGCATGGTCCTCCAAACTTTTGACCTTATAATCGCTGAGAAGAAATAAACATGTATTATTGAGATAAACCAACAGAACTGTCACAATGCCCAGGTTTTCATCAACTGTACCAGTATACCTGTACCAGAATGATAATTAATATTTTGTGAAAATTAAAATATCTTTCTCATACATTTTTCTGAATGGTACTTAGGAAATATCTATCTTGTGTGCACCATATTCTAAGAATCTGGCCCCCAGGTGGAAGTAGCTGAAGATCTCTACATTGAAGTGTGAAAGTGTTGCTGATCCAAACAGCACAGCCATCTTAGCATCTGTTCCCTGCCAGCCGCTGCAGTGCCAGCAGATGCTCAGGACCTTTGTGTGTCACACAGTCCCAATGGAGGACTGTCACTGGAGATTTTGGTTGACGGTATGGAGGGGGGTGTGGAGGTTTGGGAAGGTGGGGGGTTGGAGAGGGGCAGGGCACCTCAGGCCTGCTGCAACCTTACTTGGCACCACATACACACACACACACACACATATACACATACACACGATACATACCCACATACAAACATGCTCACACACACACACACAAACATGCTACATACACATAACACAGACACGCTACATACACACAAGACAGACACGCACACACACACAGACACACACATACAGTGAGAGGCAGAAGTAGCAGGGAAAGGAGGGATTGAGGCAGTGAAGTAGAGGGGGAGAGGGAGAGAGAGAGGGAGTGAAAGACGGAGAGATCGAGAAAGATGGAGCCAGGGGGAGAGGGAGCAATTAAGCAATGAATCAAGGAACAGAAGGAGTGACAACGAGAAGGGGAGACAGAAGAAGAGAGGGAGTGAGGAAGAGAGGAAGTAAGAGGAGAGAGAGAGAAAGAAGGAAACAGCACTGCAATAGTAAGGCATGTACTCTGCAACACTTCTGTAAACACTTGCCACACAGCAGCCCCTTTATCTGCCCCTCAAATTAAAATATGTATAACAAAACCATGTTATTAGTGGCAAATCAATGTTTGACATTAATGTTTTATTGTAGGTCACATTGCTGCTGATGATGTTTGAATGCTCTGCTTTCAGAATCAAATAATTTTAATAAAAGAGCAAATTTTAGTTTTGTTTATTCTATAGGAAATTGTTCTGCTCTTGAAGCTGTTGGGGTCCATGGGTTTGTGCTCCTCTTCCAGTGTATCACCCACCCCCCCCCCCCCCTCCAGTGGGAGGATTGGCTGTGTACTGCTTTGATTCGCTCTGAAATATCAGATGGTGTGCCCATCTCTGCCTGTGATTGGCTGGCACACAGGCAGTCATCATAAAGAATAAGCATTTTGACAGCATTCAGGAGCTGGAGGACTTTCTGGAAATGGGTGGCAATGACATCATAATGGGTATGTTAAGGAGCATTCAAGATGGAGACTTTGTGATGTCAAGATGTCATAGCCAGAACATAGAGCTTGTGGTCAGCATGGTTTAACCAAAAACATGGTCATGGTGACCACACAGAATAATTTTTTGATTTTTAAGAATCACATGACATGCCATTGTTTATGGTTTATGTAATAAATTGCATTACTTTCACAGATACTAATTCTATTATGCTACTATTAATGCGTATCTATCATATATCAAGAATGAAAGTGTAATAAAATTCATACTGATTAGAGTAATAAAAACCATCTCTCTTTGGCAAAGCTGTTCTGGTCAGAGTATAGGAACACAAGGACATATCACTCTGGAGGATGGCAGTGTCTAGGACCAGGACAACAACTCAATCAGAGTCAGGAACCAGGGAAAAAACACTAGCAGAGTGTAGGACCAGGAAGATAACACAGTCAGAGTGTAGGACCAGGACGATAACACAGTCAAAGTGTAAAACTACGAAGATAACACAGTCACAGTGTAGGACCAGGAAGATAACACTGTAGGAGTGTAGGACTAGGAAGATAACACAGTCAGAGTGTAGGACCAGGAAGATAACACAGTCAGAGTGTAGGACTAGGAAGATAACAGTTAGAGTGTAGGACCAGGAAGATAACACAGTCGGAGTGTAGGATCACAATGATTAGAGTATAGAACATGAGGACATGTATCACAAGCAGTGCATGGCAGACATATCTGAAGTGTTTGACAGAGTTCCCAGGAGGAGTGAAGCAATGTGTCTATGTTCTGTTTTAGCTTTTTTTAAATTCTGACTCTTACAGATCACAAGCATTTCTGACTCTCTCTGGGTGCATTAACATTTTTAAGGAGAAGGCAACCTCACACATGGCAGTTTTCTAGTCTTAGGTCAAAGCTCTGATGGACCAATCTCATCCTTTTCAAAATTGATCTTTTAATGAGTCTTTTGCCTGGGACAAAATATGACAGACAGCTTCATAGATGAAATGTAGGCCTCTAAGTTACCATGCATGATTATTTTTTGTGTGCTTGTGTCTGTGTCTGTGTGTGTATGGGCAATATTTTATGCAACAAAGTGTCAGAAGATTATGAAATCTATTTAAAAGCACAGGCTATTTTTTACCCCCTATGAAAAGACACTGTAGTATAGTGAGGGAGAGAAGAAGGAACACTCCTGCTTACAGACACAGACTGCACATGACTAAGATGGAAGGCATTCATTTATTGAGATCACAATCATAAGACAGATTTGGTACAACATGGCTATACTCCTTTGGCTCACTCCAAGTCTAGTACAGGGTAGTACAGGGATTAAAGATGAATGTGCTCATCATAAAGCAGGACTGCATCTCCTGCTGCAACTTCAGGCAAAAGTGAAAATGTCATTAATACAATGACCATCTTCGTCATTTTAGATACATTAAAAATCAAGAGAACACTGGGAGAATCAGCACAGAGCGACCCATGGCACCAAGATTCTAACGGATTATTATAATAATAATAATAATAATAATAACAACATTAAGAATAATCATGTAATAACAATAATTATGTAGTTTTAAAATTATTAATAAAAATGAATTATCACCATTGTTATTAACTACAACAACAAAAACAACAATACTAATAATAAAAACATAATAATAATAACAAGATAGAAATGAATAATGATTTGTAAAACCATTGTTGCAAAGCAGCTATAATAATAATAATTATTATTATTATGATTATTATTATGATTATGATCAAATCATTTTTGTTCAGTTAGTTCTCGTTATCCCCGCAGTGCCATCTAGAGGGCAGTGTGTGTAAGCGATGTCCCAGATTTGACTGTTCACAGATTTGAGCGTAGCTGAGCTCTCCACACACACAGAGCTTTATATTTAACAGCAATTATGTGATTCATACTCACCCAAGCTCAGATCACTGCTAGACTGTGCTCAAGCTATCAGTGCGCATGTGAGCTTGTGTGGGTCTGTGTGTGTGTGTGTGTGTGTGTGTTTGTGTGTGTGTGTGTTTCTGGGTGTGAGTGTGTATGTGCGTGCCGGCATGGGTAAGGAGGTGAAAGAAAAATCAGTAAAAATATAGAAAATAGTTTGTCAATCCTTGTTACACACCACACAATTATATGTGGTGCTCAAGAGAGATAATTCCAAAAACTCTCAGCATAACATGTAAATCAAAGACAAAGGGCATAACACTACTTCAAAATTATGTTTTATCGAGCAAATGATGTAGCAGCAATGTTTCGTTGTTTGACCTTCTTCAGGCTTCTTTTAGCTACTTTGTTTTCTCAATGGAATATAATTGGTGAATAGTGTTACATCTTTCTTAAATTTTTATGAAAATAAAGAAAAGAAAAAAGACAAAAATAATCTTCAGAGAAAAGGCCAAATGTCTGGGAAACAGGTTCCAGTACTTTCTAGTCAGGACTGCCTTAGACCAGACTCTAAATGATACTTATCTGGGTTTGACTATCACAGCATCAGGGAGATGTAGCATGGCGTGAAGCTCAGCATGAAGTTGTAGTGTATGGGAGATCGGGGCACAAACTAACACAAGACATGTATACACATTGGAATTTTATGTAGTTGCACCTGAGCAAGAATGATGTATTTGTTTTCACTTATGTCTTATGGACGCGTTTCCCTACCTTTTTCCTGCCGCGGCACACTTTCCAAATTTACAGTATCTCGGGGCACACCACTCAAAAGCAAGTGACATACTGATGTTGATGTGATGTGTCAACAGTAGGCTTAAAATGTTCTTTTGGGGTTTCACTTAATGAATATGCATATTAATTACATTTATTTTGGCTTTTGTGAATGGGATTTGTGCATTTAAGTTTTTTAAATTCATTTGAACATAAAAAATTTTTTTAAAGGATTTTTCACATGGCACACCGGTTTGGAAACACTGTCTTATAGCATTGCACTTCTCATGTGTAAGTGATGAGATGATTAATGACAAAAGTGTGTTTTAGCACCTTGCAAGTACATTTCTTCACCGGTGTTTTTTGATTAATTAACGATATGTGTACTCAACAGAGTACCAGCCCAGCCCACAAGCCACAGGCTTGGGGAACCCTCTGCCGGTCTTTGCTCACCCGGCTAATGCATTAGAGCCATGGGGACGTAGCTATTCATAATGAGGAGGCTAGCAGCGCCCCTGACTGTGGCACGGGAGGTCAGGGGAGCCCTCCGCTAGCCTGCCGCAGATGCGCAGTGCGGACGCAGTGGCTAATCCAGCGAGCCTACAGTTCAGTGGCTCAGCTAGAGGCAGCAGGTCCGCATCTCCCGTCCTGACAACCTGAATGACGCACTGTCAGTCTGGCTGGAGCACCCAGAGATGAGAAGGGGGGACCACTTGGGCTGCAGGGAGAATAGCATTTATGTGTGCTAGGAGGTAGCTGACACACTAGTAACTGCGCTATTTGGTAGAGGTTCTACCATTAGTGTAATTCAGCTGGTGTTGTTAGGATGAAGCTCCCTAGACAGTAAGTTAGGAACAGTAACTGGCCGAACAGCAAACATGCTTGGCTGCTGTAAGCTAACCTTGGGTTCAGTCGCTATCGAGCAAGCTTTCGAGTTGAAATTACAGATTTGTGCATCTTAGGTTTTGACGCTCTGGCCAGTGCAGTGGTAATCATTAATGCTGCCAAGCCATGTGCTCTTCTCAATGGCTGGCCGCTGCCCCAAACATCTCCCAGCGTAGGCAGTGCTCTCCTATCTGAACTCCAGTATCTGTTCTCAGTTAAAGACAGTAAATGTATACAGGTGCAGCCCCACTTATCCACCAGTGGTCGCGGCGACTCCTGCTGGCCCAGAGACTAGAAGAGGAGGAAAAGATTAAAGATTTTTATTTATGTTTAAAAATTAAAGGAATTAAATGGAATTGAAATGGAACACCGTTTTATTTTATTTCTTTCCAATTATACAACTTTTCTTATTTAAAATTTAGCGTTCATTCATACATACTCAAGCTTGCATGCACTCTTACACATACGCACAAATACAAGTGCGCACACGTGCGTACACAGACACACAAACATAGGAATACATGCATTCGGAGAGGGTAAGAGATGGGGAGAATGAGGGAGAGAGAAGAAGGAGAGGAGGTATGAGAAAGGGAGGAAGGAAAGAAAGAAGGGGAGAGAAAATTTGTGTGTGTGAGTGAGAGAGGGAGAGCGAGAAAGAGAGAGAAGAACAGCGGCAGCCTGCTGTCTGTTCCCTTTAGTTGAACGCCTCCCCGTTGGCATTTCTTTGACCCAGATAAGAGAAACAGCAGTGAGTCACACACACACACACGCACACACACACACACACACATTACAACTGACATAATCCAACACACACAAGTTACTAGTAACTGAAGACACAGATACACACACTCACACATGCACACGCACAAACACAAGCACACATGCACACACACACATTACAACTGACACAATCCAACACACACAAGTTACTAAAGACTGAAGACACAGATACACACGATCACGCATGCATTCACGTACACACACACACTTTAATACTGACACAGTTTACTACAAATCAATAAATCAATAAATATGTTTTTTTTCACAAAATTTGAGATTCATGACTGCACTGTTATGTCAGCTATCAAGAATATTCAAAGAGGAGCAGGAAATGTCATCACATTCCTGAAGTATGGCAACTACGACAGCAGCAGAGCATTAGTCACTGGGACCTGCCATTGTCTGTTTGTGTTTACCATCCATTGCTGTGTATGACAAACCTTAAACCAATGAATTAAGGTTACAGTAGTCACTAACAATAAGGCAGCAAAAAACATAATAATGTTAATATAATATTACATTAATCAATAATCAAAAATCAATTACCTGCAATATTTTGTAAAAGCAATGATTTTCCTTCCAAGACAAGTTAACCTATATTCAGTTTATTAGGGTTTATTAGGAAATTTATTTGGAGAAACATGCACTCCTCTGACCATGAAGAATTGCATTTCTGAGTAGGTCCTCTTGTTACAAAAATCATGATGTCCATAGGACATGGTGTAGACCAGGGCTGCCCAAACCTGTTCTTAGGGATCTACCATTCTGTAGGTTTGCACTCCAACCTTAACAAAGCACACCTGATTCAACAATTGGTGAACTTGTTGAACTACTAATTAGTAGAACCAGGTGTGGGGTTGGACAGGAACAGTGTTGGGCAGCTGTGGTGTAGATTATAAAATACAGATATAGTGCAGACTGTCAAACATACATACATACAAACATGTTGTAGACCATAAAATGGTGTTGAATGTTCAAGTAAACTTAAAAAGCACTGTACAAATAATGAATTGGCCTGTAAAACACAGACATGGTGTAAACCCGCGTTCTTAAACTACAGCTCAACACTGTGCACAGGTCTGGCATGCAGGGTTACATACCTAATTATAAGGTAATAATGGAATCAGAATAAAGTTGGTCCTGTTTTTGGTCCAAAGTGTTTGATGTTTGACTGCTGGGGAGGCTGGAGAGTGTTAAACTAAGGGCATACCCCCTTTCCTAGCCAGTACTACCATCTATGGGTCATTTTATGGTACTGCAGTATGAGTGCGCTCACAATTGCACTGAGGTTATCATTCATGGTTCATTAAGCATCTCAAAATGTGAGAACTGTTTCAGGATCAGTTTTGATGTTTATAATAATAGATAGGGTTGGGATATAGACAGGGAAAACCTGGTCCCAGAGCAGCAGTCCTGTTTTGAAATGCTAAATGAACATGAACCCTAATATGATTCTTGCAGTTTCTACTCTTTTCTGGTGTTTAACTCATGTGCTGCTCTGTGTGGGTCTTCATCATTATATGCATTATTAGTAATGCTGTGCCACTTCATTTGTGAAATACAATAACCCATTAGAGACATTAGGGAAATCTGTGCCAAATTAATATTAATTTTAAAACTAAATACGTGTTTAGAACACAATTATTCTTTCAAGTTGTTCAAACACAAATCTGTGTGTACTCATCAGTGTGATTTTTACCTGTATAACTCTGTGAGTTTGTGTGTGTTTGGATCAGAATACTATATGTGTCTAAATCATGATCGTGTGCTCTGTGTATGTGCAGGAAGCATTGACTTTCTGCTACTCTACGTGTTTCTAAATTATTGTGCTTACTTTACAGCACACGTACCTTGAAAAGACTTCAGAGAGATTTAGAATTCATTCATTCATTCGTGTGTTCATTCACTCCACATATTTGAAACTGAAGAGGCACACTCGGTGGCTTCTCTCCATCCACACAGATTGAGTCCAGAGAAAAGCATCACTTTTCATTCTCTTTATTCTTTCTCAGTGGAAATGTGTCGCAGGGTCAGTATCTCCATTAAGCACATTACTGGACATGATGCACCGAGTTTTACTACAACTGTTTACAGGAATACAGTGAAAAATACACACGGTTTCACAATGGAGACATGGAGCAAGCCCATTGCTCTCACACCTGTCAATGAAACTTTTTCAATTTCAAATGTTTGTCTTTTCAGTTTTATTTTTAGTCTCATTTTGCTTTTAATTATTCACTTATTTTACAATCCACATCTGGCCCTTTCCCACAAATGACATGGAAGCCAGGACGAGTTTTATTCAGGAACTGTTTTAGTCATTTACAAACACCACATGTATAGAAACTCCACAGACCAATATGTTTCTGGATACAAAGTTTTTTTTTTTTTAAAGTTGTCAACAGTCGAAACGAGCCACATACACAATGCTTGTTCATTGAGTAGTTTGTTTTAAACACAAAAAGAGTGCCTGTGTGGGGGGGGGGGTGTGTTTTGGGTTGAGGGGACATGCATGGGGGTGTGGGTGTGTCGGTGGGGGGGCGGTGGGGGGTGGGGGTGCCCCCACATTTTGGCCCTCGTACTGTATCATCTTTCAGGCCTCTGCCCGGTGCTGCAGGTACAGTTAGTACAGTATTGCTATTTACAGTGAGATTCTACAGTGCTCACTCATGCACCTGTTTTGAAATATAGAAATGGGGGAACTGATATGGAACCATCTCTGGGGTTGCCTGGAACATCACCTCTGATCTGCGCAGTCACACCTGCTCCTATACGGCACAGTCACACCTGATTCTGTGCTCTACAGTCACACCTGCTTCTATACGGCACAGTAACACCTGTTTCTGTGCTCTAAAGTCACACCTGCTTCTATACAGCACAGACACACCTGTTTCTGTGCTCTACAGTCACACCTGCTTCTATACGGCACAGTCACACCTGTTTCTGTGCTCTACAGTCACACCTGCTTCTACACGGCAGTCACACCTGTTTCTGTGCTCTACAGTCACACCTGTTTCTATATAGCAGTCACACCTATTTATGTGCTGCACAGTCACACCTGTTTTTGAACTGTGCAGTCATGCCTGTTTCTGTGCTGCACAGTTGCACCTGTTTCTCTACTGCACAGTAACCCGTTTCTGAACTGCACAGCCATGCCTGTTTCTACAGCTGGGAACTGTGCCATTAATGCACTTCGGCTGGAAGAGAGTGTTAAACTAACTTTGCTGTTTGATTCTGCCCTGTGCACCCCACCGAGCTGACACAGAGACTGTAGGACAGTCCCAAGTATGGACTGAGGTTGGCTGTACCAGCACAGCTCTCTCTCTCTTTGCATGCTCATAATAAGTGATAACTGATGAGGTCTATATGGACAACATGCTTGAGCTGCTCAGGGTGACTGTACTCCCTGCTTTCACACTGATAAGATTTACATTCAGGATTGCTGACTTCCTGTTTCCTGTTTTCTTTCATTCTGTTGTTGCATCTGCTCCTTCCCTCTCAATGGGTTTGGTGAAAGCAGGAGAGAAATCCTCAACTTGTACTGCACAACACAAACAGCAACACTGCTAGTACAACTAGACTGTCAATGCACAAACACACTGTGAAAGCACAGACATACTGTACTGCACAGTACAAACACAGTGTGCTAACACAGCCATATTGCAAGCATAAACACACTTTACCAGTATAGCTGTGCTGTGCCAACAAAGCACTACTGCACAGAACATACATACTGTACTAGCACAGCTGTACTGCACAGCATAAGCACACTTTGCCAGCATAGCTGAACTGAACAGCAGAAAAACACGGTACAAGCATAGCCATATTGCACAGAACAAACACCCCTTCAGCAGGACCACACTGGAGTGAAATAACAAGTGCATGAGCAGCAGCTGAACAATATAAATGGGGGTGGAGACTCTGCAGCTCATGCTATAGGATGAGAGAGAGAAAGGGGCGGTGACCCAGGAGCTCATGCTATAGGATGAGAGAAAGAAGGGAGTGGCGACCCAGCAGCTCATGCTATAGGATGAGAGAGAGAGAAGGGGGCGGAGACCCAGCAGCTCATGCTATAGTATGAGAGAGAGAACGGGGCGGAGACCCAGCAGCTCATGCTACAGGATGAGAGAGAGAAGGGGGCGGAGACCCAGCGGCTCATGCTAAAGGTTCAATGACTGAAATGAGGATCTACAGAGCAAAGCCTTTGGCAACAGATCCCCCAGAGAAGAGGGTGGTGCTTCAACATGCCGCTACCATAAAAAAATCTAAATCAGTAATTCAATTCCATACATACAAGTAGCTAAATACAAACAAGTTTATACCCATTTTTTTATTCTCAGTAACACAATTTATTTGTATTCTTAAACATATCATTGATAATGGTATTAAATATTAACAGTTTTTTCTGTTTCAAAATGAATCATTGCATAGAACATCTGAAATGAAAACACTTTCCACTGCCCAGCTTGGTTATTTCATCATTTGTTGTTTTTAGATTTGGGAAGCACACACAAAAGGACATACAAGTACAGGGACATGCGTGTGTGTGTGTGTGTGTGTGTGTGTCTGTCTGTCTGTCTGTATGTTTGTGTGTGTGTGCGAGTGTGTGCGCACGCACGCTAGTATGTGTCTTGCATATGTGTGTTCATGTTTTCACAAACTCTTTCACAAACTGTGTGCATATGTGTGTGTGTGTGTGTGTGTGTGCACAGAGTTAGGTTTTGGGTTTTACACAACACTGCAAAAAAACAGTAAGTGGAACGTGCCCCAAACATTTCCATGACAACCATCCAATTCATGGCCTGTGGACTCTGAGCTGTGGTTTAGATTTGTTGCTGAAACAATGGCACAACATCGCCAATGCATTTTCCAGAGAGGGTGTGATACTGTTGCCCATTGGTTCAGCAACAGCTCGCCACAGCGCAGTAGCTCCTGTGTGTTGACTACAAGCACCCGGACTGCTGCAGGTCATGTAAACACACAGGCGCACTCAGACACTTCCTGTTCCGCACAACACCTCTGTTTTAGTGCAGTGTTCCCCCCAGTGGAAAGGTATCTAAAATAGTTTGGGGGTCAGAGTGGTAGAGGCCGCACAGCCTAGACCTCAGTATTACAAACAACACAGTATTGTGCTCTTCACCAACGGACACCGATCACCTTAAATAATAAAAAAAAATACAACAATGATACTGATAATAAATTAAATAATTATGATGATTGAAAATGAAAATATAAATAATACCAAACAAACCATAAAATAAACACAAATTCCCCAAAAATATAAATCAAATCAAATCAGTCTGTATTCTTACTGATATCAGATTCATACAGTAGTATACAGTTGTGCAAAGAAAGTCAGGGGAATATGGATTATAAAAATATATAAGGTATACAATACAAGTAAAAAACAATGAAATGGTTAAGGCTGCTTCTTTCTTCAGAGAAAGAATATCAGGCAAATGATAATAAACTCATAATCAAACACACAAACAAAAATAAAAAAGGAGACCTAGTACCCCTGGATTTAGCATGGCTTTATGATGGCTAAACATGAAGCCTGACCATCGTTTCTCCAGCCTTCAGTCCTATGGCCAGGTCTGATGTCATTTCCTGTTTTTGTGTAATGTTCATGTAATTTCCCATTGGGGGATGAGGAGCGTTGGGTACTGATGTGGTTCCTGTCCTCTCCGCTCTGGAATGTAGACGGAAAACAGTCACCCAGCAAACAGTAAGGATTCCTTTGTTTCCATTGCAATTATCTTTTTTTTTATTGTTTCCTGAAGTTCTTTCACAAAAGTATAAGTCTTTTAGTACTAGAAAAACCTGGGAACTGCTCAGAATTTTAGGTTATAATCTTGAAAGAGGGAAGATTGCATTTTATTTGGGGTTTTAATCTTGAGAGATGGAAGATTATGGTTCTTCTGGGGTTAAATCTTGAGAGATGGAAGAATATGGTTCATCTGGGGTTAAATCTTGAGAGAGAGGAGGTGAGAATGGCCTTTTGGGCACACATGTTTGGAATCAGGGATCCAGAGCAGCGGTCAAGTATTCCACAGAGCAAACGTGTTCCACACCACACTTCCTCCATGGACTTCCATGCAGTCCTCCAGTGAGCCCATCCTTCCCCACAATTCCTCAGTCAGATGTGGAGTTTCCTTGGCAACATGCCCACCATGTTTGAAAGGACAGATCCAAGATCAGCAGGATCACATGCACACCTGTGTGACAAAACAGATTTGTGAGGTAACACACACCTGCAGAAAAACATACCTGTTAACTATGTGTGTAGTAAAGCACACCTGTAAATGCATACAATAAAAAAGATCTCTCAGTCATAGTACCCCCATTTGTGTCCCCAAACGTAAGTGGGAAATTAGCTACTCAGCTTTTTCTAGGCCAGCTCTGTGTCGTTGCATCATTAGTTCATGCACAAGAAAGTTAACAAAATATCTAGAGTCGATTCTAGATGTGGAATTTTCATTTGGTGTCTGTTGTTGTTGTCTCTCAACATGAGGACCAAAGAAATGTCAGTTCCAGTAAAGCAGGCCATCATGGGGTGGAAAAATCAGAATAGATTGATCAGAGACATAGACAAAACATTGGGTGTGTCAAAATCAACTCTCTGATACATTGAAGCAAGAATGTACTGGTACTGCTCAGCAATAGTAAACAACCTGATAGACCACGGAAGACCACTGTAGTGGTTGTCTGAAGAATACATTCATTTGCAAAGAAAAAATCCTTTTCAACTGTTAAACAGGTCAAGAACACTCTCCAGGATGTAGTCATGGATGTGTCAAACACTAAAATAAAGCATAACCTCAGAGGGTTCAGTGCAAGATGCAAACCACTGGTAAGCCTCAAGATCAGAATGGTCAGAGTTTGCTAAAATGTACATTAAAAAAACTAGAGTTCTGGAACAAACTCTTGTGGACAGATGAGATGAGTATTAACCTGTACCGAAGTGATAGAAAGAGAAGTGAAGAGAAAGAAAGAAACTGCTCATCCAGAGCACCTCCCCTCATCTTTGAAACATAGTGGAGATAACGTTATGGCTTGGGCATGTATGGCCGCCACTGGACTTGGCTCACTTGTCTTTATTGATGGTGTGACTGCTGATGACAAAAGGATGATTTCTGAAGTGTATAGAAACATAGTATCTGCTCACACTGCTTTTTCAGAGCCAAAAAGTGGAATGTTCTTGACTCGTCAAGTTAATCACCGGAACTGAATCCAATTGAACATGGGCTTCATTTGCTAAAGACAAGACTGAAGTCAAAAATCCCCCGAAACAAACAGGAACTAAAGATGGCTGCAGTACAGGCCTGGCAGAACATCACCAGGGAAGATACCCAGCATCTGGTGATGTCCATGGGTCACAGACTTCAGGCAGACATCCAACGCAACCATTGGAAACCAAGTACTAAATATGGTAAGATTATGGTAATTTGTCCAATTACTTTTGATCCCCTAAAATGGGGGGACTATGTATAAAAAGTGCTGGAATTCCTACAAGGATAACTGGATATGGATGTAAATACCCTTAAATTAAAGTGAACAGTCTGCACTGTAACCTCATATTTTCAAATCAAATGTGCGAGAGTACAGAGCCAAAACAATAAAAATAGTGTCTCTGTCTAAATACTCATGGACTCCACTGTATATATAAACACACACACACACACACACACACACACACAAAGCTTCACAGGAATTGTTTCTATTAAGCACATTCAGATGTTAAATAATGGTGTAAACCACAACACAAAACTCTAGCTTTGCCCAATGCTTAACCATTGATCAAGAATGTGCAGTCCCAATGCAGCACTGCATGTGGACACTAGAGGGCAGTAGAGTAGAATGAGTCAAAGGAACACTGGATTTCTGTTATGTAATCACAAATTTTCATTTTCAACAATTTCTCGAATGGAAATTCCGCCGTAAACGCCAAAATGGTGAATGGTTATTCAAGGGTTACCATAGCAACCTGGGTGTAATACAACCTTCCTTTTCTTTCACAGCAATGCATCCCCCCTTTCACAGACCGCATGCATGTGTGTGCATGCGTGCGTGTGTATGCGTGAATGAGCGAGCATGTGTATCCGTGTGTGAACATTTGCATGTGCACAACTGTGTATATATGCATGAGTGCATTTGAGTGTGTGCAATGCAGTGTGTGATTGTGTGAATCTGAGTGCAGTGGATGTCTGTGTGCATGTGTGCGCAAGTGTGTGAAAGTGCTTTGCAGTGGTGTGTGTTCAAGTGTGCATACATGTGTGTGTGAGTTCAGCGTGTGTGTAAACTAATCTCATTGATCTACAGAAGCCACGCCCCTCCATAGCACAACCCTGATTGGATTTCATTTAATCCGCACTACCAGAGAGCCCTGAATGGGGGTATTTATATCCCTTATGAGGATCTAGGCTGGGTTCATATGCAGCAAAGAGCACGCAGGCGTACAACACTTACAAGCGGTAAAGAGAATACAAACACATGGATTTACACGTAGTAGAGAATTCAGGCGTGTGGATTTATACACAGTAAAGACAATGCAAGCGCGACTTATACACAGTAAATAATGCAGATATATTGTTACACAGTGAAGACCGTGTAGGCATGTTCATGTTACATACAATAAAGAAAGTGCAGGTACATGACCTTTGCATGTAATAAAGAATGCAGGCATCTGACTTGCATAAAGAGAATTCAGGTGTGTGGCTTTAGCACACAGTAAGGAGCTTGTAGACATATGAATTTTATAGGAAGCAAAGATTATGCAGGTGTGACACGCAAAATGTACGGTCACATTTGTATGTAATTTTGTCTAATGTGTATTTTTAATATCTGTTTCTGTGAGATAAATATATTAATGAGCTGTAATGGTTATGTATTGCCCCTTATGAACAAACAAGGACCCCCCATGTACATGTCTTGCTAGCAGAAGGCAGAGTGGCGCGTGCTTCTCCCATAGGCTCTCCTTGCTAACAGACTCTCATTGCTTCCTCATTCTGCTGAGTGAAGCTGCCCTGAAAGAAGCACTTATCGCCTGCCTCATTGTGACACCTGTTGCACAGGAACTCTCTGTTTATGAGCTCACAGCCTAGGACCTGTGACACAGGCATAGGCCTTTTATGTGCAGTATATAGCATGCAGTCATGCAGTCTTTAAACACTACAGAAGAGGCATCAATCTCCAGTTCGGGAGGGATGCAGTGCCTGCAGATTTTTTGTCTTCGTTTAAATCAGCAGCCGGTTGAGGCCTTGCAAACAAGGCACAAGGACTGCAGCAAATCATTCATCCAAATTAATCACACACGCGCTGAAGCATACCAAAAACTAGCAGACACTCCAGGACTGGAGTCAAAAGCAGGTGGAAGTGTATGGCGCTGAACTGAATTTAGGCCAAGTTCGCAGTTTTGCAGGTGTGCATATGCACAGGTGTGAAGGTACGTCAAGGTATTAATGCTAACACTTCCTGCTCCATTTACGGAGAATAAACTCTTACTGACCCACTTAGCCTCAGAGTGAAGGGCTATTTTGGCCTTCCGGCATAATGACAAGTACAGCAGTCATGTGACATGAGATTTAACATTTAACCTTTCGCCTTTCATCTTTTCCACCACCACAGTGATGGAATCTGAACAGGAGCGTGCAGCACATCCGACACCCAGCTTACGCACTGAACCTGGTTCGGTGCATATGAAACATTTCAGAAGCCACGGTTCCCCAAAAACTAATTTATTTATTACAGCATTACTTTGTTTAAACAAACTCTCGTTTTTAACACATACTCATTCTGTCAACTGGAATGATTATACTATATTTTCATAATATATATATTAATATATTAACCAGCATGCAGACTACTTTTGACAACGCTGCATGCGTACTACTGGAGATTGGGTGCTTTTCTGGAAACTTCCATCATGAGTATAAATGGTGTTGCTTATATAACCTACAGTGTTTGACATTTCAAAATGAATTGTATGTATTAAGTTATTAGGCAGCTCCTGCGTTATTGATGGTCAGATAAGATTATTCAGCCAATAATACAAAAAAAAAACAATATAGCTAGCATATTTCCTTCACCGCTCTCATTTTTACTTTATGTTTTTATTTAGAAATGGATTTGGTCACAATACTCTAAACTTTATAAAGATGATGATATTACAATCTATATCATTATTATAGTGTTTTAACTTGCTTTGCATGCTGGAGCAAAACACACTTCCAGCCTTCACTGATGATAGATTGCATATATACAGTGAGCTCCATAATGTTTGGGACACAGACATATTTTTAGATTTGTAATTAAACAATAAACATGTGGTTAACATGAAGATTCTCAGCTTTTATTAAAGAGTATTTTTATACATTTTGATTTCATCATGTAGAAATTATAGCACTCTGTATAATATAGTCCCCCTATTTCAGGGCACCATAATGTTTTGGACAGCTGGCTTCACAGGTGTTTCTGATTAGTTAGGTGTTTTCAGTTGCTTCCTTAGTGCAGGTACAAAAAAGGTCTAGCAGACAGATGAGACCAAGATTAACTTGTGTCAGAGTGATGTATCAGAGTTATGATCAATGTGCACTTTAACCACATGTGAATTGTTTGATTGCAAATCTATAATTGGGGAGTACAGAGCCAAATCAAGGAAAATATGTCTTTGTCCCAAACATCATGGAGCTCACTAGAAATATTGCTTTTATATAGCACCTTTTATCTCAGCCACCTTGGGATCATTATGCATTCGCCTGCTCCATTCAACACCACTATACAGCCATCAGACTCTTTTGTGTGTGATTGCACCCTCCGATCTTAAATTCAACAAACATGCCTGAAGTCCCTGCTTCAAATCAATATTTCAAAATAAAAATATATTTTTCAATCTTGGGTGCTTGTGCATATTCATTACAACAACAGGAGGTTCTGAGATGGGTCTCTCTAGGCAGGAAAAAAAATTCAGCTTTAAAAAAAAAAAAAAAAGGTCTAACATTTGTTACATAAACCTCTTAACACAAAATGAACTGACAGAAAAGTGTGGTAGTGTTTGTCCATTCGGGACCCCTTTGCCCCCAGAACCCACAATTTCATAAGAATTACCCATCAGCAGCAATAAGCATTTCAATAGCTGACTTTTCAAGCAGATCCAGCTCATGAACTTGCCCCAGTGTGACCTTACCACCACACCCCCTTGCATCAGTGAATGTGAGCTTAAACTTACTGCCTGCTGGAGGAAGCCATGATGTTTTCTCACACATCTTGGAATCTGTGCTCCTGATTGGCTGGACTGTAGGGAACATGCAACAGGATAGGTTAGGTTCCTGTGGCCCACTCCTGAAAATACATGCAGTGTTCACAAATTTAGATGTACTATAGCATATGTTTGACAACAGCTCCTTCTTGGTGCTTTGTTTAAAGTTTCAACTCCAAAAGCAGTAAGTTTTTCCTTGAATTCTTCACAATGACTATTGTAAAAATCTGTGTTGGAGTTTAACATTTAAAGATGATGCCGTGGTAGGATGTTACTCCTACAGAGAACTGTCAATTCTGGCAGCACTGGTATGCAAATTCTTGGTAACATATTTAAGAGCACCAAAACGTTATGTGAATGTTATCAAACAAAAACACCCGGTTGTAGAATTTTGCAGGTATGACAACTGCTAGGGTGATTGTGTGCAATATTTATCCTGTGACCACCATCAATCTTGCAAAGCCAACATTATCTCCCCTATGCAATGCCCACAAAACAACTCCTGAGGAGCATTGCTAAAGGTAGCAAACCATTCAAAGCTAACCACCTGTTCAATAGATGGAGCATTCAAAAAGTAACAAAATCTGCCCATTTCAGCAATTCTGACCCATTTGTATGAGAAAGACAGGAACTCAGTACTCACTGCTCTTTGACCTCTGCTCTCCCTCCCTCTCTCTCTCTCTGGTGAAATGTGTGGTTGGGGGTGGTCCGTTTGAATAGCCTGTGGGGGTTTGTGGGGATAAAGGGTTTGGGGTTCGGATGGATGGGACGGAAATTCAGGGTTCTGAGTTTGTAGGTTTTTCCAGTACGAAGCCTCAAGATTGGTCTCTATGTTCACTGTACAGACCCTGAAAGAGAGAAAAGTTCCCATTTAGTATCAGGAAAACTATCCGACCAAAGTGGGGCCTAGCACTCCCCGAATGGCAAACTCAAACGTAGGCAAACAGAGGAAGGACACTTACCCTCTGCCCTACTGTTCACCAAAAAGAGGTGAACTTCTTGCCCAAAGCTGAGACAGCTGGAGTGAGAAGCAAAAAGAGAAGCAGGGAGGGGAAGAGAGAGATAATGAGAGTATGAGAATCACAATGCATCTGAGTGAAGCATTTCGGCAATCACAGGTCCCATGTTTCATCTGCAGATTTTCATCACTGGGATTAATATAGTTTTAAAAAATACATTTACGCAGAGAAATTTACTGTCCAAGTCAAAAGCAGCTAGGCATAACATATGGTATTCAAAGCCAGACATCATTTCTTGAAAGGAAAAAACTCAGGAGTGTTTTGTTCTGGACATGTCTGGCAGCATCCATCAGGTTCTGTACATCCAAAAAAACACTACAGAGTATTCCCCCTCTATTGGTATCTGGGTCTGCGCCACCCCCACCCCACCCCGCTGCACATACCATCTCCCAGCTTCCCTGCCTGCTCGGCTGCACCCCCAGGTAAGATTTTTGAGAGGACACTGTCGCCTTCGGCTCCAGGCTGTCCCGCTGCAGCACTGCCTATCCCCCCTGGTCTGGGGGCTGCTTTCGACCCTGTGGGGATAGATAGTGCAATTGAGGCCTGAATACTGCAATTCAACATCCAGTATAAACCAGATTAATCCTTTCTATTCATCTATTCAGCACTACATGTGCCTTTCAATATGCAGTTCAAACAAGTCTGATTCATTCAGCATCACACATCCCCTGCACTGTCCTATATAAACCAGTTTTATCAAGTTAAATCTATTCAGCATACAAACTAGTTTCATCAGTCCACACATTACCATGAGCTATGCACGAAAACAAGCTTATGTGTTTTGTCAAACTCATACATACACACGCACACACACACACACATACAATCATGTGCATGCACATATTCATGCCCATACACAGACAATATTTCAGACAGAACTCTTTGTCTCTGCAGTGTAGCCAATGTGATGGTATGAGACGGCCCGCTCACCTATCCCTGTCAGGGGAACCTGGGGGGGCTTAGCGGCCTGTGTGAGTCCTGGCTTCATCCCCAGCTTAGAAGCATCAGCAGCAGTCTCGGTCTTTGCCTGTTCAGAGAAAATCCTGAAAGCTCAGCCTATTTATCATAAAAGTCATTGCTTCTTACTGTATCTTGGAATGAAGCATGCAGGGAGGGGAAATTTTACTGAAACTCATTAAATGTACAGTCATGCTGAATGAAGACCATTAAAGCAGCATGCTCTCCTGAATTATATGAAAAAGGCAGCTTGTGCTGAAGCTCATTTTAAGTGCAGCTGTGTGAAACTCAATAAAGGGGCATATTGTGCTTGAGCTCATTACACAGGCACGTCTGGTTGCACTCACCACAGTGGTGGGCTGAAGGCCAGCTTGGGGGCCTGCCTGTGACTGTCGAGCTGGGGGCGGGGCCTGGGTCTGTCCAGGCTTAGCCTGCTGCTGCTGCTGGGGTGGTTGTTGCTGCTGCTGCTGCGGTGGTTGCTGCTGCTGCTGCTGCTGCTGCTGCTGCATTGGCCCTGTGGTGGGTGCAGGCTGAGCTGCCGCAGTTAGCTGCTGCCCCTGCGGTTGCCCCAGTTGTTGCTCAGGTTGTTGCCCCTGTTGTTGCCCCTGTGGCTGCTGTTGCTCCTGCTGCTGCGTGCCAGATTGCCTCCCAGAAGCTGGGCCTCCAGAGGAGCGCTGCTGCAGCTGTTGCTGCTGCGGCTGCCGGGATGCATCCTGCCTGCGGCCGGAGGGTGGCTGCTGTTTCTGCGGCCTGTGCGGGTGCCCAGCGGGGTCTCGGGAGTAATCTGAGCTGCCGTGATGACCCTGCGAGGATGACCCCCTCTTATGCGCGGTGGATGAGGTGCCCCGGGATTCAGGGCGGCCTGACGAGTCCTTGGCATGGCCCCGGGTGGAGCGGGAGGCGCGAGGGTCCTCAGAGGAGTGGCGGGATGAGGAGTGGCGCCCCCCTGAGCTGCCGCTGCTGCCATGGTGCCTGTGCTCCCGTGAGGAGGAGTGACGTGGGGTGCCATAGTCCTCCTGTGGCCAGAGATCCTCCTCTGGCGGCTCGTCATAGTCATGGTAGGTGTGTTTCACATGGCTTCGCCTTCCAGATGAAGAATGACCACCACCGCTGCCACCATGCCTGGACCTATCAGAGCGGGCTTCACGGGGCTTTTCAAACCAGTCTGTCTCCTCCTGTCCCAAATGATAGGCTTTGGGAAACCAAAACAGTTTACCGTCAAATCGCCATAAGAGAACCAGGGAGAAAGGCATGCACAGTGACTGAAGCCATGCAGAGAAAAATCAAACAGGCTGAGGTTTATGGCAGGCAGGGCACAAGGCCTTTTGGACACACATGAACACACGTGTAAAAACCAAAAAAAAAAAAAAAAAGCCACAGGTCCAAAAAGATAATGAAGTAAAAAATGTTAAAAAATGAAGATGTCCACAACACAGTATCAAATAGAAATGCACACCATAACATGCAGTAACACTGAAAAATGCAGGCACATGCGGTTTCAACCCCACAGCTCACAACAGCCACATTTATTTACAGTCCCTTCAAAGACAACATTTTTTATCCTTTTAGATGAGATGAAACAATGGCATGCAGTTTGTTTTCAAGAAATGGAGGGTACATTTAAAGTTCAGGCAAATTTTGGCATTCAGCACCAGTTACCTTCGCTGTCAGACACAGCACAATGCATATCATCCACCAGGTATGGGTCGTCTGGTTTATAAACGTGACTTCTGGGTACATCCTTTGTGTGGTGGTCCACATCAGGCAGGGAGTGGCTAGAGCCATACTGATTGCGGCTGTCATGTGGATCAACCGCTGCAGGACCCCGCCCAACACCCATAGGTTTTCCTACAGGACTAAGCGGGCTCTCCTCTTCTGAGTGCTGGGGCCGGATTGAGGAACGGCCTCGCACGTGGCTGCCCCTCTGGGCTCGCTCCACCGTGTCCCGCTCATATGACTTGCTCCGGTAGCCAGAGTCCCGGGAAGAGATCTTGTCCATCCCATAACCAGTTGAGCGGGACCTGCCAGAGCCGTACATACGGTCCTCCTCCTCCAAGGCCTCCCGACTTGACGACCCATAATACCGTTGCTGATCGTACACATTTTTCTTCAGCCCGTGTGTGATTTCATCCCCAAGCTTCTTGGCCCGGGATACCACGGTGCAACTCCCGCCAGATGGCGTGGTGATGGTATAGGAGGCTAAGTCAGACTCTACGTCCCTGGCCTCTTCAATGGGGGAGAACTTGGAGATCTTCTGCTCCATGCCCTGCTTCCTGTGTTTGCTGCGCTTGGAGGATGACACTACAGCTGGTGCGAGGCTCTTGGAGGAATGCTTCTGGACGCCAGCTCCCCCTCGTGATGAGGAGTGCTTGCTGTAGTCATCGTAGTAATACGAGGATCCCCCACTCCGACCATGAGGGTCTGCTCCTTGTTGGTGGTATGCAGAGGTGGTCTTGCCACTACCATATGGGTACTCTGGCTCGTCTCCATAGGGCATGGCTCGGGTAGGGCCATTCTCGCTTCCATAACGCCCGTTTGGCGGCTGCCCATGGATGTCGGTCCGACTGTGCATGTCTGGGCCTGGTCCCATGCTCTCCTTAGTCAGCTCACTGATGTCATCGATCATGACATAGTTACGAGGGATGTTCTGCTCCAAGTTGGAGTAAAGGCCCTCTGAGGTGTAGGCAGAGGTGGGGCTGTCTGCAGAGCGGATTCGGTCTGACATGGTCTGCTCAGGGGGCCGATACTGCCCATACATGTTAGCCATTGTGGTGGAGGTGTAAGGGCTAGTAAAGGCGCTGTCCTGAGCTGATGTGGTGACCACCACAGTGGGGTTGCTGATGACCTCATAGTTGGTGGGAATCTTCTGCTCCAGGTCAGCTAAGGAGGTCTGCCGGGGTTTCTGGTGAATTGAGAGGACCTCAGCCTGTGGCTGGAATGCCAGGCTCTGGCTCGACTGGTAGGAGGTCTGGCTTGGGTATGGAGGAGTGCCTGTTGGGGGCTGGAATCCAGGCAGGCTAGGGTGTCCCAGTTCAGTCTGATAGGAGAGCTGGCTCTGGGGGTAGCCTTGGGAGGGGTATGTCCCCTGAGGGTGGAGGGTTGGGGGAGATGGGTGGGGCTGACAAGTTCCAGGCTGAGGTTGAGACTGGGAGATGGTGGGGTACTGCGGGGGTTGGAAGCCTATCTGCTGGTAGGCAGGACTGGGCTGGGGTGGGGGTGGAACTGACTGACTCTGCGGATACTGATAAGTCAGGAAAGAAGAAGCGAGTGTGTACTGATTGGAGGCCAGTTGATCAGAGGCGAACTGGCTGAGAGGAGCACCACCACTTTGCTTGCCCAGAAGGCCATTACCATCAAAGGCTGATGTGGAGGCCATGCGCACATTGTTGAGCTCGCTGTCAGATGCATAGTCACGGCCATCCCCAACTGAGCGCAAGTAGGCCAGTTCCCGCTTCTCTCGCTCCTTGCGCTGGGTGATACCTAACTCCAGGTAACGTAGCTTGGCATCAATCTCTTTCTCCTCCTCCTCCAGCTCAGCCTGCTGCTTGCGGAGCTTGGTGGACTCCTGCTCCACAGCCTTCAGCTCATTCAGGAGCCCTGCTTTGGTAATGGCGATAGATGGCCGAGGCAGCCCACGCTGGGCTAGGGAGGAGGGAGAAGCATACATATGGGGGAGGGCAGGGGTGACGATGGGGAGTGGGGTTTCCTCCGGAGGTGGGCTGGGCAGGGTCCGCTTCACCTTACGCATCAGTGCGTTCTGCTGCTGCTGCTGCAGTGCCATCAGCTAAAGAACACAAAAACATCATTACGCAAACCCACCCTGTGTGCCACCACTATGGCTTCACTCGCTCATTGAAAGTAATACTAGAATATACAGTGAGCTCAATAATTTTTGGGACAAAGCCATATTGTTTCTTGCTCTGTACTTCATCATTTTAGATTTGCATTCAAACAATTCATATGTGGTAGAAGTTCAGATTATCAGCTTTTATTAAACAATATAAAAAAACAGTCAAAGACTTTCTTCAGTGCTAAACTATAGAGTTCTTCCTTATCCTACCAGGCCCTTTGTGTTCACTGAGCTCACCAGTACTCTATTTTTTTCTTAGTGATATTCCAAATGGTTGATTTTGGTAAGCCTAAGGTTTAGTCTATATCTCTGAATGTTTTTTTTTCTTCATATATTTCAGCTCATTTTTACAACTCTGGTCGTTATGCTGGAGTTGTGTATTACAAGTGCTCTTATTACCACATTTCTGAACAATCTCCATTTTCAAGGTCTTCATATCCCAGAGGTTCTACTGTATGTATGAAGACTGTTATAATTAATACTTAAAATAAATGTATTGTCAATTAATTTTTTTTTTGCTTGAATTGTATTTTACCATCTGAAGCCTTTCACACAAGTTATTCAGAAAATAATCACATATGAAGATAAAAATGTGTCTGTCAGAAGTTAACTGTTACGCACCTGGCTGTTCT